>NC_088979.1:701276-1051915 GCF_963932015.1 Anas acuta | reverse complement strand
GGGTACTGGGGGGTCTGGGGTGGCACTGAGGGGGTCCAGGTTGGCACTGAGGGGGCACCGAGGGTACCAAAGGGGGCCAGGAGGGCACCAAGGGGGGCTGGGAGGGTACTGGGGGGGCATCGAGGGCACTGGGGGGGTCCAGGAGGGCACCAAGGGGGCACCAAGGGGGGCCAGGATGGCACCAAGAGGGTCCAGGTTGGCACCAAGGGGGCACCAAGGGTACCAAGGGGGGCCAGGGTGGCACTGGTGGGACCTGGGAGGGTACTGGGGGGGTCCGGGATGGCACCGGGGGGCACTGAGGGGGTCCAGGAGGGTACCAAGGGGGGCCAGGGTGACACCAAGGGGACACCAAGGGTACCAAGGGGGTCTGGGGTGGCACTGAGGGGGTCCAGGTTGGCACCAAGGGGGCACCGAGGGTACCAAGGGGGGTGAGGGTGGCACCAAGGGGGGCTGGGAGGGTACTGGGGGGGTCCAGGAAGGTACCAGGGGGGGTCCAGGATGGCACCGAGGGGGCACTGAGGGTATTGAGGGGGTCTGGGGTGGCATTGGTGGGATCTGGGAGGGTACTGAGGGGGTCCGGGATGGCACCGGGGGGGTCCGGGATGGCACCGGGGGGGGTCCAAGATGGCACCGACGTGGCACCGAGGGGGACTGGGATGGCACCGAGGGGCTCCGGGATGGCACTTGGGGGGGGTCCGGAATGGCACCGGGGGGACACCAAGGGGGTCCGGGATGACACCGGGGGGGTCCATGGTGGCACCGGGGGGGTCCGGGATGGCACCGGGGGGGTCCAAGATGGCACCGAGGCGGCACCGAGGATACCGAGGGGGACCAGGATGGCACCGAGGGGCTCCGGGATGGCACTTGGTGGGCTCTGGGCTGGCACTGTGGGGGGGTCCATGGTGGCACCGTGGGGGGGGGGTCACCGTGGTGGGGGGGGTGTGGGGGGGTCCGAGCTCACCTGTCCGTAGAGGAGCCCCTCGGGGCCGGGGCTGCTCTTGTGGTGCGTGGCGTCCATGCAGACGTTGAGCAGCGACTCCCGCGCCCCCACCAGCGCCACCAGGGCCAGCAGGACCCCGGGGGGGGGCACCACCAGCACCGCGGGGGGGGGACGCATGGGGACACCAACCACCGGGGGGGACGATGGCAGCGGGGCGCTGGCCCTGTCGCCGGGGGGGGGGTCAAAGTCCCCAGGGCGCACGTGGTGGCACCGCGCAACCCTTGGCCATGGGTTGGTGCCAGGGGGGGGGGTGTGGGGGGGTGAGGGGGGGGGTAAAAAAGGATTTGCCCCCCCCCCCCATCCGCCCCGTGACCTCGTCTGACCCCTCCCGGCGGTGCCGTGACCCCGGTGACCCCCCCCGTGGGTGTGGTGGTGGCAGGGGGGTGGCACTGGGGGGGGGTATTGGGGTGGGGGGGGGTACTGGGATGTGGGGGGGTCCCAATAGCCCTGTGGGGGGGTTCTGGGGTGCGTGGGAGTCCTGAGGTCCCTGGGGAGGGGTCCTGAGAGCCCTGGGGGGGGGTCACAGTGGCTGGGGGGGGGTCATGGTGCCTGGGGGGGGGGGTCCCAAGTGCCCAGGGGGGGTCCTGGTGCCTGGGGGGGGGGTCCCAAGAGCCCTGGGGGGGGGTCACAGTGCCTGGGGGGGTCCTGGTGCATCGGGGGGGGGGTCCTGAGAGCCTGGGGGGGGGTCCTGGTGTGTGTAGGGGGGGGTCCCAAAAGCCCTGGGGGGGTCCTTTGAGCCACATGGGGGGTCCTGCTGCATAGGGGGGGGGTCCTGGTGCCTGGTGGGGGGGGTCCCAAATATGGGGGGGGTCCCAAGAACCCCAGGGGGGGTCCCAGTGCCCGGGGGGGGGTCCCGTTTTGTGGGGGTCCCCCTGCCCCCCCCCGGTGCTGTCCGATGCCCCCCAAGGTCCCCGCACCCCCAAAACCCCCCAAAACCCCCCAAAACCCCCCAAAATCCCCATTTCCCCCCCCCCCGTGGGTCGCGGACACCCGTGGGCACGGCGCCCCCCGCCCCAGCTGTCAATCACGGCTTGGCCACGCCCCCTCACTACCAGACCACGCCCCCTCACGTCTAGACCACGCCCCCTGAGTTTAGACCACGCCCACTGAGCACAGGCCACGCCCCCTGCGCCAGGCCACGCCCCCTCCCGCCTTCAGCGCCCTGTGGGCGTGGCCTCGCGGCGCTCCGCGCATGCGCAATACAAGGACGCGCTCCCCCCCCCCTCCCCAAATTAAACAGAGAAGTGCTTCCGGGTCAGGCCGTCACTTCCGGGCGGGCGGCGGGCCGGGCAGGGGGGGAGCCATGTCCACGCTGTTCCCCTCGCTGCTGCCGCGCCTGACGGAGCCGCTGTGGTTCAACCTGGACCGGCCCTGCGGGGACGAGGGGGAGCTGCAGCAGCAGGAGCAGCAGCACCAGGCCTGGGTGCGGGGGTGGGGATGGGGGGGGCGAGGGGGGGCGACCCCACCGAGAGACCCCCCCCCCCTTTATGGAGGCCGGGGCCTGCTCAGGGGGTGCCTCAGGGCCAGGCCCAGGCCATGGGGATGAGGGGGGGGGGGAGGGGGTGTGGGGGGGGGCACCATAAAATTGATGAAAATGAAGCAAATTAAATTATCCAAATTAACCAAATTAAGGCATTTTGCTCAGTTTAAAAGCAAGCAAGCAGCTGGGAGATGCTCAGCGTCCCTCTGGCTCCGAGGCTCTAATTAATTAATTAAGCAATTGATTAAGTAATTAAGTAATTGATTAAGCAATTGATTAATTAATTAAGTAATTGATTAAGCAGTTGATTAATTAAGCAATTGATTAATTAATTAAGTAATTGATAAAGCAGTTGATTAATTAAGTAATTGATTGATTAAGCGATTGATTAAGTAATTGATTGATTAAGCGATTGATTAAGTAATTGATTGATTAAGTAATTGATTGATTAATTGAGTTCTAATTACCCCCAGCAGAAGCCTCGTTAGGGGCAGGTTAATTCCAGCCCTCGATGCCATCAGGGTATGGGGACACCCCCAGCCCCCCCCCTGTGCTGAGCGCTGTGTCCTGGGGTGGCCTCGTGGCTTCTGTGACAGCTTTTGGCTGTCCCCACCTTCCTGGTCACTCCCTGGGGACAGGGGCTGTGGGGACACTTTGCTTTGTGTATTTTTTGTGGTGGGGGTCTCCCTCCCTCACGCTGATCCCCCCCTTTTCTCCCTCACCAGCTGCAGAGCATCGCGGAGAAGGACAACAACCTGGTGCCCATCGGCAAGCCGGCCTCCGAGGTGGGTGCAGCCGTGCCACGGGGCTGTTGTCACCCCCAAGGGGGGGACAGCGGGGACATGGGGTGGGTTTGGGGTGATGGCAGTGGGGGCTGGGTTGGTGGACGCCCCGCTGTGATGTGGGGGGGGGGCTGTGGGACGCGGCACCGCAGCGCCCTGAGCGCCGGGACACCCGCAGCACTACGACGAGGAGGAGGAGGAGGATGATGAGGATGATGAGGACAGCGAGGAGGACTCCGAGGACGACGAGGACATGCAGGATATGGATGAGATGAACGACTACAATGAGTCCCCCGACGACGGGGAGATCAACGAGGTGAGCGGCCCTAAATCCCACCCGGCACCCCCTGCCCCCAATACCCAACTGGGGGCTCCCCCAGCCCCAACCCCACACCCCACAGCCCCCTCCATGCCCACATTCCTCCCCCTTTCCCTCCCCAGGTGGACATGGAGGGGGCCGAGCAGGATCAGGACCAGTGGATGATCTGAAACCCCCGCGTCCCGACCGACCTGGAGAGACTGTGGGGTGGGGGCAAATCCTGCCCCACTGCCCGCCCTGGGGCTGGGGGCTGCTCCTGTTCTAGGGGGCCGGGCACGGAGCCCCCCGGCGGGGCTGGAGACCCCAGTGGCACCGCCGGGCGCACAGCAGGGTGGGAGCACCGGAGCACCGCCGCACTTTTGTACTAATAAATGTATTTTTTTTGTAGGAAACAGCCCCAAATCTGCTTGGGCTGCTCGCCACCCCTCTTCCCACACCCCCAGCCCCCTCCCCGGCTCTTCTCAGCCCGGGCCCAGGTAGCGCAGCTCGGCCACGCCGTCGGGGATGGCGGGGCAGTACTCCAGGCTGGCTCGGTGCAGCCGGCAGCGGTAGCGGCCGCAGCTGCGGGCGTACTGCAGGAAACGAGGCGCCCCGGGGAAGAGCACGTTGTCGGCCAGCACCGTGGCCCCCTCGGCCAGCAGCCCGTGCTCCTCCAGCAGCCGCAGGTCCCGCAGGTAGCAGCGCTTCCAGTGGGCCATGAAGACGAACTGGGCTCGCTGCAAGCCGTGCCGCTCCCGCAGCCGCGGGATCACCTCCGCCGAGGGGCCCACGATCAGCTCCACCTGCCCGGGGAAGGAAGGAAGGAGCCTGGGCTTCCTCGCCAGCCCCTCGCCAGCGTGGTGCCGGGGGGCTCCCCAGCTCAGCACTGTGCCGCTCACCTTGTCCTCGGCGAAGCCGGCCAGGCGGATCACCTTCTCGGCCACGGCGGCGTGCCGGGGGTCGGGCTCCACGGTGTAGAGGCGGGCGCCGGGGGGCATGGCGTTGGCCAGCAGCACGGTGCCGTAGCCGCAGTAGGTGCCCAGCTCCAGCACGGTGCGTGGGGCCCGCTCGCACAGCAGCCGCTCCAGCAGCCGGCCTGGCACGGCACGGCATGGCACGGCATGGCTCGGTGCCCCCCTGTGCCGGCGCTCGGTGCCCCCTGTGCCGGTGGGGGGCTCGCTGGGGCTGTACCCGGAGTGCCATGGCTTGGTGGGCACGGCCACGGCTTTGAAATGGGGCTTTTGGCACTGCCGCGGTGCTACGGCTGTGCCAGATGTGCCGTGGCTTTCAAATAGTGCCACAGATGAGTTGACAGTGCCACAGCTGTGCCAAACATGCTGTGGCTTTCAAATAGTGCCGTGGCTATGCCGGCAGTGCCACAGCTGTGCCAGACGTGCTGTGGCTTTGAAATAGTGCCGTGGCTGTGCCAGCAGTGCCATGGCTGTGCCAAATGTGCCATGGCTTTGAAATAGCACTGTGGCTATGCCGAAAGTGCCACAGCTGTGCCAAATGTGCTGTGGCTTTGGCATAGTGCCACAGATATGCTAATGGTGCCATGGCTTTGAAAGAGCACTGTGGCTGTGCCAAATGTGCCATGGATGTGCCAAACATGCTGTGGCTCTGGAATTGTGCCACAGTTGTGCCAGCAGTGCCACGGCTTTGCAATAGCCCCGTGGCTGTGCCAAACGTGCCGTGGCTGTGCCAACAGTGCCCAAACCACTCCAATAACGCCATGGCCATGCCGATGGCACCGTGCCCGTGCCAAATGCGCCACGAGCACCCCCTCCCGCTCACCTTTGACCGGCCCCACGCAGCTGAGGTGCTCGCAGCGCTGGCTCCAGCGGTCGAAGGTGCTGAGGACGTGGCGGGGGTCTCCGGGGACGGCGTTGGCCAGCAGGTACTGGAAGGCGCGCTGCTCGCGGGGCACCCCGCTGAGCCGATCCCGCAGCCAGCCCAGCAGCACCGCGCGCAGCAGCAGCGCCAGGAGGTGCCGGGAGCGCAGCAGCAGCGTCAGCAGCAGCGGCACCAAGGCCAGGGCCAGCACCGCCGACACCATGGCCGGGGTGGGGGGCGCCTGGGGAGAGGGGGGGGGGCGATGGGGGGCGGCTCTGGGGCGAGCCGGTTGGGGTTTGGGACGTCCTGGTGAGGTTTTGGGGCGTCCTGGTGGGGTTTTGGGGCCTCTTGGTGGGGTTTGGGTACAACCTGGTGTGGTTTTGGGATCCCCTGGTGTGGTTTTGGGACCTTCTGGTGGGGTTTTGGGGTCTCCTGGAGTGGTTTTGGGGCCTCTTGGTGAGGTCTGGGGACAACCTGGTCAGGTTTTGGGGTCTCCTGGAGTGGTTTTGGGGTCTCCTGGAGTGGGTTTGGGGCTCCCTTGGTGTGGGTTTGGCGTCTCCTGGTGGGGATTTAGGGTCTCCTGGTGTGGTTTTGGGACCCCCTGGTGAGGTTTTGGGGCCGCTTGGTGGGGTTTGGGATGTCCTGGTGTGGTTTTGGGGCCTCTTGGTATGGGTTTGGGGCCTCTTGGTGTGGGTTTGGGACCTCCTGGTGGGGTTTTGGGACCTCTTGGTGGGGTTTGGGAACGTCCTGGTGAGGTTTTGGGGTCTCCTGGTGGGGTTTTGGGGCCGCTTGGTGAGGTTTTGGGGCGTCCTCATGGGGTTTTGGGGCCTCTTGGTGGGGTTTTGGGGCTCCCTTGGTGGGGTTTTGGGACCTTCTGGAGTGGTTTTCGGACCCCCTGGTGAGGTTTTGGGGCTCCCTGGTGTGGTTTTGGGGCTTCTTGGTGGGGTTTTGGGACCCCCTGGTGTGGGTTTGGGACCCCCTGGTGTGGGTTTGGGACCCCCTGGTGTGGGTTTGGGACCCCCTGGTGTGGTTTTGGGACCCCCTGGTGTGGTTTTGGGGTCTCCTGGTGTGGTTTTGGGGTCTCCTGGTGTGGTTTTGGGGTCTCCTGGTGAGGTTTTGGGATCTCCTGGAGTGGTTTTGGGGTCTCCTGGTCTGGTTTTGGGACACCCTGGTGAGGTTTTGGGGCCTCCTGGTGGGGTTTTGGGGCCTCCTGGTGGGGTTTGGGGACAACCCGGTGTGGTTTTGGGGCCCCCTGGAGTGGTTTTGGGGCCCCCTGGAGTGGTTTTGGGGCCCCCTGGAGTGGTTTTGGGACCTCCAGGTGTGGTTTTGGGACTCCCCTGGAGTGATTTTGGGACTCCCTGGGGGCATGTGGGGTGCACCCTGGGGTACTCGGGTCTTGGGGGGGGTCTCCAAGGGCTGGGGGGGACAGACGGACAGACAGGCAGCAGCTCTGCTGACCCCCTGCCCCCTAAAACCTAGACCCCAAAAGTAGCACCCCAAAACCAGCCCCCCAAAACCAGCCCCCCGTATGGCTGCATGGACAGACAGACACGGGTTCTGCTGACCCTACACCCCAAAACCTGCCCCCCACAACGCACACCCCACACCCTGCAACATGCAGCCCCCCCCCAGTACCCCACAACCCTACCCCACACCCCACAGCCCCCTCCGTGTCCCCCGACCCCATACCCAACTTGGGGTCTCCTGGGGACTCCCCCAACCCCAACCCTGGACCCCACAGCCCCCTCCATGCCCCCCACCTCACCCCCCACCCCCTATACCCAACACGGGGTCCCTTGGGGGTTCCCCCCACCCCACAACCCCAACCCCATGCACCCCACAGCCCCCCCCATACCCCCTGCCCCCCACCCCCCGCCCCCAATACCCAACTCGGGGGCTCCCCCAGCCCCAACCCCACACCCCACACCCCCCCCAGCCCCCCTGACCCCATACCCAACTCGGGGGGCTCTTGGGGTCTCTCTGCCCGCAGCGGGGGGCTCCCACCTGTCCCGGTGCTCCGAGCGTCTCCGAGCCCCCAGCCCCCCCCCTTGGGCTCTGCTCCCCGATCAATTATTGATGCCATCGATCAATTATTGATGCCAGCGCCGCAGCGGCTCCGGTTACGGGGAATGGGGTTACGGGGTGGGGGGGTAGTGGGGGGGGGGCTGGGGGGGTGTGGGGGGGCTGCGGGGTGGGCGCGGGGACTGGGGGACTGGGGCTGGGGGGCTGCGAGCACGGGGTGGGGGATGGATTTGGGGGATGGATGTCGGGTTTTGGGGGATGGGTGTGGGATTTTAGGGGGTGGGTGCTGGATTTTGGGGGATGGACGTTGGATTTTTGGGTTGGATACTGGATTTTGGGGGTGGATGCTGGATTTTTGCGTTGGATACTGGATTTTGGGGGGGTTGGACACTGGATTTTGGGGGCGGATGCGGGTTTTGGGGATGGACGGTGGATTTTGAGGGATGGGTGCTGGATTTGGGGGAGTGGACGTTGGATTTTGGGGAGTGGGCATTGGATTTGGGAGGATGAACATTGGATTTTGGGGATGGAGGATGGATTTTGGGGGATGGACGCTGGATTTTGGGGGATGGACACTGGATTTAGGGGGGATGGACACTGGATTTTGGAGGCAGATGCGGGTTTTGGGGATGGACGTTGGATTTTGGGGGATGGACATTGGATTTTGGGGGATGGATGCTGGATTTTGGGGATGGACGTCGAATTTTGAGGGAATGGACACTGGATTTTGGGGGATGGGTGCTGAATTTGGGGGATGGACGCTGGATTTTGGGGGGGATGGACACTGGATTTTGGGGGCAGATGTGGGTTTTGGGGATGGGTGCTGGGTTTTGGGGTTGGATGCTGGATTTGGGGGATGGACATCAAATTTTGAAGGAATGGACACTGGATTTTGGGGATGGGTGCCGAATTTGGGGATGGACGCTGGATTTTGGGGGGGTGGACACTGGATTTTGGGGGCGGATGCGGGTTTTGGGGACGTATGGTGGATTTTGAGGGAGGGATGCTGGATTTGGGGGATGGACATTGGATTTTTGGGGGGATGCTGGATTTTGGGACTGGACGTTGGATTTTGGGGATGGACGCTGGATTTAGGGGGGATGGACACTGGATTTTGAGGTGGACACGGGTTTTAGGGGATGAATGTTGGGTTTTGGGGGTGGGTGCTGGATTTTGAGGATGGACAATGGATTTTGGGGGAAGGACGCTGGATTTTGGGGACGGACGCTGGACTTTGGGGCCACCGGTGCCCCAGGTGTCTGCGCCCACCCCTCCTGGATGCGCCCTGCCCCAATCCGGGGCTGTTTAACCCCAAAATGCGGGGCCGCAGCCCACCCCCTGCCCCCATGTCAGGGCAGGCAGGACCCCCCGGGCTGGGGGCACCCGCAGCCCCCCAAAAAGAGCAGGAGGTGGCCACGGGGGGGGGGGGGTCCTGGGGAGGCTGGGGGGGGGCTCGGAGAGTTTGGGGGGGTTAGGAAATTTGGGGGGCTCAGGGGTCAGGCGGGGTCTGGGGACGGGGTCACCCCCGGGGACCCCCCCCAGGACTCGGCCCAAATTGGGGTGCAGGGAATTGAGGGGGGGTCAGGGAATGGGGGGGGGGGGCAGGGGCAGCCCCACAGCACGGCCCCCGGTCCCCAGGGGAGGGAGTGGGGGAACTGGGGGTACTGGGAGTACTGGGGGTACTGGGGCAATGGGGGGTACTGGGGATACTGGGAGTACTGGGGGGCACTGGGGGCAATGGGGGTTACTGGGGATACTGGGATTACTGGGGGGTACTGGAGGCAATGGGGGGGTACTGGGGATACTGGGGGCACTGGGGGGCACGGGGAGCTGTGGGGGGCACTGGGGGAGCTGAGGATACTGGGAACACTGGGGGCATTGAGAGCACTGGAGCAATGGGGGGGTACTGGGGGTTACTGGGCATACTGGGGCGTTGAGAGAACTGGTGGCAATGGGGGAACTGGGCATACTGGGGCACTGGGAGCGCTTGGGGGCACTGGGGTAACTAGCAGTACTGGGGGAACTGGGGATACTGGGAGCACTGGGAGCTGTGGGGGGCACTGAGGGAGCTGGGGATACTGGGGACACTGGGGGCATTGAGAGAACTGGGGACACTGGGAGAACTGGGAGTACTGGGGCAAAGGGAAAGGTGGGGGCAATAGGGGCACTGGGGGAACTGGGAGCACTGGGATGGGAGCATGGGGATACTGGGAGCACTGGAGGTCACTGGGAGCACTGGGATGGGGTCACTGGGAGCACTGGGAGCACTTGGATGGGGTCACTGGGAGCACTGGGAGCACTGGGATGGGGTCACTGGGGGTACTGGGAGCACTGGGATGGGGTCACTGGGAGCACTGGGAGCACTGGAGCACTTGGGTGGGGTCACTGGGAGCACTGGGAGCACTGGGATGGGGTCACTGGAGAACTGGGGTCACTGGGAGCACTGGGATGGGATCACTGGGGGCACTGGGAGCATTAGGGGCACTGGACTGGGGTCACTGGGGGCACTGGGAGCACTGGGCTGGGAGCCCTGGTGTCACTGGTGTCACTGGTGCCCGGTAGCCCCGCCCCCTGCGCTCGAGGCCCCGCCCCCACCCCGCCTCCACGTGACCGAGCCCTCACGCGCCCACCCCGCCCATCCACGAGAGGGGGGCGTGTCCACCTCCCCCTCCCTGATTGGCTGCCCCTCACGTGACCCCCCCCCACCTCCCCGCGGCTGGGCGGGGGAGCGGCTCCCTCTTCCCCTCTCCCCATTGGCTCCCAGCGGCCCACGTGACGGCGGGGCGGAATGCTGGGTCACGGGACCGGAAGCGGCGGCGGCAGTGGCGGCGGCGGGCGGGGCGCGGGCGGCAGGGCCCTGCTGCGGCTCGCCATGGGCTGCTGCTACAGCAGCGAGGCCGAGGCCTCCGACCAGGTGCGGGGGGGGGGCACCGGGAGGGACCGGGGGGAGACCGGGGCGAGACCGGGGCTTGGCCCGAGCCCCCCCGAAACCCCTCAGCGGCTCCCGGGGGGTCTGGGCCTGTAGGGGTTGAGGGGGGGGGGCTGTGACCCCAGGCCCCAAACAGGCCTCGGGGCCCCCCCGGTGCCCCCCCCCGGTGGTCGCCGCCCCCATCCCGGTTGCGTTTGGCCCCCCCCGGTCACTGTCCCCCACCCCCCACCCTCGCTTTGTTATTTTGGACCCCCCCCCGGGGGGCCTGGAGCTGCTGCCCTGCCTGTGGGGGGGGGGCTGCAGCCCCCCCCTGGTCCTGCTGGAAGCCCCCCCAGTACCGCCCCCCCCCCGGGGGTGCTGGAGGGGGCTGGGGGCTTCTGCAGGGTTTGGGCAGAGCAAAATGGGGGCTGGGGGCTGCTGGGGATGATTTTTATCCTTTCCCCCCCCCCCCTTTTTGCCTCTCGGGGGGCTGCTGGGGCTGATTTTGGGGGCCCCCCCCCTTTGTTTTTTCCCCCCCCAGGAAGAAGAGACGAAGCGGCTGCTGGAGCCGGCTGCCAGCCCCCCCAGCAAGGTGCTGAACGGAGCGGAGCAGAGCTACCACAGCCTGCCGGCGGCACGCACCGACGAGCAGGCCATGCTGTCCTCCATCCTGGCCAAAACCGCCATGTGAGACCCCAGCTGGGGGGGCTGCGGGGGGCTGGCAGCACGGCTCGGGGGGGGCAGAGCCGAGGGGGGGCCCCTGGAGCTGCTCCTGCAATGGATCTGTGAGGGGTCAGCCTGGAGTGGGCCAGGGGGGTGCTCGCCCCCCTCCCCCTGGGGGGTTTGGGGTGGGTGAGAGGGAGAATTTTGGGTGCCCAGGCCCTGGGGGGGCGGCCCGGGGGTGCCCCCCATCCCTGGGGGCGTTGAGGGGCAGCGGGGACACGGCCTGGGGCTTGGGGACGGGCACTGGGGGCACCCCCAGCCCCCCTGGGCCAGGCCCTCAGCACCCTCACAGGGCCCAATTTCTCCCCCCCCCAATTTCTCCCCCCCCCCCAATTTCTCCCCCCCCAATTTCTCCCCCCCCCCCAATTTCTCCCCCCCCATCCTCCCTCAGGGGCTCCTCCAGCCCCAGCTCCGCTGGCTCAGGACCTGTGTCCCCCGTCCCCCCCCCCCAGCCCCGGGGGGGTGCTGTGGGCACCTGGGGGGGCCCTGGGGGGGCTCGGGGCGACCCCTCCCTGTCTCCTCTCCCTGCAGCAACATCATCGACGTGTCGGCAGCGGACTCGCAGGGGATGGAGCAGCACGAGTACATGGACAGGGCCAGGCAGTACAGGTGAGAGCCCCTTACCCCGGGCCTTATTTTTTTTTTTTTTTGGGGTGGGGGGGTTCTGTGCGTGTTTTTGAGCCCCCCCTGCCCGCAGCACGCGCCTGGCCATGCTGAGCTCCAGCCTGACGCACTGGAAGAAGCTCCCGCTGCTGCCCTCGCTCACCAACCAGCCCCACCAGGTGCTCGCCAGCGACCCCGTGCCCTTCGCAGACCTGCAGCAGGTGAGGGGTGAAGGGGGGGAGGTTTTTTCCCCCCCCCCAGGGTGGGTGCTGGGGGTGGCAGCTCGGGGTCCCCTCCCCGGGAGCCCTGCGGCCATACAGAGCCCGCTGCCAGCCCCACAGCTCCAGCTCCTGGGGGGGCAGCGGGATGGGGCCTCCTCCTCCAGCTCTCCATTTTTTCCTCTTTTCCATCCCTCCCTATTTCTTTTTCCCTTTTCCATCTCTCTCCCTTTATTTTTCCCTTTTCTATCTCTCCATTTCTTTATCCATCTCTCCATTTTTTCCCTTCTCCATCCCTCCCTTTTTCCCTTTTCCATCTTTCCCCATTTCTTTCCCATTTCTTTCCTCCTCCATCCCTCCCCATTTTTTTCCCTCCTCCATCTCTCTCCCTTTATATTTCCTTTTTCCATCTCTCCCCATTTCTTTTTCCCTTTCCATCTCTCCTCATTTTTTTCTTTTCTACTTCTCCCCCTTTTTTCCCCTTTTCATCTCTCCCCGTTTCTTTTTCTCTTCTCCATCTCTCTCCCCATTTTTTCCCTTTTCCATCTTTCCCCATTTCTTTCCTATTTCTTTCCCTTTTCCATCTCTCCATTTTTCCCCTACTCCATCTCTACATTTCTTTTCCATCCCTCCCCATTTCTTTTTCCCTTTTCCATCTCCTCATTCTTTTCCCTTTTCCATTTCCCCATTTTTCCCTTTTCCATCTCTCTCCCTTTTTTCCCTTTTCCATCTCTCTCCTCATTTTTTCCCCTTTTCCATCTCCCCCTTTCTTTCCCTTTCCATCTCTCTCCCTTTATTTTTCCCTCTTCCATCTCTCCCCATTTCTTTCCTTCTTCTCTCTCTCCCTTTTTTCCCCTTCTCCATCTCTCCCCATTTTTTTCCCTTTTCCATCTCTCTCCCTTTATATTTCCCTTTTCCACCTCTCCCCATTTTTTCCCTTTCCATCTCTCCCTTTTTTTCCTCTCCTCCATCTCCCTTTATTTTTCCCTTTTGCATCTCCCTCCTCATTTTTTTCCCTTTCTACTTCTCCCCACTTTTTCCCCTTTTCCATCTCTCCCTTTCTTTCCCTCCTCCATCTCTCTCCCTTTTTCCCCTTTTTTCCATCTCTCCCTTTTTTTCCCTTCTCCATCTCTCTCCCTTTATATTTCCCTTTCCCATCTCTCCCCATCTCTCCTCATTTTTTCCCCTTTTCCATCTCCCCTTTTTTCCCTTCTCCATCCCTCCCCATTTCTTTCCCATTTCTCTCCCTCTTCCATCTCTCCATTTTTTTCCCCTTCTCCATCTCTTCATTTCTTTTCCATCTCTCCCCATTTTTCCCTCCTCCCTCTCTCCCCATTTCTTTATTCCTCCTCCATTTCTCTGCATTTTTTCCCTTTTCCATCTCTCTCCCTTTATTTTTCCCTTTTCCATCTCTCCCCATTTCTTTCCCATTCCTTTCCCTTTTCCATCTCTCCCTTTCTTTCCCTCCTCCATCTCTCCCCATTTTTCCCTTCTCCATCTCTCTCCCTTTATATTTCACTTTTCCATCTCTCTCTCTTTATTTTTCCCTTTTCCATCTCTCCCCATTTTTCCCCTTCTCCATCTCTTCATTTCTTTTCCATCTCTCCCTTTCTTTCCCTCCTCCATCTATCTCCCTTTATATTTCCCTTTTCCATTTCTCCCCATCTCTCCCCTTTTTTTTCCTTTTCCATCTCTCCCCATTTCTTTTTCCCTTTCCATCTCTCCTCATTTTTTCTCTTTTCTACTTCTCCCCCTTTTTTCCCCTTTTCCATCTCTCCCCCTTTTTTTCCTCTTCCCTCTCTCCCTTTTTTCCTCCTCTCCATCTCTCTCCCTTTATATTTCCCTTTTCCATTTCTCCCCATTTCTTTCCAATTTCTTTCCCTCCTCCATCTCTCCACATTTCTGTTTCCCTCCTCCATCTCTCTCCCTTTCTTTCCCTCCTCCATCTCTCTCAATTTTTTCCCTTTCCCATTTTTCCCCATCTCTCCCCCATTTCTTTCCCCCCCCCAACCCCCAATTTCCCCCCTGTGCCCCGTGTCCCCCCAGGTGTCCCGGATAGCCGCCTACGCCTTCAGCGCCCTCTCCCAGATCCGCGTGGATGCGAAAGAAGAGCTGGTTGTACAGTTTGGCATCCCCTGAGCCCCCCCCGCGGCACCCCCGCCCCGGGGGCTGGGATTTTTGGTTTGGTTTTGGTTTGGTTTTCCCTCTTTTTGGCTTTATTCCCCCCCCCCAATGGCACCTTGCCCTTGTACAGACGCCCGGTTCACCGCCGCCACCCCAAAGCTTCGTCCCCACTGCTTGGGGGGGGGGGGGGGCAGTGGGGAGGGGGCTGCGACCCCCCCACGGCCCCACTGCACCCGTGGAGCCCACAGCAGGGGTCCTGGGGGGGGGGGGGGGCTGTGGTGCCGCTCCCCCTGGGGGGGGGGGGGGGGGGCTGTGGTGCCGCTCCCCCCTGCGGAGGGGGGGGGGCTGCAGCCGGGCTCCTGCGGCCCCCGGTGGTTTCAGCCCCCCCCCCCCCTCATTTTTACATGTTTTGGGTTTGGGTTTTGTTTTTTAATTATTTTTCTCTCGCCACCATAGATAAACACCTCCACCCAGCGCCGCCTCCTCTCTTCTCTGCGTGGTGGGGGGGGGCTGGGGCTGTGCCCCCCCAGCGTTTTGTGCCTCTTTTTTTTTTTTTTGTCCCCCCCCCGTCCTCCTGCTGGTTTCCCTTCGCCCCCCCCCCTGTGCCCTGATTTTTGGGGTTTCCTCTGCCCAGTGCTCCCAGTTGGCAGCACCAGTCCCCCACTGGGGCTCTGAGCCCCCCCCCCACGCCACTGCTGGGGGGGGGGCTGCTGCTTTTCCCCAAACGCCCCCACCCTGAGTCACTGCAGGGGGGGCAAGAAAATGTATTGGGGTCACAAATGGGGTATGGAGGGGGGGGGCACATCATCCCTGCGGGGGGCTCCAGGAGGCTGCGAGGCTCTGGGGGTGCCCCCCCAGTTTTGGGGTGAGCCCCCCCTTATCCCAGCTCACAGGGGAGCCCCCCCAGCCCCAAAGTGTGGGGTATGGGGTAAAAAGGGGTCAGGATCTGTCCCCGCAGCCCCCCCCCCAGGGGGGGTTTCCCATCCCCACGCACCTGGGGGCTGCCAGCAGGCGCTGTAGGGTGGGGGGCAGCCCCCAAAGCCCCCCCAGCCTCACGTAGGCCAGGCGCAGCCCTCGGGTGGGAGAGGGGCGGCTTGTGGGGTGGAGATCTGGGGGTGTGGGGTGGGGGGGGGTGAGGGGGTGCCCCCTGCCCCTACCCGTACCCGTATTGGGGTGTATGTCCGTATATCCACATCCCTGCCTGTCCCTGTACCCATTCCCTGTACCCGGACCCATACGCTTACCCCCTCCCCTGCCTGTACCCATACCAGTACCCCTGCCCATACTGGTACCCATACACATACCCCTGTACCCATACCAGTACCCATTACCGCTGCCCCTACCTGTACCCATACACAGCCCCATACCCCTGTCTGTGCACGTACCCATACCCATACCCACACCCCATGTCTGTTCCCATACCTGTACCCATACCCAGCTGTACCCCTGCCCATACCCGTACCTATACCCCTGCCCGTACCTGTACTTGTACCCATACCCCTGCCTGTACCCGTACCCATACACGTGCCTCTTCCCATACCTGTACCCATACCCCTGTCTGTGCCCCTTCCCCTGCCTGTTCCCATACCCCCTCCCATACCCATACCCTTCCCCTGCCCATATTCATGCCTGCACACATGCCTGTACCTATACCCCTATACCCGTACCCAATACCTGCACCATACCCGTACCTCTGCCCGTACCTGTACCCATACACATCCCCCTTCCCATACCTGTACCCATATCCCTTCCCATGCCCATATTCATGTCTGTGCATGTACCCGTACCCATACCCCATATCTGTACCCATACACATACCCCTTCCCCTGCCTGTACCCGTACCCCTGTGCCCCTTCCCATACCTGTACCCACACACGTGCCCTTTCTCCTCCCCGTACCCATCCCCACCTGTACCCCTCCCCGTGCCCATACCTGTACCCAATACCCCTAACTGTACCCATACCCAGCTGTACCCACACCTGTACCCGTACCTGTACCTGTACCCATCCCCCTTCCCGTCCCCAGTACCCGCCCCATACCCCTGTCAGTACCCACACCCGTCCCTATACCCGTCCCCTTTCCCCCCCCCACGGTCCAGGGGCTGCAGGGGCTGGAAGGAGAAGTCCGGGGGGGGGGGGGGGCGTGAGCTCGGGGGGCAGCGGGGGGCACGGCATGGCTGTGGGGCCCCCGACTGGGCAGCTGTGGGGCACACGGGGGTCACTGCACCCCAACACGCCCCCCCCCCCATAGCTCACAGCCCCACGGCAGCCCCTGCTCCTGCCCCACACGTGGCCTCATATCCCAAAGGACCCCCCCCAGGCCCCCAAATGTCCCCTTGGGACCCCATAGGAGCCCCCCCCACGACCTTATTCGTGTCCTCATGACCCAAACTTGTCCCCAATGACCCCACGCATGTCCCCGTGCCCCCCCCCGTGCCCCAAACATATCCTCCCATGACCCCACACATGTCCCCATGTGTCCCCCCCATGTCCCTATACCCCCCCCATGCCCTCAACATGTCCCCCCATGACCCCAAGCGTGTCCCAGTGCCTCCCCCGTGCCCCAAAAGTCTCCCAATTTCCCCGTGTCCCCCCCCGGTGCCCCAAACTTGTCCCCCCACAACCCCACACATGTCCCCGTGCCCCAAACTTGTCACCCAATGACCCCATGCATCTCCCCATGTTCCCCCCGTGCCCCAAAAGGCCCCCCCACGACCCCATGAGTGTCCCAGTGCCCCCCCCCATGCCCCAAAAGACCCCCCACGACCCCAAGTGTGACCCTGTGCCCCCCCGGTGTCCCTAACATGTCCCCAATGGCCCCACGCGTGTCCCCGTGCCCCCCCGTGCCCCAAACTTGTCCCCCAATGACCCCACGCGTGTCCCCATACCCCCCCCGTGCCCCAAAAGCCCCCCCACGACCCCACTCGTGTCCCCGTGCCCCAAATTTGTCCCCCCACGAGTGTCCCAGTGCCCCCCCCGCGCCCCAAAAGTCTCCCAATGTCCCTGTGCCCCCCCCAGGTGCCCCAAAAGACCCCCCCACGACCCCACGCGTGTCCCCGTGCCCCCCCCGGCCCCTCCACTCCCCCCCCGTCTCCCTGGCAACGCCCCCCCCCCCGCCGCAACTCTCGCGAGACCCGCGCCCCGCTCCGAGACTTCGCGCCCCCCCCCCCCCCCCCGTGCCCCACAGCCGCACGCGCCCTCCCGCCCACGTGACGTGACGTCACAGCACGGCGGCAGCCAATGGCGGCGCGAGGCGGGGCGGGAGCGGCGGTTTGAATCGGCGGGAAGGGGGCGGGGCCTAAAGGGGGCGGGGCTTAAAGGAAGGGGAGGGGCGTGCAGAGGGGCGGGGCCTGCAGAGGCGGGGTGGAGGGGCAGAGGTGAGGGGGGCCTCGCTGCTGCTCCCTGACAGGAAGGGGTGGGGAGCTGGGGGGGGGGGGGGGGCGGCCTCTGCTCACGGGGACCCAGGGCCAGGAGCAGAGGGAACGGCCTCGAGTTGTGCCAGGGGAGGCTCAGGTTGGTGGGGACATTGGTGGCAGGGGGTGGTCCTGGGGGGCTGTTCCAGCCCTAAAATGGCCCTGGGGGTCTATAGGTGAGCCCATGGGTCAGGGGGATGCCCATAGAGGGGCTGGGGGGGCTGCAAATGCCAATTTGGGGTCGTGGTCCTGGCACCATCCCAACACCTGGGGGGTGCAGACCCTGGTCCTGCCCCCAGCAAGGCCCCAGGGGTCTATGGGGTCAGCCTCACCCCCATCCAGCACAGGAAAAAGGCCAAAAATTGGGAGAATTCAGCCCAGATCCCCCCCAGGGAACCCCCCCTGATAAGCTCTGATAAAGGCCTGGCAGTGGGGGGGGAGCCCTGGGTGTCCCCCCCCCTCATCCATGGGGACCCCCCCATTTTGTTGTCCCCATCCCCTCAAGGCCACGGGATCCCAACCAGGGAACAATTTGGGGTGGAAGGGGCCTGGGGGGGGGTCACCCAGCGCCGGAGAGGTTTTGGGGTCGGGGACCCCCCTGGGGGGGCTGCAGAGGGGCCTTCACACCGCGGTGTTCCCCTTGCCAGGCTCCCGTCCTCCTCCAGGACATTTCCAAATTTTGGGGACATTTCCAAATATTTGGGGACATTTCCAAATTGAGCCAGGAAGGCCTCAGTTTGAGGAGTTTCTCAGCCAAAACTCACTTTTCCCCCTCTCCGTGCCTCAAACCCCAAATCCCCAGGTCCCAGGACCCCAGCACCCCCTTGCCGACCACCCCCATGGCCAGTCCCCAAATTCTTCCCCCATCCCACGACCCCACAGGACCCCCCCCCCCCATGGGGCAGGGGGTCTTCGTGTGCCCCCTCCCCTCCCGGTGCCTTTTTGTGCCGTGCGCCTTTAACGAGCGCGGCCCGGCCGTGACGTGGGGGTGGCGGCGGGCCAGGAAGGGGAACCATCTCCTGCCAAACCCCCCGGCCGAAACCCAACACAACTTTTGGATTTTTTTCCCCTTTTTTTTTTCCTTTTTTTTTAATTTTTTTTAATTTTTTCCCCAGGTGGCCTCTTGGGGGGGGGGCCCCCCGCGGATGGCGGCGTGAGGACGAGGAGCGGCTGGCGGCCGTGGCGCTCCGGTAAGGCCCGAACAAAGACTTTGTCCCCCCCCCCCCAACGGGGCTTTTTTGGGGGGGGCAGGAGGAGAAAGAGGAGGAGGAAGAGGAGGAGGAGGAGGAGGCGCTGGGGGGGGGTCAGCCCGTGGCTCCTGGTTTGGGGCAGCCCCCCCTTTTTGGCGTCCCCGCGGTGCCGGGGCGCGCGGCCAAGTTGCGCTCGCCAACATCCGGGAGTTTGGCTCTGCCCGTGGCCCCCCCCGCCGCCACCAAACCCCCCCTTTCCCCGTGTTTATAGGGCTGGGGGTGTCACCGAGTGTTTTTATGGGGCTGGGGGGGGGCTCAGGGGGTCCTTGTCCCCCCCCTCGCCCTCCTCTCCCCGGCCCCTGCGCGCGCCGCTTGCGTAACGCCGTGTTTTGGCTGGGGAGGGAGCTGGGGGGGGGCACGGGGATGGCGCTGGGGGGGTGTCCCCGTGCCCCCCACCAAGCCTCAGCACCCCCAGCCCCTTGGGTTTTGTTATAGGGCACCTGGGGGAGGGAAGGAGCCGCGCAGCCCCCACGGTTGTTCCCCCTTGGAGCAGTGCCCGAGGTGGTCCCGTGGGAGATTTATTTTTGGGGGGGGCTCTGTGCTGCTGTCAGAGGGGGTCTGGGGGGGGAAAGGGGGTCAAGGAAGGGGGTCGAGGGTGGGGGAGCCCCCAGGAGCTGTGCCCATGGGGCCGCCCCGCTCCTGGAGCCGCTCGCCCCGTCCCCCCCTCCAGGCTCTGTTATCAGCGCCCCCCCCCCCAGGTGGGTTTTTGGGTTATTTTAGGCCCTGCTCAGCCCCCCCCTGGCACCGGGGTAGGGTTATCGGGGTGGCACCGGGGATGGCAGAGGCAAAGGTCACCGTGGGGGGAGCTGGCAGCGCTCCCACGTCCCCCTGGGGAGCAGGGAGCCCCCCCACCCTGGAGCCTGGTGGGGGGGCTGCCAGCACGGCCCTGGGGGTCCCGGGTGCACCACAGCCGGGTGTCCCCAACCTGGGGACACGGGGACAGGGACGGGGAGAGCAGAGTCCAGGTGCTGCTGGCACCGGTGCGCCCCGGCAGGAGCTCGCAGGACCTTGGCACCGTCCCGCCGGCAGGGCTGGCTCTGAGCCCCCCCACCCTGCACTCTTTATTTCTATTTTTTTCCTATTTTTTTTCTATTTTTTTTTCTATTTTTTTCTATTTTTTTCTATTTTTGCCCCTTTTTCCTTCTCCTTTTACACCTACAGAAGCTCTGCTCTCCCCTGCCTCCAGTTGGTGCCCCCCGGTGCCGTGCCAACCTCCCCCAGAGCACGGAGAGCTTCCCAGCTCCCAACCCTGCCACTTTTTCCCCAAAACTGACCCCAGGAGGCTCACTTTTTCCCCAAAACTGAGCTGTGCTGGGGCTCCCCGATAGATGCTATCTCCCCCGGGGCAGCAGTGGCCGCGGCGAGGAGGCTGCTGCAGCGCCCAGATAGCCCCCGCTGCCGTGGGGAGGGACGGGGAGCGCACGGGACCCTTTTGGGGGGGGGCCGATTTACGCCACCAGGGCGAGACCTGAAAGCCCAGCAGGGCCGGGAGGAGGTTTCCTGTGGGGTTGGGGCAGCGTGGTTATGGGGCAAGGCTCGGGGAGCCGACCCCGTGGGGTGGGGACGGGGACATCGGGGACGTGCCGGGGGTGGCACCGCTGGCACCAGCAGGTTTTGGGCTCGGGAGCGCAAAGCAGCCTTCCCGGGGTGCTGGGTAGGATTTGGTGTCGTGTGTTTGGGGTATCCTAAAATGCTGGTGGTGAGGGGGGGACGGAGGGCAAGGGATGAGGTGACAAAAATCCCCCAAAACTTGGTGATGGGACCCAGGTGGCCGCTGCTGGAGCCGTCCCCTCCCTGTGCCCGTCCCCGGCACCCCGGGGACACCCGGGCCCCACGGTGCTCCCGGCTGCCACCCGGTCCCCCTCCCCACCCCATGCTCCCCGGGGAATTTAGGTCACCCGATTACAATCGCTGCTCTGTGCCCTCGCTTGGCCACCGGCTGCTCCCCCCCGTGCGCCCCCGCCGCCGCCGCCGTCCCCTCGCGACGTGAGGCTGGAGGCGTCGCTCCCGGGCTGCCTCGGGGCCGGCCGTGCTCCGTGGGGAGCCCAGAGCCTGGGTGTCCCCCCCCAGCCCCGCTTTTTCTTGCTTTCCTCCAATTTTTCCGGGCTGAAAATGAGGATTTTGGCTGCTGCCCCCGGTAGCGCAGCGCGCGGGGCAGGTCCTGCCTCGACAGGCACCAGTGCCCGGCGTCACGTGCGGGCTCTGTAGGAATGTAATGGCCACTTTTGGCCTTTAATTACCTTTTTTTTGTTGTTTCTAGGTGCGGGCAGTGACCTGGCAGCCTCGCAGAGATGCCTCTCCACGCCACGAGAGCCGCGGCTCTCCTCGCTTGGGTAACGCACCGGGTGGCTCCATGGGTGGGGGTGGTCCCGGGGGGGCTCTGCTGCTGCCCCTTTGGGTGCTGCTGCCCGTGCTGGGGTCCCTCCACCAGCAGCTGGGAGCTGGGGCTGGTCACGGTGGGATTTGGGGCAGGGGGGGTGTGTGGGGAGGGGGCTTGATCCTTCTGGGCAGCCCAAAATGCTCCGATGGCTCCGTCCAGACCTGGAAACCAGCCTGGGGGGGCACGGCGGGTGGGGAAAGCAGGAGCTGGGCCATAAACAGCCTGAGGGGCCTGCCTTGGAAATCAGAGGATGGTTTGGGATCAAAGGGACCTCAGGGATCTCGCTCCCACCCCGTGCCACGGATGGGGACGGAGCCGTGCCGCGTGTGGGCGAGGTGTCACCGTGCCCAACGCCAGGCGTGCCGGCCCCCGTGGGCGCAGGCATTGCCCCCGTCCCTCCTGGCAGGGCGCTGGGGGTGTCCGTGGGGGTGGTGGGGGTGTTGTGGGGTGGTTTTTGGGTTGTTCCCCGCTCACCATCTCGCCCCCATCCCCAGGTGAACAGCACCAAGGTGTGCGCGGAGCCCCTGGGGGACCTGTCCCAGCTGCAGGACTGCCGCGTTTTCATCCAGATCATCATCAAAATGTGAGGCCCGGGGGCTCTCGGGGAACGGGGGGCTGCTCCTGGGGTGTCCACAGCAGCCCCGACCCCCAGAAAAAGGTGCAGGGATGGGGTGGCTCCGATCCCAGGAGCTGCTCTCGTCCCCTGTGAGCTGGGAGCTGCCGAGCGCGGCGGGTGCTGGAGCCGGGGGCTCGCCCTTAACGAGCCACCCGGAGAGGTGCCGGGGGCACTGCTCGGAGCCTGCCTGCTATAATTAACAGCAGCACGGCGTAACGAGAGCCTGCTCCGAGCGGGGAGCTGGGATAAATTTAGCCAGAGCTGCTGAACCTCCCAGCACCAGCCCTGGCTGGGATTAGCAGGGATCACCGGGGTGCGCCCAGCACGCAGCTGAGCCGACCCCAGCGCCGTGCTGGGTTTGGCACGGAGGGTGCCCCGGGGGTGCCCCTGGGGGGGGGAGCTGCTTTTGGGTGAGGGGGGCTGGCAGGAGTGGGAAATCCTCGTGTCCTCCCCTTCCCCAGCACGTCCCCGTGT
This sequence comes from Anas acuta, assembly GCF_963932015.1. Taxonomy (NCBI): domain Eukaryota; kingdom Metazoa; phylum Chordata; class Aves; order Anseriformes; family Anatidae; genus Anas; species Anas acuta. The sequence goes on along the minus strand of NC_088979.1, from coordinate 1,029,792 downwards.
CTGGAGGTCCCAGAGCAGCCGCGGGTTTGGGAGCGGCGGCGGCAGAGCGCGGGTTTGAGGCGCGTGGGCTGTGTTTGTGTTGGCTGCCGCTGAGCAAAAAGCTGATCCTGGAGCAGAGCCGTGGCAGGGGCAGCCTCGTTCCCCCCCCCTTAAATTCGGCGTGGGCTCCAGGGTAGGGGGGCAGAGGTGCGTGGGGCTCATGCACCCAGGCGGTTCCGGATGCGCCCTCTCCAAAAGCGAAGCCCTGGAGCAGAGCAGCTTTTGTTCAGCCTCTCCAAAAAGCTCTGACACCCCCCCTGCGCTCTCTTTTTGCAGCCACAGGAGCGAGGAGGGGCAATCCGTCCTGGAGCAGCCCCTGCCGGAGCGAGCAGCCTTCATCCGCAGCTTTCTGCAGAGTAAGAGCCTGCACCGAGGGGCTCGGCAGCCCCCTCCCCGATTTTGCCAGGGCACTGGGTGACCCCGGCCCCAGCACCAGCTCTGCAGGGCTGCCCAAAAGCCGGTGTGGGAAGGTTTTGTTGGCCAAATCCAGCTTGGGGAGGCCTCGCTGGGTGGGGAGGTGCCGGGTCCCATCCCGCAGCGCCGTGGCATTGTCCCAAGATGTGCTGGGGGAGCACCAAAGGCACGGAGCCAGCCCGAGGGTGGTCGGGGGGCTGAGTTTGAGGGGGAAAAAACCCATCCGGGGGTATCCACTCGGTGGCAGGGGTCTCGGTGTGACCCCGGATCCCGTTTCGTGTTGCAGAGCTCTGCAAGCACAAATCGACCACGGAGAACCTGGTGTCGGCACAGAAGCTCCTGGAGGGAGAAGAGCTGGAGCTGGCCAAGGTATCGCCGTGCCCAAGGGGTGCCCAATGTCCCCGAGCGAGTCCCCTGCTGCCACGTCCCAGGCGTGGGGGTCTGGAAGGGAGAGCTGCGTCCCGGGGGGGGCTGAGCGGCTCGGGGGCCAGCCCCACACGTGTGGGGTGCCTCCCAGCTCCCCTCCTGATGCTCTGCCTCGTTGCAGGTGGCCGTGCTGCTGCTGTACCACAGCTCCATGAGCAGCAGGAGCCCCGGGGACTGGAACGGATTCGATTACCAGACCCAGGTACTGCCCGGTGCCGGGTGGGCACCCACCCGTGCCCCCCGTAGCCAGCACCAGCCCCTCGAGCCCAAAGCTGCCGCAGGGCAGCTGCTGACCCCCGGCTCCTCTGGCGCAGGTGGAGCTGGCAAACATCCTGAAATTTGTGCTGGACAACGAGGAGAGCCTGACGGAGAACCTGGAGGCGTTTCTGCAGAGGAGAGGTGAGCGCCGTGCCCAAATCGGTGCCCAAATCGGTGCCCAAATTGGTGCCCACCCAAGAACCTGTGCTGCGGGCACCGATGGGCTGGCGTTGGATGAGCCTCGTGCAGGGAGAGCAGGCGGCCAGATGGGGATTTTTTTTCCTGCTGGCAGCTGTGCAGCACCTTGTTAATGCTGGGTTAATGTTATTTGTCTGGGTGGCAATGTCCAGGCGCCAGCGGGGTGGCACAGGGTGGCACAGCCCCAACTGCTGCAGCAGGGTGAGGTGTTCCAAGCGCTGGCAGCATCTGGTGGCTTTTTTCCAGAGCATAAATTTGCTGGTTTTTGCCCCATTTTCACTGCTCTAGCTGCCAACACATGAGAGCAGCAGCACCACTGGGAGCCCACGGTTCCAGGTTGTCACCTGTCACACTGAGCACTACAAAAATGTCCCATAAGGGGACAAAGGGACGGTCCCACAAGCAGACAAAGGACAGTTTTGTCTCTCCTGAGACCCCTTGGGGATGGAGCTGGGGGGCTAGGCACATTCCTGGTGCATGGGTGGAGGAGGGCAGCAGGGCTGCGAGGGCTGTTGGAGCTTTTTGGCCGGCCTGGAGGAACCCTGGGGCTTTCAGACCTGAACCTAAAAGCCTGCAAAGCCTCGTGGGGTGAGCACAAACCCCATGCCCTTCCCCTCCCGTGTCCCAGCCCCGCAGCCCTCGTCCAGCAGCGGCTCGGAGGAGCGCTCGCCGGGGCTCCCCCCGCAGCAGGCGCGCGAGGTGCGATTCCTGGAGCTGCAGAGGGTCGCCTCCTCCTCTGGCATCAACAGGTAACGTCCTGGGGGGGCAAGGTGGGGGGAGAGTGAGTGACGGGACCCCCAGATGTCCCTGGGGTGCACCCCCATAGCACAAGGAGAGCCGCTGCGTGCCACGGTGCCGTCCTGGTGCAGGCACTGCTGACGTTCCGGCACCAAATCAATTAAATTCAGATTAAATCCCTGCCTCTGAAGCTCTGCACCAGGCTCAGGCAGAGGTGGGGAGGGGAGGGATGCTTCGTCCCGGGGGGCTGGCTTCGTACCCCCCGGGCTAGAGGCTGGGGGGCTGGGGGCGCAGCGGGGCTGGGAGCACCGGGAGCAGCTCCCAGCCCCTCCGGATAACCGAGGGGATGTCGTGGTCCTGCAGCATCCTGCCCGGCCCCCCCACCTCGCCCGTGGGGGACGTCATGCAGACCCCCCAGTTCCAGCTGAGGCGGCTGAAGAAGCAGCTGGCCCTGGAGAGGGACAACAGGGACGAGCTGGAGCTGGAGCTGGCGGAGAACCGCAAGCTCATCACGGAAAAGGGTCAGTGCCTGGCGGGGGGGGTCCTGGGGTTTGGGGGCTGAGACCTGTTTTGGGACTTGCTGTGACAGCTCTGACCCCCTCCCAAAATGTGCTCGGGCATGGTGTGTCCCTGCTGGACCCCAGGGGAGAGCAGCCTGAGCCTTTGGGGTTTTTCTGCTGTCCCAAGCAGCGGGGGCACCTTGGTGCTGGCCGTGCCTCCGCGGGGCCGCGGCTGCACCAAGGATCCTTGCTGTGAGCCAGGAACAAAACGTGCTGGGGGGAGCCGAGGCAGCTCCAGCGCTGTCAAAACAGCTCGGAGCAGGCTTGGAGGCTGCTCCTAGTCCTGCTGCCAAGTGGCTGGGAGCAGCCTGCCAGGCTCAGCCCTTCCCACCCCCGGCTCAAACGCTCTCCGCGCTGGGGATTTCCCCCCGTGCGCATCGGGGCGGCGCGTTCCTCCTTCCCTTTTTCATCCCCTTCTGCACACCCTGGGCACCCGAAAGCACCTGGGGCTGCCAGCCCGGCTTCCCCAGCCTCGCTCCAGCTTTCTGAGAGCTGTGTGGGGAGGACGGAGCCCTGCTGGGGGGGCCGTGCAGCAGGAGGTTGGTGACGTGCCCGCCCCGCGCAGAGGCGCAGATCACCGTGATGCAGCACCGCATCGACCGCCTCACCCTGCTGAGCGAGAGGCAGGCAGCCGACCAGCTGGAGCCCAAGGAGATGGAGGAGCTGAGGGAGAAGAACGAGAGGTAAATACCCCCGGGGGATTCGGGTCATGCACGGAGCAGGGCTGAGGGCATTCCTTGCTGCTCCTCCTGGCCACTCGTGCGCATCAGCAGCCAGTTCTTTATGGGGAAAAAAAGGGCACGCTGCCCCAAATGTAGCCCTCCAGATGAGGCTACGGCTCTGGGACAGGCTCTGTGTCCCTGGAAGCTTTTGGGGGGATATTGGGTGCTGGTTCCTCCTGCCAGCCCCTAACGCTCTCCTCTCCCGCAGCCTGCTGGCGCGCCTGCACGAGGCCCTGAAGCAGTGCCAGGACCTGAAGACCGAGAAGGGCCAGATGGATCGGAAAATCAACCAGCTGTCTGAGGAGAACGGGGACCTTTCCTTCAAGGTGGGGAACAGCACAGCCCCCAGACTCACATCCCTGCGCCCCCCAGACCAAGGGCAACATCAACCTTAAAAATTCAGGCGGTGTTCTCCGTGCTTCCCACGGCTCACCGGGCACAGAGAACATTTTGGCTTCGTCCTCTGAGGGACGTCGCCCACATTCAGTGCCTAGGATGCAGGGTGGCTGCCAAAGCCCCGTGAGCCCCCATTTTTTGGGATGGCCCCGGCTGAGCTCAGACTAACTGCTGCCTGCCCCTCTTCCCCCCTGCAGCTGCGGGAGATCGCCAGCCACCTGGTGCAGCTGCAGGACGCCCTGAACGAGCTGTCCGAGGAGCACAACGCCGCCCTGACGCAGTCCCAGGAAAAGCAGGCGCAGCTGGAGGGCGAGCTGCGGGCTGCCCTGCACGACAAGGTGAGGCTCCGGGGGCTGCTCCGACATCCAGCAGCGAGGATGAGGCTGTCGGGACGTTTTTGGTGATGGCTCCTGGTTGCCCTGCCTTGCGCCCTGCTCCTTCACCCGTCTCTGTCCCCAGAAATGCCTGGAGGAGAAGATCGAGATTCTCCAGGGGAAGATCTCCCTGCTGGAGGACCAGCTGGCCAAGCTGGGGGACCACAGCTCGCAGGAGAAAGGAGAGGTCATGGGCGACATCCTGAAGGTACGGAAAGGTCCCCAGTAAGGAGAGCGGGCCCAAAACTTGGCGTGGGGACGGAGCTGGGTGCTGTCCCCACCTGAGCTGGGGTGGGTGCTGGGGGCTGAGCTCCCCACGTCGCTGCTGGCTGCCCCAGTAGCGTGGGGCAGCTGGGGATGGTTTTCTTTTTTTCCCTCCTTCCAGCTGGAGGAGCTGAAGCAGGAGGTGTCCAGCCTCACCGCCCAAGTGATCGAGCTGCAAGCCTCCATCCTGCGGCTGGAGGAGGAGAAGAGGCAGCGGGAGGCAGCCCTGCAGGCCGAGCGCGGCCGCTTCCAGGAGGAGAAGCTCCAGCTGGGCGAGCTGATCGCCAACCTGCAGAGCTCCCTCGCCGAGCTGCGCCGGGCCAAGGAGCAGCTGGAGCAGGAGCTGCGGGCGCAGGAGGCGCGCCTGACGGCACAGCTGGACGCGCTGACGGCCGAGGTGGAGAAGCTGAAGGGTTTCTTGCTGCAGAGGGAGCAGGAGGCGGCTGGGCTGCAGCAGCAGCTGGAGCAGGAGCGGGCGCAAGCCCAGGAGCTGCAGCGCCGGGAGGAAGCCTCGCAGGAGGCCGTCGCCGGGCTGGGACACAGCGTGGAGCAGCTGAGCAGCAGCTTGAGGAACAGCGAGGAGAAATTGGCACGGGTCACGCAGGAGAAGGAAGGGGAAGCCCAGCAGCTGGCTGCCCAGTGCGAGAAGGTCACCCAGGAGAGGGACGCGGCACTGCAGGAGCTGCAGCGCTTCCAGCAGGCCAAGGAGGCGCAGCTGGCGGCGCTGAGCGGGCAGCTGCAGAGCCTGGAGAAAGCCCGAGAAACCTGCCAAGCCTCGGCCCTGGAAATGCAGCAGGAGAAAGCGGAGCTGAGCCAGAAGGTGCGCGAGCTGGAGGCGCGCGTCCTGGAGCTCACCGCACAGTGCCAGCAGAGCGCGGCGCAGGCGGGGGCGGCCGAGGGGCTGAGAGCTCAGCTGCGGGAGCTGGAGGGCAAGCTGAAGGAGAGCCAGCAAAAAGTGGCCGACAGGGAGAAGGCGGCCAAGGAGAACGCGCGCCTGCAGGAGCGGCTGCTCTTCCTGGAGGAGTCGGTGCGCAACACCGAGGGCATCCTGGAGGATGAGAAGAGGAGGGCGGCGGAGAGCCTGGAGGGGAACCTGGCCAGGATAGCGGAGCTGGAGGCGGAGAGGCAGCAGCTGGCGCAGCGCCGCGACCAGGCGCTGCAGGAGAGGGGCGAGGAGCTGGCCAGGAGGCAGGCGTTGGAGGCGAGGTTGCAGCAGCTGAGCGAGGAGAGCAGGGAGAAGGCGGCGGCGCTGCAGCGGCAGCTGGAGGAGGCGTCCTCGGTGGCACAGGGGGAGGAAGGAGAGCGCGGGAGGCTGGAGGAGAAGGTGCAGGCGCTGAGCAGGGAGCACGGCCAGGCGTGCCAGCAGCTGCGGGCGCAGCAGGAGAAGGTGGAGGAGCTGGAAGCCCAAGCAAAGCGCGTGGCCAGCGAGCACCAGGACCAGCTGGCCGCTCTCCAAGCGGATTTATCCAACGCCCGGGCGCAGGCGAAGGAGAAGGAGGGCGAGGAGCAGAAGCTGAGGGCTGACATCTCCGCCCTGCACGAGAAGGTGGCGACCTCGGAGCGAGCAGCAGCCGAGCGCGTGGCTCAGCTGGAGGCAGAGGTGCAGCAAGTGACCAAGGCACTCGAGGGCGTCTCCAAGGAGCTGTCCGAGGAGAAGCTGAAGCGCGAGGAGCTCGAGGCCACCGCCAGGCACCACGGGGAGCAGGAGCGCGAGGTGGCACGGCTGGAGGAGGCGCTGCAGAAGCATGGGCAGGAGCTGGAGCGCCGCGACGAGGAGGCGAAGCGCCTGCAGAAGGAGCTGGAGCAAGCCAGGGCGGATTGCGCCGCCGAGAGAGCCCGCAAGGCTGAGCTGGAGGTGCAGCTGCAGAACTCCATCAACGAGCAGAGGGTGGAGAGGACGGCGCACCAGGAGGAGCTGGCGCGCTCGCTGGAGCTGATCGAGGAGAAGGAGGGCGAGCTGGATGAGCTGCGGCTGAAGAACGTCTCGCGGGGCGAGGAGCTGAGGGACCTGCAGAAGACGGTCAGCAAGCTGAAAGGGGAGCTCGCCTCGGTGGAGGCGGTGAAGGAGAGGGCCTCCAAGATGGACAGCGAGCTGCAGGGCTTCCTGGGGGCTGCCCGGGCCCGCGACACCGAGATGGAGAGCATCAAGGCCGTCTACTCGAAGGAGATGTCCCTCAAGAGCTTGGAGGAGAAGATCCGCCACAGGGAGCAGGAATCCAGCTCCAGTCAGGACCTGTACCAGGAGAAGCTGAAGGAGGCTCAGGCGCTGGGTTTGGAGGTGGAGAAGCTGGAGCAGAGGTGCCGGGAGCAGCAGGACACCATCGCTGCGCTGGAGAAGGCGGCGGCCGAGGCGCGGGCGGCTGCGTCCCAGCAGCAGCACGCGGAGCTGGAGGCCTCGAGGAGGGAGGTGGCACAGCACAAGGAGAAAGCCTCGGAGCTGCAGAAGCTGCTGGAGGCCGCGCGAGCAGCCCAAGCCGCGCAGGACGGAGCCGTGGAGGCGCTGAGGAAGGAGCTGCAGGACAAGGGCAAGGAGCTGGCCCAGAGCAGGAGCGCCGTGGCCGCGGCGGAGAAGGAGCTGGCGTCCCTCCGCGCCTCGGCTCAGGAGAAGGGCAGGTCGGAGGAGAGCTGGAAGGAGCAGATCTCGCAGTGCATCCAGGAGCTGGAGAGGAAAAACAGCCTGATCGGCAGCCTGGAGCACGAGGTGTCCATCCTGCACCGGCAGGTGACCGAGAAGGAAGGGGAGAGCAAGGAGCTGAAGCGCCTGATCGTGGCCGAGGCGGAGAAGAGCAAGAAGCTGGAGGAGAGGCTGCGGGTGCTGCAGGCTGAGATGGCCACCGCCGCCTCGCGGGCGGCCGAGAGGTGCTCGCTGATGAAGGTGGAGGTGCAGCGCTGCCAGGAGGAGCTGGAGAAGCAGCGGCTGACCATCGAGGCGCTGAAGAGGGACCGCCACTGCCAGAGCGAGCGCGAGGAGGAGCTGCGGCAGGAGGTGAAGGTGTGCCAGGACAAATACTTCCAGAAGGAGCAGCTCCTCTCCTCCCTGCAGCAGGAGCTCAGCAGCGCCCAGGCGCTGGCCGGCGAGCTGGTGCCGCTCAAGCACCTCTGCCAGCAGCTGCAGGCTGAGCGAGCCTCCTTGGAGAGCAAGCACCGCGATGAGCTGGAGCAGAGAGCCAAAGCCGCCGGCGTGCTGCAGGCAGAGCTCGCTCGGAGCAAGCTGGAGGCGGCCGAGGTGCCGGCGCTGCGCGAGAGGGCGGCGGAGCAGGAGCGGGCGCTGCAGCGGCTGCAGAAGGAGGCGGCCAGCTCCGCCGAGAGGCTGGCGGGGCTGCAGCAAGCCAACGCCAGGCTGGCCGAGGAGAACCGGGGGCTGAGCGAGACCTCGAGCCGCGGGCAGCAGCGGCTGGATGCGGAGCTGGGCCAGGCGAGGGAGAAGCACGCGCGGGAGCTGGAGAGGCTGCGGCTGGAGGCGGAGAAGCTGGTGGCGGGCAGCCGGCAGGAGGTGGAGGAGGTGGCGAAGAAGCTGGAGGCCATGAGCAATAAGTACGAGAACGCCAAGGGGAAGGTGCTGGAGGAGAGGCAGAAGTTCCAGGAGGAGAGGCAGAAGCTGATGGCTCAGGTAAGGGGCTCGCGGGGTGCCCCGCTCGGGTACCCGGTGCGCATTGGGGGCGTGCAGGCAGAGCCCGGTGGGGAAGGGGCACTCATGGCCCACCCCAATCTCACTTTTTTTTTTTATTATTTTTTAATTTGAGGCTGCTCCTGGCAGCTCTGTCCCACTGAGGGGCACCTCCAGAGCCTTGCCCCTCGCTTACTGCCAGAGCTCTCGTGGCTTCCAGCCACGTACATTGCCCACGAACTTGCTGGCCAAAAACCACTGCCCTCCAGAGCCCCCACCCCATCCCTTTTATTCCTAACCCACGGGGGTTTCCTAGGGCTCAGGTACATGGGGAATGGCAGCATCAGCAGGGCTCGGATCCCCTACACACCCCTGAGTCCTCCTTAGCCCGGGCTGCTTGGTGTGGGAGCCGGGGGGTGGCGAGGGGCCGCGTGCCCGCAATGCGCTCACTTCTCCCCGTTGTGCTCTCCCCGTGCCAGGTGGAGCAGCTCGAGGTCTTGCAGAGAGAGCAAGCCAAGCAGGTAACGCACGCCAAGGGCCGGCTGCTTAAACGGTGATGGTGACGGCGCGTGGCCCCGGCCCCTTCCCAGCACAGCCCCCTCCTCGTCAGCCGTTTGCTGCGGGGGTGTCCCCGGAGCGCGTGCCGCAGGCGCTGCTTTGCTCCAGGTCTCTGGGCTCGCGCATCCGCCCCGTGGGGAGTAGGAAAGGGGGTCACAAATCCTCAGCTCGGAGCTGCCTCCCCAGAGAGGAGGTGCTGGCGAGCTGGAGCACCCCTTTTATTTTTTTTTTTTCCACCCTCTTTAACTGAGAGGGGCAGGCTGCTGGGAGGAGAGCGCTGAGGTTGCACAAAACGCAGCCTTGGCTGGAGATGCTTTTTTTTTATTATTATTATTTTTTTAAGCAGCACTTGGGAACTGCTGCTGCTGGAGCAGACGTGGCCGATGCCGATGAGGCCACCCCCAGCCCCTTCCCCAAGGAGCCTGTGAGGCCAAGAGGGGCCGTTGGCTCGTGGGGACGTGCATCCTTTGTGCCTGGGGTGGCAACAGCCCCGTGCTGAGATCTGGCACGGATCAGCCCCACGGGGGCTGCTGCTTTATTCTGCTCCTGCTGCTTTATCCCACAGCAAAATTGGCAGCGGAGATGGTTCCTCCAGCCGAGGGTGCGGGGGGACGCGGTGCCGCCTGCTGCGCCCCATCTCCCCTCGTCCTCCCGGCTGAGGGGTCTCGGTTTGCTCCTAGTGCCTGGTGGCTCTGTGCTCATGTAGAGCAAAGCTTTTCCCCGCGGGGACTCACGGGGCAGCCCCAAATTGCCTGCCTTGGGTTTGCAAATGGCACGCAGGGTGCTGGGCGCGGGGTGCAAGGAGCCGTCCTGTGCGCCAGGGGGGCCGTGGGAGGGAGGAATTCACAACCGGGGCTGGGGGAGTTCATGGCCAGGGGCTGGTGTAACAAACCCGTGCCCTTCCAGGTGGAGGAGCTGAATAAGAAGCTGACCCAGCACGAAAAGGCCACCCGCAGCCAGCAGCAGCGGGTCAAGGTATGTCCAAGGGGACTTCAAGCTGAGTCCTGAGCCGGAGCTGTCCCCGGTGAGCCCTGTGGCTCTCGGTGGCCACTTGGGCTCCCCGAGGGTGGCTCTGACCCCGCTGCCTTCCCCTCCCCACGAGCAGGTGCTGGAAGGGGAGCTGCAGACCGAGGCCACCCGCCAGCAGGAGAAGGTGGCGGAGCTGCAGGAGCAGCTGGCCCAGAAGGAGCAGGCGGCCGAGCACTACAAAGCCCAGGTTAGGCTGCGAGGGGGCACCCCAAACCCCAGCCCTGCCCCACGGGAGGCTCGGTGGGTTGCAGGTTGCAGCTTCCCCCTTCTTCTGCTTCTTCCCAGATGGAGAAGGCGAAAACTCACTACGACGCCAAGAAGCAGCAGAACCAGGACCTGGCGGAGAAGCTGAAGGCGATGGAGCAGCTGCAGAAGGAGAACGCGGAGCTGAGGACGGAGTCGGAGAGGTTGGCCAAGGAGCTGCAGCAGAGCCTGGAGCAGGCCAAGGAGTCGGAGCTGAGCTGCAGGAACCTCGCCAGCCAGGTCCGCAGCCTGGAGGCTCAGGTGGGCACGGCGCAGGGGGGGCTCTGCCTTCCTCCTCCTCCTCCTCCTCCTCCTCCTTGCCTGGAGGGGCCGGCTTTTCACCGCTCCTCTCCCAGGTGGAGTTTGCCGACCGGCAGCTGCGGGAGCTGGGCAAGTTCCAGGTGCCGACGGACGCCCTGAAGGGCTGGGAAGCTTTCCGCCAGAAACCCGCCGACCTCAGCACCGACAGCCTCGACCTCAGCCTGGACGAGCTGCAGCCGCTCAACTCCACCAGGTAACCACGGCTCGGAGGGCTCTGCTCTGCCACCAGCATCACCAATTTGCTGCCAGCATCACCAGCTCCAGCTCCTGGTGGCCAAACCGTGCGTCCTGCCCCCCCTTGTCCAGCAGGAAAGTCACCCGCTCGCAGTCGGAGGCCTCGGCGGTGCCGGAGAGCGCGGAGTCGCGGGGGTCCCAGCGGCTGCCCCGCAAGGTGGAGTCCCTGGAGAGCCTGTACTTCACGCCCATCCCCAACCGCACGCAGTCCAAGCTGGAGAGCAGCGCCAGCTCCCTGGGCGACCTCTCCCTCGACTCGGGCTGCAGGACGCGCTCGGCGCGGCGCCGCACCACGCAGATCATCAACATCACCATGACCAAAGTGAGGGCACGGCACACGGCTCAGCGCGGTGCGGGGGGCTCTCCGTGGGCTCTGACCCTGTTTTTTTGTTTGTTTTTTGTTTTTTCTCTCTCCCAGAAAGAGCCCAAGACGGAGGAACCGCTGAGCGCAGACACCTCCTTCTGCAGCGTGCGCTCGGAGCAGCCCCAAAAAACCGCCCCGGGCAAGGGTCGCCTGCGCTCGGCCGCCTCTGCCCGCTCCCTCGCCAGCTTCCCCTCGCAGGAATCCCTCTCCAAGCCCGAGACCTCGTCCCCCCAGGAGCCCCCCGGCCACTCGGCGCTGCTCAGCCTCCCCGGCTACCGCCCGGCCACGCGCAGCTCCCTGAGGCGCTCGCAGGCGGGCAGCAGCTCCAGCCTGGGTGAGTCGGGGCAGGGGGCTGGGGTTTGAGGTTTGGGGGGGGGGGGGGCTGCGCTTTGCTGGACCCCCACCCCGTGGCCCTCACCGCTTTGGTTTTTAGGCCGGAGCAGCATCTACCTGGGGTCGTGCCAGGACGAGCCGGAGCAGCTGGACGATTGGAACCGCATCGCCGAGCTGCAGCAGCGCAACCGCGCCTGCCCCCCACACCTGAAAACCTGCTACCCCCTGGAGAGCCGGGTAAGAGGGGGGGGGGATCTGGGGGTTGCCCCTTCTCCCTGCCGTGCTGGGCAGCCCCTCAGCATCGCCCCCCTCCTCCCCAGCCCTCCAACTCGCTGGGCACCATCACGGACGAGGAGATGAAGACGGGGGACCCCAAGGAGACGCTGCGGCGCGCCAGCATGCAGCCCGCGCCCAGCGCCGAGGGCACGGCCACCCGGCGCAGCACCGTGGGCACCGCCTGGGCGGGGGGCATCACCACCCGGCAGCAGCGCAAGCGGCTCTCGGATGAGTCCCACCAGGGCCCCGACACCCCCGAGGTGAGCTGAGACCCCCCGCCGGCACCCCCAGGAGCTGGAGGATTTGGGGTGCTGCCCCGGGACGTGGTTACGGCTGCGCACGGGGACCCTGCTCCGAGCCCTTCTGCGGCTCCCCTCCTCGTGGCTGTGTCCCAGGGGTCTGGCCCCTCCCTGAAGACCCCCCCCTTGTCCCCTCTCTTGCAGTCCAAGAAGCCCGTCAGCTGCTTCCCTCGCCCCCAGACCCCCCGGGACCGCAGCGAGCGGCGCAGCTCCCAGGTCAGCCGGCGCAGCGAGCAGCAGGCACCCAGCAAGCCGGTGAGTGGGGGCTGGAGAGCTGCGGAAAGGGGGGGGGCCGGGACCCCCAGAGCTCCTCACAGCCCCCCCCCACCTTGTCCTCCCCCCCCCGCAGGCTGAGAGGCGCCAGTCGATGGCGTTCAGCATCCTCAACACCCCCAAGAAGCTGGGGAACAGCCTCCTGCGCCGCGCCGCCGGGCGCAAAGCCACCCCCAAGGGCTCCCCCCACGGCACCGCGCGCCGCTCGCCCCGCATCGCCTCCGCCAAGTCCCCCAAGGGCAAGGTGGGTGCAGGCACAGCTTCCCCCACCCCCCCCTCTATTGGAGACCCCCCCCCTTAACCCCCTGCTCTCTCTTCCAGGCCAGTCGCAGGGCGCTGAAGGACACCAAGTTCTGAGGTTTCCCAGCCCAGCTCTGCCCTCCCCAGCAGCACCGGGACCAGGAGCGATGCTGGGGGCACTTGGGGGCCACCGTCCCCCCCCCAGCATCACTCTGCATGTCCCAGTAACACCTCTGGGCTGTGTGGGGTGGGTTTGCTCCCCCAGGGCACCCCCCAGGGCACCTGGGGACCAGGGTGAGGGGAAGGGGGGGGCCAGGCCGGGCAGGGCCACGCACCCCAGCAGAGACCCTGGTTCCTCGCTGCCCCCCCTGGGCGCAGGGGGGGCATTTTTAGTGTTTCTACTTGTAAATAAATTGTATTTTTCTCCTGCTCCGAGTCCTAAACCCCTCGGTGCGTCCCAGCCCTCCCCCAGGACCAGCTCTTTATATGGGGGGCTGTGCTGGGGGGGGGGCACAGCTCCAGCAGCCTCACCCCCCTGGGGGGCTGGATGCAGCTGTCCTGGGAGCAGAACAATGGGGATTGGGGAAAAATGGGCTGAAATCCTCTTTCTTGACCCCAAATCTGTGCCCACCGTGCCATGGTGCTCAGCTGGGGGCTTCACGGCTGTTCCCAAACAGACGCAGAGGTTTTTGGTTTTTTTTTGCTCTAATTTTTTTCTCCACCAGATTTTTTTTCTCTGGGGGGGGTCTCCGAGCCCCCCGCCCTCACTCCCCGCAGGTGCTGGCGTGCTGCTGCACCTCGGCGGGGCTGAAGCAGAGCTGGCAGATGGGGCAGGGCACCCAGGACGGATGCTCCAATTTGGGGTCGGAATTGGGGTCGGGGTCCTCCTCGCCGCAGCGGGCGGCGTGCGCGGGCAGCAGCGCCAGGCTGAAACATCCTGGGGGAAAACGGAGTGATGGGGGGGGTCCCCAAATCCCAAATCCCCCCCCCCCCAGCCCCTGGGGATGGAGCTCTGGGAAGATCCCCAAAGCACCCACCCGAGCAGAGGGGGCACAGCCCCACCTCGCCCCCTGCGCTGGGTCCCTCGCTGTGGCCACGGGTTGGGGGTCTCCGTCCTGCGCTGGGTTTCCTGGGGGGGTGCTGCAAGCTGAGGGCTCGCCCTGCTGTGAGCTGCCCCCCCCCGAAAAGCACGGTGCAAAACGGGGGGGTTTTGGGCAGCCAGAAATTGGGGGGGGGGCTGCTGGAGCCGGCACCCACCGCGCGTGGCTGACCCTTGGGTGCGGGGAGGGAGCCAGAGCAGCAAAATCAGCGGGAGAAACGTGGGGGGGGGTGGGAGATGGATTAATTAATTAATTACCTGCCTGGGGGGCTGCGAGCCCGCTGCCTGCGGACCCTTTTTGGGGGCGCGGGGACGTCCTGCGAGGAGCCAGGGGCTGCGAACAGCGGTCAGGGGTAGGGGGACACCAGGGTGCCGCGGCGCCGCGCCTGGGGCACGGCTGGGGGGGCCAGGCTCTGCCGCCCCCCCCCAGGAGCGCAGGAACCCAGCTGCTGCTCCCCATAAACGTGGGCAGGGGGAGACGGGGCCGGGCATCGCGGGGGGGGTTCAATTTCACGCCCCCATGGGTCATTTTTTGGGGCGCCGAGGGGGTGGGTGCCACGTCCTCCCCCAGGCGCAGGGGCGCACCGCGGAGCTGAGGGTCCCCCCATGGGACCCCCCCCCAAATCGTGGGCAGAGCGGGGTCCCGGGGGCAGTTTTGGGGCAGTTTTGGCACCGGTGGGGTCGGTGCTCACCCGGTGCGGGGGGGTCCAGCCCCCGGCTGCTCCCCGTGGTGCCGTTTTGGGGATTTTGGGCTCGGCTCCGTGCCGCCGCCAGCAGCATCCTGGCCGGGCGGCTGAGGTGGGGGGGGCTCCGGGCAGGGGGGCTCCGGGATTTGGGGCCCGGCTCCAGCTGCTGCAGGCGGCTCCTGAGCTGCTCCTCCTGCCGCGAGACCCTGGGGCGGACGGACACGGACAGACGGATGGACGGATGGACAGATGGACACGGATGGACGGATGGACACGGATGGACAGATGGACACGGATGGACGGATGGGTGGACAGACGGACGTCAGCCCCGCGCCCCCCAGCCAGGAGGAGCTCAGGGTGTCAGGGGGCTCCCGGGGGCTCCAGGGTTGGCCATGATGGACCCCAGCCCACCCCAGCCCAAGCTCCCAGTTCATCCCAGTCCATGCTCCATGGCCATCCCAGTCCATCCCAGCCTGGGCTCCCCACCCATCCCAGTCCACCCCAGCCCAGGCTCCCCGCCCAGGCTCCCCATCCACCCCAGCACAGGCTCCCCATCCGTCCCAGTCCATGCTCCCAGTCCACCCCAGTCCATCCTAGTCCATGCTCCCCATACACCCCAGCCCAGGCTCCCAGTCTATCCCAGTCCACCCCAGTTCATCCCAGCCAAGGCTCCCCATCCACCCCAGTCCCTCCCAATCCACCCCAGCCCAGGCTCCCAGTTCATCCCAGTCCACCCCAGCCCAGGCTCCCAGTCCATCCCAGTCCACCCCAGCCCAGGCTCCCAGTCCATCCCAGCCCAGGCTCCCAGTCCATCCCAGTCCACCCCAGCCCAGGCTCCCAGTCCATCCCAGCCCAGGCTCCCAGTCCATCCCAGTCCACCCCAGTCCATGCTCCCAGTTCATCCCAGCCCAGGCTCCCCATCCACCCCAGTCTACCCCAGTCCATGCTCCCAGTCCATCCCAGCCTACCCCAGCCCAGACTCCCCATCCACCCCAATCCACGATCCCAGTCCACCCCATCCCAGGCTCCCAGTCCATCCCACCCCAGTCCATCCCAGTCCGCCCCAGTCCACCCCAGCCCGGGCTACCCACGAGCCTGTCTGTGCACACAGCATCCTGCAGATGGCCGGGCTGCAGCGCTGGGGGCTGTGGGCACCCTCCTGCAGGACGAGGCGATGCTGGGGGGCTGCCAGGAGCCCCCTGGCACCCCCCCCACCCCGACAGCTCCTACCAGTGCCGGCCGTGGGTCGGGCTGGGGGTCGCTGGGGGTGCGCAGGCGGAGGAAGGAGAGCCCGAACTGCCCCTGCCTGCTGAAGGGCTGGCTGCAGGTGAGCCGCACCCGGTCCCATTTCTGCCCCACCGCCGGCTCCAGGAAATCCGCTGCAAATTGGGGGGGACACCAGGAGGGGGCTTCAGGGGTGGCCCCAAACCCCTTCACCCCATATGGTGTTATTTGGGGGGGGGGTCCTGCCCTTTACCTTCCTTGAACATCCGCACCCCGCAGCGGTTCTCGCCCGCCCGCGATTCGGCCGGGGTCATCAGGGGGACGCCGGGCACCAGGGGGACGTAGGGGTGGTCCCGGGGCCAGGAGGAGCGCCCCACCTCCACCTGCACCAGGGCGCAGCCGCAGTTACCTGAGGGGGGGGGGATTGATTTTTTTTTTGGGGGGGGGGGGGCTCAGGAGATGCTCAGGGCTCATGGGGCACCCCCTGATCCTGCCCAGGGCTCAGGGCATGACCTGGGGGGGGGGGTGCAGGGTCTGCGCTGGGGGCACAGGGGGGGTGTAGGGTCCCTGCTAGGATCCGGGGGGGTCCATTTGGTGACCCCCCCGCCCTCACCCAGGTCCAGGTAGCCGATGGCCGTGGCTGCCTCCAGCTGCAGCTCCGCTCTCAGCCGCCGGCTGCGGTCCCGGGGGCAGCAGAGCCAGGGCCCCCCCCTGTCCTCCCGCAGCAGGTTCTCCACCGGGAACCGGGGGTCCTGGGGGCGGCACCGTCAGACCCCCCCCGGGTGTGAACCCACCCCATGGAGTCATGGGGGTGGTCCCGAGCCCCCCCCCCCCCCCAACCCCCAGCCCCATAGGGACCTGCGAGGAGAAGGACACCACCGAGCTGATGCGCACCGGGGCCATGGGGAGGGCTGGGGGGGGGGGCTCTGCTCGCCCCAAACGCCTGGGGGGGGGACGCAGGGGATGGGGGGGGGCTCATGGACCCCATCCTGGGCTGCTGCCCCCCCCCATTCCACACCCCCATCACCCCCAGCCCCATTGCCCTGTCTCAGAGCCCCCCTCCCAAGCCCCTGGTGCCCCCCCCAGCCCCATTTCCCCACCCTTCAGCCCCCCCCCCTGCCCCATTCTGCCCCCCCCATCACCCTCAGCCCCTGGTGCCCCCAGCCCCCCTGAGCTGCCCCCAGCCCCATTGCCCCATCCCAGTGCCCCCCCCCAACTCTGCCCCCCCCCAGCCCTATTTCTCCATCCCAGAGCCCCCCCCTTTTACCCCCCCAGTCCCCCCCAACCTCTCTCCCCCCATCCCCCAGTGCCCCCCCCAGCCCCCCCCCAGCCCCATTGCCCTATCCCAGATTCCCCCCCCCATTCTGCCCACCTGGCACCCCCCAGCCCCATTTGCCCCCCCCAGCTGCCCTGTCCTGTATCTGCCACCCCTATTCTGCCCCCCCCGTCCCCCCCAACCCCAAATACCCCCCCCCAGCCCCCCTCCTCTGCCCCATTCCTCACTTCCCCATCCCAGAGCCCCCCTCCCAAGCCCCCGGTGCCCCCCCCCAGCCCCATTTCCCCATCGCAGAGCCCCCCCTCACCCAGTTCTGCCCCCCCCCCCAGCCCCTGGTGCCCCCCCCAGCCCCATTTCCCCACCCCAGAGCCACTCCCCCAACCCAGTTCTGCCCCCCCCCAGCCCCTGGTGCCCCCCCCCAGCCCCCCATTTTGACCCCCCCAGCCCCTCTGAGCCCCCCCGAGCCCCATTTCCCCACCCCAGAGCCCCCCCCAGCCCCCCATTCTGCCCCCCCAGCCCCATTTCCCCCCCCCCAGAGCCCCCCCCTCCCAGTTCTACCCCCCCAATTTACCCCCGGTGCCCCCCCCAGCCCCATTTCCCCATCCCAGAGCCCCCCCCAGCCCCCCATTCTGCCCCCCCCAGCCCCTGGTGCCCCCCCCCAGCCCCATTGCCCCCCCCCAGAGCCCCCCCCAGCCCCCCATTCTGCCCCCCCCCAGTCCCACTGAGACCCCCCCAGCCCCATTTCCCCCCTCCCACCCAGTTCTGCCACCCCCCCAGCCCCTGGTGCCCCCCCCAGCCCCATTTCTCCATCCCAAAGCCCCCCCCCAAATTCTGCCCCCCCAATTTACCCCCCACAACCCCCGGTGGCCCCCCCAGCCCCATTTCTCCCCTCCCTTCACCCCCCTCCCACCCCCATTCTGCCCCCCCCAGCCCCATTTCCCCACCCCAGAGCCCCCCCCCAAACTTCTGCCCCCCCAATTTACCCCCCCACAACCCCCAGTGCCCCCCCCCAGCCCCATTTCTCCCCCCCCTTCAGCCCCATTCTGCCCCCCCCCAGCCCCATTTACCCCCCCCCATCCCCCTTTTTGCCCCCCCCATTTGCCCCCCGCCCCCCCCGCACCGGCCCCGCCACCGCGCGAATTCTCCCGCGCTCAGCGCGTGGCCCCGCCCCCGGCCCCGCCCCCGGCCCCGCCCCTAACCCCGCCCCCTGCCGCGGGGGCTGCTGGGAGCTGTAGTCCCGCGGCGGTGCCGCGTCACCGCGCCGGGCCCTAAGGGAGCGTCCGCCGTGAGCCGCCCCTGCACCGAGCGTGAGTGGGGAGCGGGGAGGCCGCGCGCTGAGAGGGTTCGGAAATGCGCCATGGTCCCTAACCTTAAAGCCCGCCCCTTCTTCCTCCTGACTGGCCGCCGGGGCAGCGCCGCGCGCGGCGATTGGCCGGCGGGGAGGCGGCGTGGCCGCTGATTGGCTGAGCGGCGGCGGAAGGAGCTGGCTGCCTGCGGGAGGGGAGCCCCTAAGGAGTGAGGGGAGGGGGGGGGGGGGCAAGATGGCGGCGGTGCTGGAGGTGGAGGTCGGCGGGCCCGGCGAGCGCGACGGGGAGGAGGTGGGGGGGGACTGGGAGGAACTGGGAGGAACTGGGAAGGACTGGGAGGGGGGTTCTGCCCTCTGGGGGCCGGGCCCGGGCTGCACAGAGGGGCTGGGGGCGCCTCAGCCCTGGGGGGGGGCCGAGGCCGGGCTGGGGGCGGCCTGGGCCGGGGGCTGAGGGGGGGGCTCTGAGGGGATGGGGGGGGTGGGGGAGGGGTTGGGGGGGATTGGGGGGAGATTTGGGGGATTTGGAGGGGCTGTGAGGGGGTCTGGGGGCGACTTGGGGCATTTGGGGGCGATTTGGAGGATTTAGGGGAGAATTTGGGGGAATTTGGGGGCAATTTAGGGGATTTAGGGGGCGATTTGGAGGGGCTGTGGGGGGATTTGGGGACGACTTAGGGCATTTGGGGGCGATTTGGAGGATTTAGGGGGGGATTTGGGGGATTTAGGGGGTGATTTGGGGGATTTGGAGGGGCTGTGAGGGGGATCTGGGGACGACTTGGTGCATTTGGAGGCGGTTTGGATGATTTAGGGGGGAATTTGGGGGATTTGGAGGGGCTGGGGGGGATTTGGGGGCGATTTGGGGGATTTAGGGGGCGATTTGGGGGATTTGGAGGGGCTGTGAGGGGGATCTGGGGGCGACTTGGGGGGTTGGGGGCGATTTGGGGGACTTAGGGAGGGATTTGGGGCATTTGGGGACGATTTGGAGAATTTAGGGGGAAATTTGGGTGATCTGGGGGCGATTTGGGGGGGATTTGTGGGGGCTCAGCCCCATGCTGAGGCTCCCCCCTGGCTGTCCCCATGGCTCTGGGCTCTGCTCACTCAGTGCCAGCAGGGCAGGGGCTGAAGGGCTGAGGGGGTGGGGGGCTGGAGGGGGGGCTCCCCCTCAGGCTTTGCCCTGCAGCTGGTGGCTGGGGGGTGGCAGCAGGCAGGGAGCGGCTCCCACCCGCGTGTCCGAGCCCTGCAGAGCACCAGGAGCCCCCTCGTGCTCCCCACCCGGCCACGGAGAGCAGGCAGCTGATAAGGAGGCAGCTGATAAGGAGGCAGCTGATAAGGAGGCACGCCGAGGGCTGCTCCCGTTCCTCTGCTCCCTCCCACAAAGTCCACGTCCTCAGGTGGCTGGGGACAGCCCCGGTGTAACGGGGTCAGGACCCTGCACCGCGTCCCCCCCCCCCCCCAGGACAGTACCTGCTGGGCGTTTTGGTGAAGGTTTCGTGGTGGTTTTGGGGACTCAGCCCCCGCTGGAAGCCAGCGTGGTCTGGGAGCGATACTGGGCGGTGCTGAGCCGGGGGGGGGCTCAGGAAGATTTTGGGGGTCCTGGTGTTTGGTTTCAGCTTCTGGCCCTGCGCCCCCCTCCCGAGGTGTTAGAGGCCAGGCAGTGAGAGGCTGCCACAGCACCACCACAACCTGGGGAGCTCGAGCTGGGCTCTGCACACCCAAATTTCACATCTCCCCAAATTTCCCATCTTCCTGAGCCCCCCGGGGGCCGTGCCTGCTGCAGGGGTTGCTCGGGGCGCAGCGCAGCAGCACCGCTCGGGCTGTGCTTTCCCTGCCTGCTGTCCCCTGGGGTTGCTGCTCCCGGCCTCCAGCTGCTGATCTTTTTTTTTTGTTTTGTCTTTTTCTGTCTCCTCAGGTCGACCTCTCGCACTTGTCCCCCGAGGAGAGATGGAGGTGAGTTTTGGGAAGGAGAGCCCGTGACGGGCGCTGCCAGCAGCTGCAGAGGCCGTGGGCAGCCCTCCAGGGCAGTGCCTTTTGCACATATTTGTTGTGTTTGGCTTTTATTTTCCAACTTGGATTTTTTTTTTTTTATAACTTTGTATTTTTTTTTCCAACTTGGGCTTAACTTTCAGCCTTAAGCTGCAGCTTAACATTTCAGCTTTTGAGACTTTAAGATTTAGCACTCTAACTCGCACTTAACTTCCAGCCTCAGGCCACGGGGTGAGGACGTTGTGCTTTGGCTCGCGGCCAGGCAGCAGCACTGAGAGCAAAGGAACCGCAGGGGTCAGCAGAGGGCCGGCTGTGGGAGCCTCTCCTGGCTTTCCAGAGGAGTTAGGATCGGGGCAGAGGGAGGAAGCAGCGTGCTGGGGGCTGAGCAGGGCCGGGGAAGATTTGGGCTCTGTCTCTGACAGCACACACTTGGGGTGGTGCTGCTGCGTGGGTGACACACCTTGGGTCCTGTGCAGCAGCGTGACACCTCTGCCTTGTTCACAGCACCATGAGCTGGGTATCATGGTGTCAAACAGCTGCTTTTTGGGACATTTTAAATTTATTTCTCCCCAGGATGGCAACGCAGCACCCACACCCCTGCGTCCCCTAACACCGCCCTCCGGTGCAGTCCTCCTGGCTCTCCTGCTCGTCTGCCGTGCCTGCCCGCCCCTCAGTCACCCTCTCGCTGTCGTTGCAGGGTGGAACACGCCCGGATGCACGCCAAGCACCGCGGCCACGAGGCCATGCACGCCGAGATGGTCCTCATCCTCATCGCCACGCTGGTGGTGGCGCAGCTGCTGCTGGTGCAGTGGAAGCAGAGGCACCCCCGCTCCTACAACGTGAGTGTCCTCCAGCTGCTGGGCTCATGTCTGGTGCTGAAACACCCTCAGCTGCCCGAGGGACGAGGGTGAACGCATCCGGAGGCCTCAAGGCTCTGGTGTGAGCGCTGGCAGTGACACGTGGTGTCCCCAAACAGCCCTGCTGCTTCCCGATGCTGGTGCCATGTGTCAGCTCGCCAGAAAGGCTGCGGGGCTGTGCCTGCACCAGGAAACAACCCCCACCTGATTTCCTGTAAAGAACATTTCCAGGCAATGCCCCTAATCCTCTCTGTGAAACCAAAACCGTGCCCGCGTGCCTGCACAAAGCTCCACGGCGGTGGCTCTGGTTTGGGGATATTTGGTGGGGCAGAGTGCCCGAAACTCGGTGCTGTGCCAGTCTCCTTAACCCGTGCCTGAGGGGTTGTGGTTAAAATTCTGGGAAGCCTGAAGAGGCAGAGGTTTGCTGAGCCCTGCTGCAAGATCTGGTCGTGCAGATCAGCTCCTGTGCCTCTTTCCTCAGCAGTGTTCCTTGCTCCAGCTCTGCTCCTTTGCTGTCACAGCCTGCCAGCTGTCTCCCTTCAGCCAGGCTCTGAGCTTGTTCCCTGTGTTCTGGCGGCCACCAGCCCAAATTCCTGAGCTCCCTGACACCGCTCAGTGCCCCTTGATGCCAGCAAGAGCCAGGCTGCCAGATCCACTGGGGTTTTTCTGGTGCCTGACAAGCAGCATAACGCGCCTCTCCTCCCTTCCCACAGATGGTGACCCTGTTCCAGATGTGGGTGGTGCCCCTGTACTTCACGGTGAAGCTGTACTGGTGGCGCTTCTTGGTCATCTGGGTGCTCTTCTCAGCCGTCACAGCTTTTGTCACCTTCAGGGCAACCCGAAAACCTCTGGTACAGACGACGCCCAGGTTAGTGGGAGCGTTTCTGGGAAGTGCCCTCAGCCTCAGGGCAGCATCACAAAGAGCCCTTTGGTGATTCCCTGACGCAAACCACGGCCTCAAACTCTAAAATTCGCCCTGTTCAGCCAGTGCAGCACCTCAGGGTGTGAGTTACCCTGCTGGAGGCTCTCTGTGGAGCTGCCACCCTCAGATCCCTGTCTTGTCAGGGCGGGCGGTGGGCAGGCAGACCCCCACGATGCCCCAGGGCAGCTGGCAGTCTCACCGAGCGCATTCCTGGTGTGACACTCACTTTCTCGAGGCCATCAGGGATCCGGAGGTTTCTGGTTTGGAAGTGCAGACCGTGAGCTGCAGATCTGTGGCCTGAGCTGGAACTTGAAGCCTCTGTTTGCCCACGCGTGGGTGGTTGAAACGTCCGACGTGGGAAAGTGAAACTCAATAGGTGCTCGAGGGAGAAACAAAGCCGCCTAATTCTTGTTTTGCATTTTTACAGGCTGGTTTATAAATGGTTTCTGCTAATATACAAGATCAGCTACGCCACTGGAATCGTCGGGTACATGGCTGTGATGTTCACGCTCTTTGGTCTTAATTTATTGTTCAGGTGAGCGAATCCTCGGGGCCCTGTTCCCAGGGCAGGGGCTGTGACAGGGAAGGAGGCGTTGGCTGGGATTCCAGAGAAACACTCACCTGGCAGCCTGACTGATGTGGCAGGAGGCCAGAGGGACTTTCAGGGTGTCCTCTCCCCGCGTGGTTGTGCTGCTGAGGCTGCTCAAGGGCCCTGCTTCCCGCAGGGTTGCTTCCCCTGGCTCTGTGCATGGGGCAGCAGTGAGATTTCCCTGATAACCGGGTGCCTGCAGCAAGCAGCCAGCCCCGCTGTGGTGGCAGAGGGCCTTACCCCGAGCCATCCTCCGTTTCAGGGAGGTCAATTCCTTCTGGAACAATGCGCAGGCCTGGAAACTGCCTGCAGGGCTGTGGGGGTGTTAAAAGGGGGCTTATCTGGAGCCCATGTGGTGCATGATAGAGCTGGGGAGTTGCTCAGTTGCTCATTTCAGGGGCAGGTGAGGGAGATGGGCGACAGCTATGAGCTGGGATAGGGCCCCCACAGCTCACTGGGGACGAAGCAGATGAAATGCCCCAAAAGCAGGGGCTGGTTCTGTGCCTGGAGGCGTGCAGACGGCTCTGCAGGGGGCTGATGGCGGTGACACGAGCTGCAGCGCTGCTGGGCTCCTCTGGCACGCTGTCCGTGCACCCCTGCTATGCAGAAAAGCCCTCGATGTTGTTTGGGACTCCTCTGTTGCAGAATCAAACCAGAAGATGCAATGGACTTCGGCATCTCTCTCCTCTTCTACGGTCTGTACTACGGGGTCCTGGAGCGGGACTTTGCCGAGATGTGTGCAGATTACATGGCCTCGACGATCGGGGTGAGTTCAGGCTGTGCTGTCCTCCTGGCTGCTAACAGGAGGGCTGGGGGGGGGCTGGTTGCAGCTTTTGCCTCCCCCAAAACGAGGAGGTGCAGGGAGCTCTGCCCCAGGAAGGGCTCGCTGCTCGCTCTCTGCGTCAGGAGGTCTCTGACATGAGTCACTCTGGGATCCTGAGATCCTGCTTCCCCACAAACCGAGTCTGTCCCACCTCCGGGAGCACGAGACAGGAAGGATCTGCTCAATCCCTCCAGACTGCTGACAAATATTTGTCTGGCTGAGCCTTTTATACCGGGCTGAGCCTCGGGCTGTCCCTGCGGGCACAGCGGCTGCTCCCACATGCCCGTGGTGAAGCCTGAAGTCTGCGACCTACTCACCAGAGAGAAAAAATGAACCAGAACAGCCGTGGGGTGCGTGGTGTTCCCACGTGGCTCTGCTCGCCTTCCCCCCAGTGTGGTTTTTGCTGTAACCCAGCCCCCTGGGTGCATCTTCAGCCCTTTGTCTCTTCCCTGACCTCCCTGCCTGTCCCCTGGTGTCCTGCAGCACGCTCCCACCCAGAGAGCCACGAGGGCCAAACCCACAGCCTGCAATTTGGGGGGATTCCCCCAGCGTGGGGGGGTTTGCAGGGAGTGGGGGGCTGCGGGGGGCTGGGGCACAAAGGGCTGTGCAGTGACCGAGCAGCACCACGTCCTGTTGTCATCATTCCCTGCAGCTGGACCTGTAATGAGGTTTTTAAGCCCAAAAGGCTGAGGTTGGATGCCTGGAGCGCTGGCCCAGCCCTCCCTGAAGCTTAGCTGCACTGGGGGGGTGTGGGATGCGTGCCCCCCCGTGACCATCTCTGCTCTGCCCTCAGTTCTACAGCGCCTCGGGGATGCCCACCAAGCACCTCTCCGACAGCGTCTGCGCCGTCTGCGGCCAGCAGATCTTCGTGGACGTCAACGAGGAGGGGATCATCGAGAACACGTACCGCCTCTCCTGCAACCACGTGTATCCTTCTGCTCCGGGCCAGCGCCGTGCCCCTGCCCTCCTCCCAGCACCCAGGGGCGCGTGTCGGGGACGCCGGGCGGTGCCAAAGGATCCTCACGGAGGGGACACGTGTTGGGAGCAATCGGCAGCCCCCGTTTTTTGGCAGGGCTCTGGCTCTGTGTGCTCGGTCCAGCTCCTGCCAGCCTCCTCTGCCCCACAACTCCTCCGGCAGCGCCGCGTGCGGAGCTTCCAGCGCCCTGGCAGCTGAGGGAGGTGAAGTCAGTTGCAAAAGTGGAAGTGCTGCCAGCTCACAGAGCCCTGGCCGGGGGCAGGTCAGGGTTTTTTTTTCCCAGCTGTGACTCAGCGGTGGAGCTGGGATGTTCTCTGGTACTCACTCCCTGACTCAGAGCGAGGTGGTTTCCAAAGGGCCCTGAGCAAAGGTCACGGAGCTTGTTGCCTCACGCCGGGCGCTGCAGGCGGTGTGGAAACGTTTGCAGCCTCAGCAGCAGCGTGGCAGCCGTGCGGGGGGGTTTATGGCCACGGGATTCCACCAGGCAGAGCCCTCTGCTGCGGGGGCTCTGCTGGGAGCCCCTTCCTGGGAGCCGAGGGGTTTCCTAGGAAAGCTCTGCGTTGGGCAACGCTGCCGTCCTCGCGCCACGAGGGTGCTTCCCGTGCCCTGCGTGTGGTGCGGGGGTGGTTCTGATTCCTCCAGGCGTGACAGCGGCCCCGTTTCCTCCTGGCTCCGTCCCCAGGCAGTTCCCTTAACGCGCCGCTCCCCAGCTTTCACGAGTTCTGCATCCGCGGCTGGTGCATCGTCGGGAAGAAGCAGACGTGTCCCTACTGCAAAGAGAAGGTGGATCTCAAGAGGATGTTCAGTAACCCGTATCCTTTCTCCACGGGGGAGCTGCTTCCCTGGTTCTAATGCCCCGGAGCTGGGCACGGAGCCACGGGAGCACTGGGGGAGCTGGGAGGGCGCGGGTTTGGGCGACGTGGGGCAGCTCCAGCTCGGGCCACGCTCCCCTCCTGCCTCCCCGAGGCTCTTTAACTCCGTTCCACGCAGCTGGGAGAGGCCGCACGTGATGTACGGGCAGCTGCTGGACTGGCTGCGCTACCTGGTGGCCTGGCAGCCCGTCATCATCGGACTGGTCCAGGGCATCAACTACATCCTGGGCCTGGAGTAAGGGAGGGCGGCGGGCAGCCGCGGAGCCAGGCGAGGCCGCGGGCCGGGGGCAGAGGACAGCAGCCGGCCGGATCCGTCGCATCCCGGCCGCCCCCGAGCGCCGCCGCACCGAGGACTCGTCCCTGGGGCGACCCCCAGCCAAGCAGCAGCTCCCGCGAGGACCCCGGGGGGAGCCTGTTTTTTTTAAAAGCAGTTATTTTAATGAGCGTATTTAAAACTTTCTATTGCAGACAGAAGAGACGGGTTCGGCACGGTTCCCAGCCCCGGGGCCGTGGCTTGCTCCTGCGGGAGGGAGGCTCTCGTGCTGCTGCCTCTTGGGGCCGTTCGACTCCCGTCCATGGAGCAGCCCGGGCGAGGAAGGGCTGGGGCAGCACATCGAGGTTTGGGGCTCATCTCCCTACCAGGAGGAGGTCGGGGACAGGGACAGCTCCCAGGACAGAGGGACAGCACGGAGAGGACGGGGGGACGCGGGGCTGCCCTGGTGCCGTGGGCTGAGCCCTTCCCCACCAGCTCCCCGCTGCGGGTGTACGGGGAAGGAAGGATCCCGGTCCCCTCCGCTGCCCCCCAGCCTCTGCCCGCCTCCCCCTTTTGTACGCTCCCCTCTTTTCTATGTCCCCCTGCGCGTCCCCGTGCCCCACCAGGGCTGGTGCCGTCCTCAACCCACTGGGATGTGGGGCAGGGGGGGCTTTTCTCCCCCTGCACCCCCTTGGTGGCGGCACACAGAGCTGGTGTTTGGCGATGCGGGCAGGGCTGGTGGCACCAGCAGAGCGAGGCCTCCCCCAGCCCCCCGGATTTGGCACGGGGTCTTCCTCGTGCTGCAGGGATTGGGGAAGTGGCTGGCACCGTGGCGTGATGGGGGGGCTGCCCCCAGGCCCTGCTGAGCCCTGGGTTTGTGTGGGGCTGAAACTGCCCCACACTGTGCCAAACACACAAAGTCCCGGGCACTGCTGTGGCCTGGGGATTTTCTCACTCGTCCCGCCTGTGCTGTGTCCGGGTGGCATTTCCTCCTCCCTCCCCTGCACTGGTGGCTTCTGCAGCCCCCCCCCGGGCGCTGACCACCAGCCCCAGCACCCTGCGGGTGGTGGGACGGGGCTGGGCAGTGCTGAAGGTGCTGGGCTGCAGCCCCGGTGCCCACGGGCGCTGCGGGGAGGACGCGGGCACGGAGCTGACCGTGGGTGGGGGAGAGGTGGGGGCTGCGGGTGCTGGGCCCTGTCACTGCGCCAGCACCGCCCTTCCCGGAGTTGTTAATAAAAAATGCCAGAAAATTCACTGGGCTTTTAGGGGCTTTTTTTTTCGACACCTGGTGTTTCTCTGCCTGGATCCGACGCCTACCAGGGCTGGAGGGGTTTGGGTCCCTGCTCCAGGGCAGGGGGCAGAGGCCTGGGGGCTTCCCCCCTCTCACTTGTCCCCATGTCTGTGTGTGGGGTTCCCGGGGTGGGGAAGCCCCTTCTGCCCCCTGAGCCCTTCCCCTGGGCATTGGGGCCGTCTATGGGGTCAGTGGCCTTGGCCCTGCTTCAAACGGTGCCAGCGCCGGGGTGGGGACGCTCCCCGCTGCCTTTCGCTCTCGTTTACGGGAAAGGGAGGGGGACAGCGGGAAGGGGGCAGGCCCGGGACGTAAAACAGGGGAAAGGGCAGGGGGGCACGGCCCCGGCTGGGAACCTGCACCCCCCCTGGGCTTTGCCCACCTCCCTCAGCCCAGGCCCTTCCTCGCCCCGAAGCCCCCAGCTCCACCCAGGGGGCTCAGGGCTGGGGTGGGAGCCGGGGTCTCGCACAGCCAGGCTGGTTGGGGGGCAGCTGGGGACAACGGGGGGATGCGGGGGGGACACTGGGCATGGGGATGTTGGGCACGGGATCGTGGGGGACATGGGGACATTGGGCACGGGGATATGGGGACATGGGCACAGGGGGCGCAGGGACATTGGGCACGGGACGGGCGCGGGGTCCCGGTAAAGGAGGGGCGCGGGGATTTGGGGTCCGTGGGGATTTGGGGTCCGTGGGGCTCCGGGATGCGGAGCCCGGCGCTGCCCAGCCCGGTGCGGGCGCGGCCGGGGGCGGCCCCCGCTGAGTCACGGCCGCTGCCCCAATAAAGAGCCCCCGCCGGGCGCTGCCGCACGATGGCTCCGTGCGCCCGCTCCGACGGTGCGGCCGCTGCAGGACCGGGGGGGGCACCGGGACGGGGGGAGCCGGGGCGGGGGGCAACGGGGCTGGGGGAAATGGGGCTGGGGGAGCCGGGGCCGGGGGAAATGGGGCTGGGGGAGCCGGGGCCGGGGGAGCGCTCCGGTGCCCGGGAGGAGCTGCGGGGGCTCGGGGACGCCGCCCGGTGCCGTGCCCGGCTCGGGGGGGCGCATCCCGGCGCTGCCGGGCGCTGAGCCCCGTTTCTGCCCGCAGCCCCCCCCGGGCTCCGTGCCCCCCTCCTGCTGCTGCCGCTGCTCTGCTGGGCCGTGGCCCCCCGCAGCACAGGTAAGTGGGGCTGTAGGGCTGGGGGGGGGACAGCCAGGACCGGGTCCTGCCTCTGTGCGCCCCCCCCTCCCGTGTCCCTGCCCCCCCCGTGGGACCGGGTCTGGGGGCAGCTCCTGTCCCTCACCCCGCTCCTCTCCCCCAGCAACCACGGCCCTGCAGCCCCCCCGCATCACCGCCCTGCGGATGCCAGCAGAGCCCCCCCGCCTGGGTAAGTGACCCCCCGAGGGGACAGGGGCTGGGGGAGGCCGTGCTGAGCCCCTCACACTTGGGGGGGGGGAGTTGGGGGGCAGCTCCTGCACCCCTGCAGCTGGGGCTTGGGGAGCCCAGCAAGGCTCTGCGGGGGCTTTTGGGGTGCGGGTGAGGAAGGGGCTGTTCCCCTGGGGACCTCTGGGGATGGCACGGGGGGGCTGCACAGCAGGACCACTGCCACCCCCCCTGGTCCCAGCCCATGTCCCCCCCATGCACAGGCTGCAGTGTGAAGATCTCCTGCGAGGCCGTGAGCAGCCTCCCCGAGGTCACGCTGCTCTACTGGCTGGGGAACGGCTCCTTCATCGAAAAGCTGCACCCGGACGGGGCCGTGCACGAGGGGATGCTGCTGTGAGTACAGGGAGGGGGTCCTGGGGCTGGGGGGGGGCAGCTCCGGCCCTGCTGGGGGTGCTGATGGGGTCTTGCTGCTCGCCCCGCAGAGAGGAGCCGCGGGGCTCAGGGGTGGTCCTGCGCCGAGACCTCCTCTTCAGCTCCTTCAGCGCCCGGGACCTGCGCACCAACTTCACCTGCGTGGTGCTGAGCCCCGTCGGCCTCGACACCAGGGAGCTGCGGTGGGGACCCCCGCAGCCGGCCCCCACCGAGAGCAGGGAACTGGGCTGAGACCGGGCTGCAGCTCGTGACGGGTGAGAGCCCCACGGCGTGGGGCAAGGGCTGCCCCCGCTGCATGGGAAGGGATGCTCCGTGGGCCTGGAGTGGGGGGAAAACCCCCCCTGCCCCTGCTCGGAGCTGCCCCCAGCCCGGCCCTTGCTGGACCCTGGCTGGCTGCGGGGCGGGGGGCTCTCACCCTGCCCACCCCCAGGTCGGGAGGCTGCTGTGGGGGCTCTTTGCCCAGCCCCAGGGCATCGGCCCTGCTCTGACGGACACAGCCCCGCTGCGGGGCTCCTGGTGCCCCTGGCCCCCCGGCACCTGCCCGCAGCAGGTTGTGGGGCAGCAGGGATTCATTAAAGCGCATTGAGGCTGCCTGGTGTCACCTGTGTGCTGGGGGGGCAGGGGACACCCGCGGGGTGAGGAGGAAGGCGAGGTGCCCACGGTGCCGCCAGAGCTGGCTGAGTGCCCTGCGCTGCTCCGTGGGGCAGCCCCCGTCCGTCCCGCCTGCAGAGCCCGAATCTGGGCACTGGGGGCTGAGGTGCCAGCCAAATCCCTGCTCCTGAGCCGCCGTGGAGGCTCCCCAGAGAGGAGGAGCCCCCAGTGCTCCCCGTGCCCCCTCGCAGGACCTGGGGCAGCGCTCTCCAGGAGGGAGCTGGAGAAGACCCCCGGCTGCCACCCATGCAAAGTGCCCCCGCTGCGGGGAGCCGCAGGAACCCTCCTCGATGCCTCCATCCTCCAGCAGTGCTTTTATTTCTCTGCAAAAGCCAGGAAAAGGCTTCCTCCAGCCTCTGCTGGTGTTCTAGGGCCACCAGAGCATCCTGGGGCCGGTGGCACCGCTCCTGCTGGAGCAGAAAGTGTCTGGCAGAGGAAAGCGAAATCCCACAGTGTCCATTAAATGTGTTCTCACGTTTCTGCCCCGTTTTCCTCGCGGAGGTGCAGCAGCAGCATAGCTGGGTTAGAGGCGTCCCACGGCTGCCAGGGCTGCGGCTGCCAAGAGGAGACTCCAGAGGTGTGGGGGTTCCCTGGGACTGCTCCTGCCTGGGGGGGGAACAGGGAGTTAATGACTGCCGGAGGGTGCCAGCACGGTGCTGGCCATGGGAAGGGGCTGGGGGCTCACCTCTTACCTGAGCTGAAGACACACGGCTGGGCCTTGCACCTTTTCTCTGCCAAAGAGACCAACAAAATCTGTGCCCCTCGCCCCGCTCTGTGCCCCTCACCCCGCCCTGGCCGTGCCACAGAGGGCCCCCACCGCAAACCCCAAGGGAGAGCAGCTGGGAGCATGCAGGGATGCGCAGGGAAGACCTGGTCTGAAGGCGAGCTCCCCACCTCCCCGAGCTCCCCAAGCTCCCCAGGCTCCCCGAGCTCCCCACACGGAGGTGTTGCCTTCACCACGAGGCTCCCCTTCCCCTCACAGAGCCGGTGGCACGGGGCCCCCGTTCCTCTGCAGCCATGGCTGGAGGAGCGCGGGGAGCACGGCGGCGCCTGCCCAGGGCTGTGCCCTGTCCCCAGACAGCACCCACCCTGCTGCCTGCCCGTACCCTTCACAAACTCGCAGTTGTAGGTGCTGAGCGCAGTCTGGGAGTGGAGATGGATGAAGTTTCCGTCTCTGACACGGGTGAAGTTGGTGACCTTGAAGACCTCATAGGGTGGGATGAGGACTTCATCCTCACCAGGGTAGAAGGAGAAGTTCTTGATGGGGACGCTGTAGCAGGTATCCAAAAAGAAGAAGGTGTCCTGGCCAAAGGACTCAGCAACCTTCTTCTGGAGGGAGGCGGAGGTGAACTGGCCAAAGCGGACGGTCTGGCGGAGCTGGGCTGTGAAGCGGGTGCCTTTGATGCCGCGGTAGACGCGGAGGCAGCTGTGGCCCTGGGCTTCCTGCAGGGTGTGTAGGGCCTTGGTCAGGAGGAAATGCAGCGTCTTGAAGGGGAAGGACTGGAGGTAGTGCTCGCGGGAGCGCCCGCCCTCGCGCACGGCGGTGTTGAACTGCTTGTAGAGTCCCCTCTCGGCGGTGTACGCCAGCACGGCCACCGCCTGCTCCTGCCGCAGCGCCTGCGGGCGGGTGGCACGGCCCCATCGATTCCTCCACTCCATCACTGCACCCCTCCAGCCCTCCGCGTAGTCAGGGTTGGCGAACTCGGTGCGGTTCAGCTCCTCCAGCTCCTTCTCCATCATGCGGCTGCAGCCCTGGTACTGGTCGTCAAAGGAGCTGAGGACCATGTCCATCGCCACCTCCTTGATGGCCTCGAGGTCTCGCCTGCTGCCAGTGGCTGCGGTGCCAAACAGGGTGCTGGCCAGCAGCACCCAGCCCAGGGCGAGCTGCTCCATGCGCAGAAGGACCCCGGTGCCCGGCTGCAGATCCCCAGGTCCCCCCCGGCCCGGTCCCAGCAGCCCTGGAGCTGCAGCGAGTTGTTACCTCTGCTCCGCTGGGTGCGCAGGACACTCGAGCTGCCTGTTGGGGCTTTTTATAGCAACTCCTGCCTGTGTCCCACGGGCTATTTATATGCTGGCCCCCCATGACCGCCCAGAATAGCTGCTGCTGCCCCGTTGGTGCAAGCGTCTGCAGGGACACCGTCAGGAAATCCCCCTTTAGCAGTTCCCTTTGCTTTGGTGTTAGTGCGGGGCCCAGTCCCACAGGTGTTTGTGGTGGTTTCGCCCTGATGGACAGCCAAACGCCACCACAGCCGCTCTCACACATGGCTTTGCCTTTTCCCAAGGCAGGAGCAACCCCTCTGCCTTCCCCAGCTGCTTCCCTCCAGCACAGGGTGCAGGGGCCTTGAGCAGGGCCCAGATGGCTGTCAGACCCTCTGCTCCTAACCAGCCAAGTGGCTTCTGCTAAATTTGCACCCCAGCGTTTCCATGCCCCAGCACCCAGTGCCTGTAACAGGCTTTTAACGGCCCCTTACACCTCCCAGCCTCTCCAGGGGCTCGTGGGTGACTGGGATGTGATACACCCAGTCCTTGCTGTGCCTCTTGGCCTAGGGGGTTACAAGGTTATTCCAGAGGTGACTCCCATTGCAGGGCTCTATTCTCTCGGGCGTACCGTGACGCCATAGACCTTGTCTTTCCAGGCCCAAGATCAGGAGATCATCGGGTCCAACCCCCTGCCAAAGCAGTTCCCTAGAGCAGGCTGCCCATGTTGGTGCGGAACTGCCTGGGCTCCATTTTGTGGCCATTGCCCCTTGTCCTGTCCCCACAGACCACTGAAAAGAGGTTGGCCAAATCCCTCTGTCTCCCACCCCTCAGGTATTTAGGCACACTGAGGAGATCCCCTCTCAGTCCTCTCTTCTCCAGGCTGCACAGCCCCAGGTCTCTCAGCCTCTCCTCACAGGGAAGATGCTCCAGGCCCCGTCTCATCTTTGTGGCCCTCCGCTGGACTCTTTCCAGGAGATCCCTGTATTTTTGTACCGGGGAGCCCAGAACTGGACCCAGTGCTCCAGGTGAGGCCTGACCAGGGCAGGGCAGAGGGGGAGGATCACCTCCCTTGACCTGCCGGCCCACTCAGATGCTCCTGAACCACTCCCTCATCAACCAGGGGGGAGATCTCCACTTCCCAGCCTCTTTCTCCTCCCTCCAGGGTCCAGGAGTCCCGTGGGGGAAGTCTTTGAAGCAGAGACCGACACCCCCCTTTTTCAGCAGGGGACCCACATTATCTCTAGTCTTTCTTTTATTGTTTACATAATTTAAAAAAATCAAACAACAACAACAACAACAAACTTCTTATTATCCTTTATCTCTTTTTCAAGCTTCACCTCCAGGTGGGCTTTAGCCTTCCTTGTCACGTCCCTGCAGGCCCTGACAACACTTCTATACTCCTCCCAAGAGGACAGGCCCTTTTTCCACATTTCATAGCTCTTCCTTTTGATCTTATCAATGAGCTCCTTGCTCACCCATGCAGGTTTCCTGCTCCCCTTCCCCAATTTCCTACTCTTTGGGATGCACTGATCCTGAGCTTGGAAGAAGTGCTGTTTAAATGTAGCCCAGCTCTCACAAGCACCCTTGCCTTCTAGCAACCCAGCTCACGAGATACCCCCAAGTAGGTCCAGGAAGAGGTCAAAGTTGGCTCTCCGAAAGTTGGGGTAGCAATCCTGCTTTTTGCCTTACTTCCACCAAGTTCCATCTTGAACTCCACCATCCCAGGGTTGCTGCATCCCAAGCTGCCCCCAACTATGTGCTCACCTGGACAATGGCTGAAATCCCTTCATACAGCTCGCCCAGGAACAGGGAATCAGGTGATTCTGACTTGTTTATGATTTGTCTCTTCTTCCTCCTTTTTTATTTATTTTTTTTTGTGATGTCCCTGCTGTAGATATTAGCCTGTCGCTTCTATTTCTGCTTCTCCCTACCAGAACCTCTTTGGAGGATCTTCTTCCCTTACTAAGGGAGCTGACTTCCTCTTCGATTGTTTCATCTTGACTAAAGGGGTGACTGCTACCACAGAGAGCTGGCCCCGTGGTTCAACCATGTCTGTTATCGGGTCATCAGACCCGGAGCCCTCCGGTTCCCCTTGAGGGTGCTGGGCAGCACCAACTCCCTTTGGCCATGCCCCAGCACACCGCAGCCATCTGGAGGGAGTTCTCGAGCATTGCCAGGGCAGGGCATACGTCTGCCAAAATTTCTACCAGTTGTTTAGGATTTCACCCTTGTCCAGGGGTGAAGTTCAAAACCATCGGAGGAGACAGCCGTGACAGGTACCTGCCCGTATCCTCCCACACACCCTGCCACCTACCAACACACTGCCTGGGGGCAGATTCCTGAGTGGTATTCATAATTAATTGTTTAACCTTAGGAAAATAACAGAAACGTGCTCTGGACACCTAGCAGGATTATGTTGGTTACCCACAGACATGCAAAGTACTCAAAAGCCACTGTAATTAGCCTACAGGGACAGGAGGAGGAGGTACCGTTCCTTATATCCTCCACCAATTCACTTCCAGGGGAGATAAAAAGAGGGAGAAGTTGTTGATGTTCTCCAGGAGATAGTTCCCAAGGTACAGAGGTGACCGCAATGCAGGGCCTGAATGCCACATGTGGTGCAAGGCCGGTGCTTTTGAGGTGGGCAGCTGAGCTCCACCACAGCTGCTGCACAGCTACTGCAGGGCCTCAAGGAGAGGTATCGAGGTGAGACACCCCAAATGGGGGTGGATCCCCTGCCCTGTAGCCGTTGGACAGAGGGAGGGGATCTGGGAGTTGAGGAGGAATGGAGACAGGTCCCTGCTCGACATGGCAGGCGATGCCCTCCCCTTCTGGCCCTGCCTTCCCAGGTTCCCTTACGCAACAGGTTTGAGGCCCTGGAGCTTGAGAGCCCGGTGGGTGAGGAAGAGGTGGAAAGTCTACCCAGGAGGATGCCTAGGGCGAGGAAGTCAACTCCACACCTCTGGACTGCCTCCACCAAGAAAGACAGAAGGGTGATTGTTGTGGGAGACTCACTTCTCAGGGGAACAGAGGGCCCTATTTGTCGGCCTGGCCCTACCCGTAGGGAAGTCTGCTGCCTGCCTGGGGCCAGGGTCAGGGACGTTGCCAGGAAGCTTCCCAACCTGGTACGCCCCTCTGATTATTATCCTCTTTTGATAGTCCAGGTGGGCAGTGATGACATTGAAGAGAGAAGCCTCAAGGCTATCAAATGGGACTTTAGGGGGCTGGGATGGCTAGTGGATGGAGCGGGAGTGCAGGTGGTGTTTTCATCCATCCCTACGGTGGCAGGGAGGGGTACAGAGAGGACAAGGAAAGCCCACCTGTTAAACACGTGGCTCAGAGGCTGGTGCCAACACAGAAATCTTGGGTTTTTCGACCATGGGGCACTTTACTCAGCACCCGGCCTGATGACCACAGATGGGTCCCTATCTTTTAGGGGAAAAAGGATCCTGGGCCAGGAGCTGGCGGGGCTCATTGAGAGGGCTTTAAACTAGGTAAGAAGGGGGATGGGGCTGAAACAAGGATTGTTGGGGCTGTGCCAGGGGGAACAATAGCAAGGCTGGGGGATAAGGCAATGGCCAGCTGAAGTGCATCGAAGGTGACGAAGCTGGTGAGGGGCCTGGAGAACAAGTCCTACGAGGAGCGGCTGAGGGAGCTGGGCTTGTTCAGCCTGGAGAAGAGGAGGCTCAGGGGTGACCTTATTGCTCTCTACAGATACCTTAAAGGAGGCTGTAGCGAGGTGGGGGTTGGTCTGTTCTCCCACGTGCCTGGTGACAGGACGAGGGGGAATGGGCTAAAGTTGCACCAGGGGAGTTTTAGGTTAGATGTTAGGAAGAATTTCTTTACCGAAAGGGTTGTGAGGCATTGGGACGGGCTGCCCAGGGAGGTGGTGGAGTCACCATCCCTGGAGGTCTTCAAAAGACGTTTAGATGTAGAGCTTAGGGATATGGTTTAGTGGGGACTGTTAGTGTTAGGTCAGAGGTTGGACTCGATGATCTTGAGGTCTCTTCCAACCTAGAAATTCTGTGATTCTGTGATTCTGTGAAGACAGAAGGTCACATTCATCATACCATGCGGCCCTAGCACTGGGGTTCCCCAGGGCTCTGTTTTGGGGCCAGTTTTTGTGAATATTTTTATAAAGGAGAACATTGACATTTACTTTTATAAATGAAAATTATGTTATTTATTTTCATAAATGAAAGCATTGACATTCATAAATGTCATTTCTGTGTCTGGGGGACTGCTGCTGGAAACTGCAGCAGCAGTTTTATCCGACAAAACCCCTTTGTGATTGTTTGTCCTAGCAACTCACATCTCCGCAGGTATCAGTACAAGCTGGGGAATGACCTGCTGGAGACGAGCTCTGAGGAGAAGAACCTGGGGGTCCTGGTGGGTGACAGGTTGTCCATGAGGCAGCAGTGTGCCCTGGTGGCCAAGAGGGCCAAGGGGATCCTGGCGTGCATTAAAGACCTTCTGTCTTACATACCCTTGTATAAGCACAAGTCTAAGAAAAACAGAGTGGTTAGTGTATATAGTTCTTGTATCTTGCGAAGGAATGGCCCAGCAATTCGTGTCAATAGAGAGCTTGAAGGGAAATGTATTTGTAGGCTTTTCCTTGAAGTCTCTGATATCTGGGGGGGTTCAGAATAACTGCTAACTATTATGACTGTTGCATGGGACACGATGCAAGTCTCTGCTATCTGGCCAGGAGATTAATGAGATAGGGAGAGCTGAAGAACAACTAAAAGACAAACCTTCAGGGGACGCTGCACAGGTTTCCGACATACAGCCAAGGTGGACAAAGGAGAAGGACAAGAGGGAGGATGACTATGAGCCTTCAGCACGAGAGACCCCGAGAGACTCTCAGAGGGTCCACCAGAGACTGATGTGCATGCTCCAGTCGGAGGGTTGGGATTCTGGAAACTAATTATAATAACCCTGTTTTTTTAGAAGTAGTAATGAATATGTAGCAGCCTAGGAGCATAAAAATCAGCTGCTTGATGTAATGGGTGTGCGTCTTGGTGGAGCAGCGACTCCTGGTGCACCCAGTGATGTTTGCAGCACTCTATTCCTTTAATAAATTGTAAACTTTGATTATAGTCCTATTTTGAAGACTGAGCC
Source organism: Anas acuta (assembly GCF_963932015.1). NCBI lineage: Eukaryota > Metazoa > Chordata > Aves > Anseriformes > Anatidae > Anas > Anas acuta. The sequence continues at coordinate 993,930 of NC_088979.1, read as the reverse complement.
ATTTATTACACCCAGCCCTGGCACAGGAGCGGTCCCTCGGACGTCTTAACCTGTTCATAATGGCTTAATTAATGCCTAATTGCTGCTAGACCAGCTGGCCCGTGGGGCACCTTCCTCCTGCACGCAGAAGTTAAACACTGCCGCGCTGCCTGCACCCATGCCCGTGCTGCCAAACCCTGACCCAAACCAGTGTTTCGGGGAGGGCTGGCAACCTTGGCACCCAGGAATTTGGGATTTCCCATGCCTTCAGCCCTGCTCTGGGCATGAAACCCGATGCAGGGGTTTTGGGGGTCCCCGGTGGACTGCGTTTTGGGGGCAGTTGCTGTTTCTGGGCTGGGCACACGGTGCAGGAAGGGTTTCTGCTGAAGCAAATGCCACTGCTGTCCTTCGGCACTGGGTGCCCAGCCCAGGCAGCAGGCGGCTCGAGAGGCTCCAGAATCGGTAAGATTATAAAGTAGGTATGTTTATTCAGCACTGGGTGGCACGGAGGGTAGACCCACCAAAGTCAAGCGCACCCTAATGCGGCAACTTGCCTTGGTTATATGCAGTAGAGAGTTACATACGCATGAGGTTTCCCAGTACACCTATACATATTCATAACCCGTCCCCGCTTAGTATTAAAATTAGTTCCAACAAGTCATTTCCATAAACTCCTCCCCTCTGTGCTTGCTTGGTGCCTTCTGGTGGTGGGCACTGAGGGTCGTGGGGATGAAGTCAGATGTCTTCATCAGGGTTGAACTTTTCACCTCATCTCCTTGCGCATGCTCTCTGAGCCCTTGGTCACAGTCTGAGCCATAAGGTTGATTTGATCTGGTTCTTGGGGTCCGAGGGCTCCTGTTATCTCGAGTTCTTACAAGTTTGCCATTCTTTTTAGCAGTCCTCCTTATCTCTGAGCCCTTGGTCACAGTCTGAACCATAAGGTTGGTTTGATCTGGTTCTTGGAGTCCCAGGGGCTCCTGTTGTGTGGAGACCCAAGCGCAGCACAGGCACATCACAAATGTAGCACATGTTAAGCAATGAGTGTTGCCTACATATTCATTCTTAATCAATCGCTCTCTAATTTCTAACCCCATGTCTCACCAGGATGAAATCCTCCTCCCCAGGGATTTGTGCTCTGTTTTTCTCCACCTCCATGGTGTTTATCCTCCTCTAACACCCGGAGCACGCCTTGTGCCAGGGCTGGCGTGGGGGTCCCAGGATGGGATGGTCTGGTCGGCGCAGTACCAGGTCACTGAGGATGCTCACACGACCGTACAGATGGTTTTTATTTCTGCTTTGCAGTGACATCAGCGTGTGCTTGGCCATTCTTCTGCTGAAAAAGCACGGAGCGCGTTGGTAGGAGCGAAATATGCGCAGCATTGTTCGGGGGAACGCTGCTGAGACGCTGCGAGCCCAGCCCTGACGGGTGCATTTAGCCACCTTTACCCCTGCAGTGCGTAAATTTAGACCCCAAACAGGAGCTGTGTGCTATTAGCAAGTCTCTTTTAACTTGCATTATTTCATCTACTTTAAAAGACGACTCTCATTTTGGGGGCACGGGCTGCTATCTGCCATCCCGTAGCTGTGGTTATGCTACGTGGGGGCACTCTGGGTGTCAGAGCAGCTCGGGGAGCAGCGCCTTTCCCTTAAAACACACACGCAGAGCCGCATTCAGGGAGATAACCATGGAGGTTCCCCGACAGCTGAAGGACCGATCATTCTCCTACTTAAGCAACAGTGACAAAGGTCAAATCCTGCTTTTAATTGTGGCTGGGAAGCTGAGCACTGATAACGTGGGGTGCAGGCAAGGCTGTCCCTGTCTCGTGTGAAACTGTTTTATGAGATTCAGGGTGCCGTATAAAGAAACACCCTGCTTGCTCTGCTGGCAGAAGACTACTCTTCAGAATAATTTAAAGCTTTCATTAAGAGAATAAGAAAAAAAAACGTAGCCACGAATGGAAGCATTTGAAATATGAAGTTTAATTTAAGAGTCTCTCTTACTGCCTTTCCAAAGAGCCACAGAGTTCTTGTAAGAAACGTTCCTGCTCGGCAGGCTTTAGAGAGGCATTTAACATAGGCATTGTCCTTTTTGGGGGAAAATGAAGTTTTTATAGACTGGAGCTGCTGTTGTGCTGGGCTCTGGCCTTTCCTTGAACACAAAACACAAAGGAGCAGAAAAGAGCAGCAAAGATACGAAGAGCAGAAGCTGTGCCTCGTGTTGACTCTCACGTGCAAATTCCCCGAGGGAGCCACCCTCGTCAGCTATTCCGAGGTCTGGAAAAATGTGCTGGCATCTGGCTGCTTGGGCCACTGCTTTAACTGGGCTCGGGATCACACCAGCACTGCTAAGGACATGTGAGAATAACTCTGCAGAAAGAACCCAGGCTCAGGCAAGGATCTCAGTGAAGTAGCAATTTTATTTGCGGTTGCAATGGCGGGCATCCTGCAAGCAGGAGTGCCCAGTAAAAGTTTATCCTAACCTCACATTCCCTAAGACCTGACACCTGATTTCTCCCGTTTCCTCATGGGCTGAGAACTACAGGCTCACAGCCTACTCGACTCTCTTCTATGCCATACATGTACAATTTTATTTGACCAACTGTTAATCTGCCCCTTGCCACGAGTCCCGCTGCTGCTGCCCGCAGGTGCCCTTGCAGCCCCGGACCCCCCCGTACTCACAGCACCATCCCCTCGTGCACGGCCCCATCCAGGTGCAGATTCTCGATGAAGGAGATGTTTAGGACCAGGTTAGTTTTCTACTGCAAATAAAAAAACATTTTCTTTGTAGCATGTTTTACTGCAAGAACACAAGTTTTTATCTCACATTCCTTTTTTTTCTCTCCCCTGTTTTTTTTGCCCACACCTGCCCTTTTCCCTCCATGCCTGCCCTCCTTCCCACTACCCCTCTCCCTTTCCCATAAACGACAACAAAAGGGACCAGGGAGCGTCCCCACCCCAGCGGTGGCACTGTTTGAAGTGGTGCCAGAACCACTGACACAGTGCCCACAGGTGGCCTCAACGCCCCACGGAAGGGCTGCATATAAGTAACCCATGGGATGCGGGCAGGGGTTGAAAAACACCACCAAGTGGAGCAGAGGTAACAACTCGCTGCAGCTCCAGGGCTGCTGGGACCGGGCCGGGGGGGCCCTGGGGGTCTGCAGCCGGGCACCGGGGTCCTTCTGCGCATGGAGCAGCTCACCCTGGGCTGGGTGCTGCTGGCCAGCACCATGTTTGGCACCGCAGCCACTGGCAGCAGGCGAGATGTCCGTGCTATCACAAGGAAGGTGATGGACATGGCCTGGGACTCCTTTGATGACCAGTACCAGGACTGCAGAACTGGGATGGAGGAGAAGCTGAAAACGGTGAACAGCCCTGAGTTCCAAAACAAGACCTATGCAGACACCTGGAGAAGAGCAGCCAAGCACTGGCAGAATCAGTGGGGCAACTCCAACCGCCCGCAGGTGCTGCCGCAGGAGCAGGCGGTGGCCGTGCTGGCGTACACTGACGGGGGACACCTGTACAAGCAATTCAACACACTTGTGCGTGAGGGTGGGTGCTCCCGTGAGCACTACCTGCAACACTTCCCCTTCAAGACGCTGCATTTCCTCCTGATCGAGGCTGTGCACACCCTATGGAAGGCCCAGAACACGGAATGCTACAACGTCTACCGCGGTGTCCTTGGCATCTGCTTTACGGCCCAGCTCAACCAGACCGTCCACTTCGTCCAGTTCGCCTCTGCCTCCTTCAAGAAGAATACTGCCCAGAAATTTGGCAATGACACCTTATTCTTTGTGAACACCTGCTACGGTGTCTCCATCAGGAGCTTCTCCTTCTCCCAGGACCAGGACGAAGTCCTCATCCCAACCTTTGAGGTCTTCAATGTCACCAAAGTCATCCATTACATAGACAGAACCCACATCCATCTCCACTTGCATTCCATGAACAGCACCTACAACTGTGCACTGGTGAATAGTACGGACAGCCAGCAGGGTGGGTGCCCCCGGGAGATGGCTGGGGAACAGGGCACAGCCCTGGGCAGGCGCCACCGTGCTCCCCACGCTCCTCCAGCCATGGCTGCAGAGGAACACTGGTGGGCCGGCGTGCAGAAGCAGGAGTTGGGGTGGGCGCAGGGTTGAGTATCTCCTAAATTTTGGGGCGAAAAACACCATAAATGGGACAGAAAATGATCCATTATGCAAAATGGGTGGGCGGGGCTTACCGGGGGACCACAGTTGGCCCAACCAGGAGGTGAGGGTGACGCCGGAGGGCAGGGATTGGTCGAGGACCTCCCAGTAGACGCCGCTGTCACTGGTGTGGCCGACGTTGGTGAAGATGGTGTTGCAGGCGATGGTGGCCATGGCGTTGGGGTTGGTCTTGGCCGAGGTCCCCAGGGCCACCCTGAAAAAGCCGCGTTCGGTGTTGATGGCCCGGAGGTGACCTGCAGAGGGTGCGGGGGAACATGGTAGGAGAAAAATGACGAAAAGGACAAAAAAAAATTAAAAAAAAAGAAAAGAAGCGAAAAAATGGGGTGTTTGGGAAGAGGACGGCCAAGAAGAAGCAAAAAAATGTGGTATTCGTGAAGGAGATGACCCAAAAACCCAAGAATTCATGGTTGTCGTGAAGAGGACGACCAAGAAGACCCAAAATATGGAGATCCGCCAATTTTAGGACATCAAAGATGGAACTTTTGGGGTTTTTGAGGTCCAAAAACCCAAATTTTTGTGGTCTTCATAAAGAAGACAACCAAGAAGACCCCAAAACCCATGGTCTTCATGAATACAACAACCAAGAAGACCCAAAAAGCCATGGTCTTCTTGAAGAGGACAACCAAGAAGACCCAAAAAAACATGGTCTTCATGAAAAAGATGACCCCAAAACCCAACCAGCCACGTTCATCACGAAGAAGAAGACCCCAAAAACCTAAAACTACATGGTTGTCATGAAGAGGACGACCAAGAATACCCAAAAATCCATGGTCTTCATGAAGAAGATGACCCAAAAACCCCAAAACCCATGGTTGTCGTGAAGAAGAAGACCAAGAAGACCCAAAACAACATGGTCTTTGTGAAGAAGATGACCCAAAAATCCCAAAACCCATGGTTGTCATGAAGAAGATCACCAAGAAGACCCAAAAACCCATGATCTTCGTGAAGAAGATGACCCAAAAACCCCAAAACCTATGGTCTTCATGAAGAGGACGGCCAAGAAGACCCAAAAAGCCATGGTCATTATGAAGGAGATGACCCAAAAACCCAAAAATTCATGATCGTTGTGAAGAGGACGGCCAAGAAGACCCAAAAATCCATGGTCTTCATGAAGAAGATGACCCAAAAACCCTAAAAGCCATGGTCATCGTGAAGAGGACGACCAAGAAGACCCAAAATATGGAGATCCACCAACTTTTTGACATCAAAGATGGAAATTTTGGTTTTTTTGAGGTCCAAAAACCCAAATATCTAGATTTTTCATGAAGAAGACCACCAAGAAGACCCCAAAACCCATGGTCATCGTGAAGAGGACGTCCAAGAAGAACAAAAATATGGAGATCCACCAACTTTAGGACATCAAAGCTGGAACTTTTGGGGTTTTTGAGGTCCAAAAACCCAAATACCTATATTTTTCCTGAAGAAAACCACCAAGAAGACCCCAAAACCCAACCATCCATGGTCATCATGAAGAGGACGTCCAAGAAAACCCCAAAAAACATGATTTTCATGAAGAGGACGTCCAAAAAGAACCAAAATATGGAGATCCACCAACATCAAGACACCGAAGATGGAACTTTTGGGGTTTCGGAGGTCCAAAACCCCAAATATCTGTGGTCTTCATGAAGAAGATGACCAAGAAGACCCCAAAACCCATGGTCTTCATGAAGAAGACCACCAAGAAGACCCCAAAACCCAACCATCCATGGTCATCATGAAGACGATGACCAAGAAGAACCAAAATATGGAGATCCACCAACATCACGACATCAAAAATGGAAATTTTGGGGTTTCTGAGGTCCGAAAACCCAAATTTTTGTGGTCTTCATGAAAAAAAAAACACCAAGAAGACCCCAAAACCCACCCACCCATGGTCATAATGAAGAGGATGACCAAGAAGACCCAAAAAAAAAAAGATCTTCATGAAGAAGACCAAGAAGAACGAAAATATGGAGATCCACCAAGTTGGGGACATCAAAAATGGAAATTTTGGGGTTTTGAGGTCCAAAACCCCAAATATCTATATTTTTCATTAAGAAAAAAACACCCAAAAGACCCCAAAACCCAACCACTCATGGTCATCGTGAAGAGGACGTCCAAGAAGAACCAAAATATGGAAATCCACCAACTTTAGGACATCAAAGCTGGAACTTTTGGGGTTTTTGAGGTCCAAAATCCCAAATATCTCTATTTTTCCTGAAGAAAACCACCCAAAAAAACCCAAAACCCACCCCACTCCAGAAGAAGACCCCACCTTCAGCGTCAAACTTCATCCAGGCGATGTCGTCGCCCACGCAGTGGATGCGCCAGCCGGGTAGGGCCGGGGTCATCATGGCCAAGTTGGTCTTGCCGCAGGCGCTGGGGAAGGCGGCAGACATATAACGCTTCCGGCCGCTGGGGGAAGTCACTCCCAAAATCTGTGGGGTGGGGTGGGGTGGGGTGGAGAAGGTGGCCACCACCGTGGGGGGCACCCCAAAGAACCCCAAAGGCACCAGGAACGGCCCCAAAGCCAACCCCAGAAGCCAAATCCGCTCAAAACGGCCTCAAAGCCACCCAAAACGGCCCCAAATCCAGCAGAAATGGTCCCAAATCCACCCCCAGAAGCCCTAAGCCACCCAAAACAGCCCCAAACCAACAAGAAATGGCCCCAAATCCACCACCAGAACCCCAAATCCACCAGAAACAGCCCCAAGTCCACCAGAAACGGCACCAAATCCACCAGAAACGTCCCCAAATCCACCCCCCAGAACCCCAAATCCACCAGAAATGGCCCCAAATCCACCCCCCAGAAAGCCCAAATCCACCAGAAATGGCCCCAAATCCACCCCCCATAAGCCCAAATCCACCAGAAATGGCCCCAAAGCCACCCCCCAGAAAGCCCAAATCCACCAGAAATGGCCCCAAATCCACCAGAAACAGCCCCAAATCCACCAGAAATGGCCCCAAATCCACACCCCAGAACTCCAAAGCCACCCACAATGGTCCTAAAGCCACCCAAAACGGCCCCAAAGCCACCCCAGAAGCCCAAATCCACCAGAAACAGCCCCAAATCCACCAGATAAGGCCCCAAAGCCACACCCAGAACCCCAAATCTACCAGAAACGGCCCCAAATCCACTCCCCAGAACCCCAAATTCACCAGAAATGGCCCCAAATCCACCAGAAACGGTCCCAAATCCACCAGAAAAGGCCCCAAATACACCTGCAGAAGCGCAAAGCCACCAGAAAAGGTCCCAAATCCACCAGATAAGGCCCCAAAGCCACACCCAGAACCCCAAATCCACCAAAAACGACCCCAAATCCACGCCCAGAAGCCCAAAGCCACCCAAAATGGCCCCAAATCCACCCCCAGAAGCCCAAATCCACCAGAAACAGTCCCAAATCCACCAGAAACCTACCGCAACCACCCCCAGAACCCCAAATCCACCAGAAACCTCCCCAAATCCACCAGAAATGGCCTCAAATCCATCCCCAGAAGCCCAAAGCCACCAGAAATGGCCCCAAAGACACCCAAAACGGTCCTAAACCCACCCCCAGAAGCACAAAGCCACCAGAAATGGTCCCAAAGACACCCAAAACGGCCTCAAAGCCACCCAAAACGGCCCCAAACTCAACAGAAACATCCCCAAAGCCACCCCCAGAAGCCCAAATCCACCAGAAATGGCATCAAATCCACCCCCAGAACCCCAAAGCCACCCAAAACGGCCCCAAATCCACTCCCCAGAACCACAAATCCACCAGAAACAGCCCCAAATCCACTCCCCAGAACCCCAAATCCACCAGAAATGGCCCCAAATCCACCCCCAGAAGCACAAAGCCACCAGAAATGGCCCCAAATCCACCCAAAACAGCCCCAAATCCACCAGAAACGGTCCCAAATCCACTCCTCAGAACCCCAAATCCACCAGAAACAGCCCCAAAGCCACCCAAAAGGGACCCAAATCCACCAGAAATGGTCCCAAATCCACCCCCCAGAACACAAAAGCCACCCTAAACGGCCCCAAATACGCCAGAAACCTCCCCAAATCCACCAGAAACAGCACCAAATCCACTCCCAGAACCCCAAATCCACCAGAAATGACCGCAAAAATGTCAAAAACGCCCCAAAAAAGAAAGGAATCACTCCCAAAACTGGAAGAAAATCCCCAAAAAGCATGGATCCAACCCCAAAACCACCCTAAACTCACCTGATCTTCTAAAAAAACCCACAACCCACTCCCAACCACCATAAAACCCAAAGGAAACCCAACAAAACCCAACAGAGACCCCAAAACACGTCAAAAAAAAAAAAAAAAAAAAAAAAAAAAAAAAAAGAACTAGGTATGAAGAAAAAAACAAAAACAAAAACCATGAATATCCCCCCAAAACCACCCTAAACTCACCTGATCTTCTCCAAATCCCACATTTCAATCCCATTCACCATAATGACCAACAAGAACACAACGAAACACAATGAAGACCGCAAAACACCTCAAAACCACCCCAAAATCAACCCAGATCCAAAAAAAAAAAAATCAAAATTAAATGATTTCACCCCCCAAAAAACTTAAAACCTACCTGATGTTCTCCAAAAATCAGAATTTACCCTTTTTCACCATGATGAACAACAAGAACCAAACAAAACCCAAAGGAGACCACAAAACACGTCAAAAACACCTCAAAAAAGAACGGGATAATAAGAAAAAAAAAACAACAACAAAAAACTATGAATTTCCCCCCAAAACCACCCTAAACTCCCCATATCTTCTCCAAAACCCACAATCCACTCCCATTTACCTTAAAGAACAACGATAACCCAACAAAACCCAACGGAGACCCCAAAACACTTCAAAAACACCCCAAAAAAGAACGGGATCACCACCAAAACCGAAAGAAAAACCCCAAAGCCATAGATCCACCCCAAAAGTCCCCCTAAACCTACCTAATGTTTTCTAAAACCCACAATTTACCCTTTTCCACCACGATGACCATGGAAAAAACAACGAAACCCAACGGAGACCCCAAAATACGTCAAAAACACCCCCAAAAAAACGGGATCAGAGGAAAAAAAGCAAAAAACTATGAATTTCCCCCCCAAACCACCCTAAACTCACCTGATCTTCTCCGAAACCCACAATCCACTCCCATTTACCTTAAAGAACAACGATAACTCAACAAAACCCAACGGAGACCCCAAAACATGTCAAAAACACCCCAAAAGTGAACTGGATCAGAAGAAAAAACGTGATATAACCCCCCAAAAAACCTTAAACCTACCTGATGTTCTCCTAAATGTACAATCCACTCCCAACCACCATAAAACCCAATGGAAACCCAACAAAACACAACAGAGACCCCAAAACACGTCAAAAACACCCCAAAAAAGAACGGGATCAGAGGAAAAAAAACAAAAAACTATAAATTTTCCCCCCAAAACCACCCTAAACTCACCTGATCTTCTCCAAAACCCACAATCCACTCCCATTTACCTTAAAGAACAACGATAACCCAACAAAACCCAACAGAGACCCCAAAACACCTGAAAAAAAAACAAAAAAGGAAGGGACCACCCCAAAAAAAACAGAAGAAAAAAACCCAAAAAATGAATCTACCCCAAAAGTCCCCCTTAAACTACCTGATGTTCTCCAAAACCCGCAATTTACACTTTTTCACCATGATGAACAACAAGAACCAAACTAAAACCCAACGGAGACCCCAAAACACGTCAAAAACACCCCAAAAAAGAACAGGATCACCACCAAAAACGAAAGAAAACGCCAAATACCATGAATCCACCCCAAAAGTCCCCCTAAACCTACCTGAAGTTCTCCAAAACCTGCAATTTACCCTTTTCCACCACGATGGCCATGGAAAAAACAACAAAACCCAACGGAGACCCCAAAACACGTCAAAAACACACCAAAAAAGAACAGGATCACCACCAAAAACGAAAGAAAAACCCCAAAGCCATAGATCCAATCCAAAAGTCCCCCTAAACCTACCGGATGTTCTCCAAAACCCACATTTTACCCTTTTTCACCATGATGAACAACAAGAACCCAACTAAAACCCAACGGAGACCCCAAAACACGTCAAAAACATCCCAAAAAAGAACGGGACCACCCCAAAAAGAGAAGAAAAACCTAAGACACAAAAGAAATCCCCCAAAACCATAGATTCACCCCCCAAAAAACCTTAAACTCACCTGATGTTCTCCAAAACCCACAACTTACCCTTTTCCAACACGATGACCACAGAAAACCCAACGAAACCCAACGGAGACCCCAAAACACGTCAAAAACACCCCAAAAAAGAACGGGACCACCCCAAAAAAAACCAAAAAACTATGAATTTCCCCCCCAAACTACCCTAAACTCGTCTGATCTTCTCCAAAACCCACAATCCACTCCCATTTACCGTAAAGACCAACGAGAACCCAACAAAACCCAACGGAGACCCCAAAACATGTCAAAAACACCCCAAAAAAGAACAGGATCACCACCAAAAACGAAAGAAAACCCCCAAAGCCATAGATCCACCCCAAAAGACCCCCTAAACCTACCTGATGTTCTCCAAAACCCACAATTTACACTTTTCCACCATGATGAACATCAAGAACCCAACTAAAACCCAACGGAGACCCCAAAACACGTCAAAAACACCCCAAACAAGAACAGGATCACCCCAAAAATGAAGGAAAACCCCAAATACAACGAATCCACCCCAAAAAAACCCTAAACCTATTTGAAGTTCTCCAAAACCCACACTTTACCCTTTTCCACCATGATGACCACGGAAAACCCAATGAAACCCAACGGAGACCCCAAAACACGTCAAACACACCCCAAAAAAGAACGGGATCAGAAGAAAAAAAGCAAAAAACTATGAATTTCCCCCCAAAACTACCCTAAACTCACCTGATCTCCTCCAAAACCCACAATCCACTCCCATTTACCTTAAAGAACAACGATAACCCAACAAAACCCAACAGAGACCCCAAAACACCTGAAAAAAAAAACAAAAAAGGAAGGGACCACCCCCAAAAAAAACAGAAGAAAAAAACCCAAAATAATGAATCTACCCCAAAAGTCCCCCTTAACCTACCTGATGTTCTCCAAAACCCGCAATTTACACTTTCTCACCATGATGAACAACAAGAACCCAACTAAAACCCAACGGAGACCCCAGAACACGTCAAAAACATCCCAAAAAAGAACAGGATCACCACCAAAAACGAAAGAAAACGCCAAATACCATGAATCCACCCCAAAAGTCCCCCTAAACCTACCTGAAGTTCTCCAAAACCTGCAATTTACCCTTTTCCACCACGATGGCCATGGAAAAAACAACAAAACCCAACGGAGACCCCAAAACACGTCAAAAACACACCAAAAAAGAACAGGATCACCACCAAAAACGAAAGAAAAACCCCAAAGCCATAGATCCAATCCAAAAGTCCCCCTAAACCTACCGGATGTTCTCCAAAACCCACATTTTACCCTTTTTCACCATGATGAACAACAAGAACCCAACTAAAACCCAACGGAGACCCCAAAACACGTCAAAAACATCCCAAAAAAGAACGGGACCACCCCAAAAAGAGAAGAAAAACCTAAGACACAAAAGAAATCCCCCAAAACCATAGATTCACCCCCCAAAAAACCTTAAACTCACCTGATGTTCTCCAAAACCCACAACTTACCCTTTTCCAACACGATGACCACAGAAAACCCAACGAAACCCAACGGAGACCCCAAAACACGTCAAAAACACCCCAAAAAAGAACGGGACCACCCCAAAAAAAACCAAAAAACTATGAATTTCCCCCCCAAACTACCCTAAACTCGTCTGATCTTCTCCAAAACCCACAATCCACTCCCATTTACCTTAAAGAACAACGATAACTCAACAAAACCCAACGGAGACCCCAAAACATGTCAAAAACACCCCAAAAGTGAACTGGATCAGAAGAAAAAACGTGATATAACCCCCCAAAAAACCTTAAACCTACCTGATGTTCTCCTAAATGTACAATCCACTCCCAACCACCATAAAACCCAATGGAAACCCAACAAAACACAACAGAGACCCCAAAACACGTCAAAAACACCCCAAAAAAGAACGGGATCAGAGGAAAAAAAACAAAAAACTATAAATTTTCCCCCCAAAACCACCCTAAACTCACCTGATCTTCTCCAAAACCCACAATCCACTCCCATTTACCTTAAAGAACAACGATAACCCAACAAAACCCAACAGAGACCCCAAAACACCTGAAAAAAAAACAAAAAAGGAAGGGACCACCCCAAAAAAAACAGAAGAAAAAAACCCAAAAAAATGAATCTACCCCAAAAGTCCCCCTTAAACTACCTGATGTTCTCCAAAACCCGCAATTTACACTTTTTCACCATGATGAACAACAAGAACCAAACTAAAACCCAACGGAGACCCCAAAACACGTCAAAAACACCCCAAAAAAGAACAGGATCACCACCAAAAACGAAAGAAAACGCCAAATACCATGAATCCACCCCAAAAGTCCCCCTAAACCTACCTGAAGTTCTCCAAAACCTGCAATTTACCCTTTTCCACCACGATGGCCATGGAAAAAACAACAAAACCCAACGGAGACCCCAAAACACGTCAAAAACACACCAAAAAAGAACAGGATCACCACCAAAAACGAAAGAAAAACCCCAAAGCCATAGATCCAATCCAAAAGTCCCCCTAAACCTACCGGATGTTCTCCAAAACCCACATTTTACCCTTTTTCACCATGATGAACAACAAGAACCCAACTAAAACCCAACGGAGACCCCAAAACACGTCAAAAACATCCCAAAAAAGAACGGGACCACCCCAAAAAGAGAAGAAAAACCTAAGACACAAAAGAAATCCCCCAAAACCATAGATTCACCCCCCAAAAAACCTTAAACTCACCTGATGTTCTCCAAAACCCACAACTTACCCTTTTCCAACACGATGACCACAGAAAACCCAACGAAACCCAACGGAGACCCCAAAACACGTCAAAAACACCCCAAAAAAGAACGGGACCACCCCAAAAAAAACCAAAAAACTATGAATTTCCCCCCCAAACTACCCTAAACTCGTCTGATCTTCTCCAAAACCCACAATCCACTCCCATTTACCGTAAAGACCAACGAGAACCCAACAAAACCCAACGGAGACCCCAAAACATGTCAAAAACACCCCAAAAAAGAACAGGATCACCACCAAAAACGAAAGAAAACCCCCAAAGCCATAGATCCACCCCAAAAGACCCCCTAAACCTACCTGATGTTCTCCAAAACCCACAATTTACACTTTTCCACCATGATGAACATCAAGAACCCAACTAAAACCCAACGGAGACCCCAAAACACGTCAAAAACACCCCAAACAAGAACAGGATCACCCAAAAATGAAGGAAAACCCAAATACAACGAATCCACCCCAAAAAAACCCTAAACCTATTTGAAGTTCTCCAAAACCCACACTTTACCCTTTTCCACCATGATGACCACGGAAAACCCAATGAAACCCAACGGAGACCCCAAAACACGTCAAACACACCCAAAAAAGAACGGGATCAGAAGAAAAAAAGCAAAAAACTATGAATTTCCCCCCAAAACTACCCTAAACTCACCTGATCTCCTCCAAAACCCACAATCCACTCCCATTTACCTTAAAGAACAACGATAACCCAACAAAACCCAACAGAGACCCCAAAACACCTGAAAAAAAAACAAAAAAGGAAGGGACCACCCCCAAAAAAACAGAAGAAAAAAACCCAAAATAATGAATCTACCCCAAAAGTCCCCCTTAACCTACCTGATGTTCTCCAAAACCCGCAATTTACACTTTCTCACCATGATGAACAACAAGAACCCAACTAAAACCCAACGGAGACCCCAGAACACGTCAAAAACATCCCAAAAAAGAACAGGATCACCACCAAAAACGAAAGAAAACGCCAAATACCATGAATCCACCCCAAAAGTCCCCCTAAACATACCTGAAGTTCTCCAAAACCCGCAATTTACCCTTTTCCACCACGATGGCCATGGAAAAATGTCCTGGTTTCAGTTAGCACAGAATTAATTTTCTTCCTAGTAGCTGGTGGAATGCTGTGTTTTGGCTTAGGATGAGAAGAGTGCTGATAACACCCCGATGCTTTAATTGTTGCAGAGCAGTGCTTATACTAAGCCAAGGACATCCCAGCCTTTTGCTCTGTCCTGCCAACGGGCAGGCTGGGGGTGCAGTAAGAGCTGGGAGGGGACAGACCCAGGACAAAAAAACAACAAAACCCAACGAAGACCCAAAACACGTCAAAAACACACCAAAAAAGAACAGGATCACCACCAAAAACGAAAGAAAAACCCCAAAGCATAGATCCAATCCAAAAGTCCCCCTAAACCTACCGGATGTTCTCCAAAACCCACACTTTACCCTTTTTCACCATGGTGAACAACAAGAACCCAACTAAAACCCAATGGAGACCCCAAAACACGTCAAAAACACCCCAAAAAAGAACAGGATCACCACCAAAAATGAAAGAAAACGCCAAATACCATGAATCCACCCCAAAAGTCCCCCTAAACCTACCTGAAGTTCTCCAAAACCCACAACTTACCCTTTTCCACCACGATGACCATGGAAAAAAACAACAAAACCCAACGGAGACCCCAAAACACGTCAAAAACACCCCGAAAAAAACGGGATCAGAGGAAAAAAAGCAAAAAACTATGAATTTCCCCCAAAACCACCCTAAACTCACCTGATCTTCTCCAAAACCCACAATCCACTCCCATTTACCTTAAAGAACAACGATAACTCAACAAAACCCAACGGAGACCCCAAAACATGTCAAAAACACCCAAAGGTGAACTGGATCAGAAGAAAAAACGTGATTTAACCCCAAAAAAACCTTAAACCTACCTGATGTTCTCCTAAATGTACAATCCACTCCCAACCACCATAAAACCCAATGGAAACCCAACAAAACACAACAGAGACCCCAAAACACGTCAAAAACACCCCAAAAAAGAACGGGATCAGAAGAAAAAAAAACAAAAAACTATGATTTTCCCCCCAAAACTACCCTAAACTCGCCTGATCTTCTCCAAAACCCACAATCCACTCCCATTTACCGTAAAGACCAACGAGAACCCAACAAAACCCAACGGAGACCCCAAAACACGTCAAAAACACCCCAAAAAAGAACAGGATCACCACCAAAAACGAAAGAAAACCCCCAAAGCCATAGATCCACCCCAAAAGACCCCCTAAACCTACGGATGTTCTCCAAAACCCACAATTTACACTTTTCCACCATGATGAACATCAAGAACCCAACTAAAACCCAACAAAGACCCAAAAACACGTCAAAAACACCCCAAACAAGAACAGGATCACCCCCAAAAATGAAGGAAAACCCAAATACAACGAATCCACCCCAAAAAAACCCTAAACCTATTTGAAGTTCTCCAAAACCCACACTTTACCCTTTTCCACCATGATGACCACGGAAAACCCAATGAAACCCAACGGAGACCCCAAAACACGTCAAACACACCCCAAAAAAGAACGGGATCAGAAGAAAAAAAGCAAAAAACTATGAATTTCCCCCCAAAAACTACCCTAAACTCACCTGATCTCCTCCAAAACCCACAATCCACTCCATTTACCTTAAAGACCAACGAGAACCCAACAAAACCCAACAGAGACCCCAAAACACCTGAAAAAAAAAAAAAAAAACAAAAAAGGAAGGGACCACCCCAAAAAAAACAGAAGAAAAAAACCCAAAATAATGAATCTACCCCAAAAGTCCCCCTTAACCTACCTGATGTTCTCCAAAACCCGCAATTTACACTTTTTCACCATGATGAACAACAAGAACCCAACTAAAACCCAACGGAGACCCCAAAACACGTCAAAAACACCCAAAAAAGAACAGGATCACCACCAAAAATGAAGGAAAACGCCAAATACCATGAATCCACCCCAAAAGTCCCCCTAAACCTACCTGAAGTTCTCCAAAACCTGCAATTTACCCTTTTCCACCACGATGGCCATGGAAAAAAACAACAAAACCCAACGGAGACCCCAAAACACGTCAAAAACATCCCAAAAAAGAACAGGATCACCACCAAAACGAAAGAAAAACCCCAAAGCCATAGATCCAATCCAAAAGTCCCCCTAAACCTACCAGATGTTCTCCAAAACCCACACTTTACCCTTTTTCACCATGATGAACAACAAGAACCCAACTAAAACCCAACGGAGACCCCAAAACACGTCAAAAACATCCCAAAAAGAACGGGACACCCCAAAAAGAGAAGAAAAACCTAAGACACAAAAGAAATCCCCCAAAACCATAGATTCACCCCCCAAAAAACCTTAAACTCACCTGATGTTCTCCAAAACCCACAACTTACCCTTTTCCAACACGATGACCACAGAAAACCCAACGAAACCCAACGGAGACCCCAAAACACCTCAAAAATCCCCAAAAAAGAACGGGACCACCCCAAAAAAAAACAGAAGAAAACCCCCAAAACCATGAATCTACCCAAAAGTCCCCATTAACCTACCTGATGTTCTCCAAAACCCGCAATTTACACTTTTTCACCATGTGAGAACAACAAGAACCCAACTAAAACCCAACGGAGACCCCAAAACACGTCAAAAACACCCCAAAAAGAACAGGATCACCACCAAAAACGAAAGAAAACGCCAAATACCATGAATCCACCCCAAAAGTCCCCCTAAACCTACATGAAGTTCTCCAAAACCCGCAATTTACCCTTTTCCACCACGATGACCACGGAAAACCCAATGAAACGTGATTTAACCCCCAAAAAAAACTTAAACCTACCTGATGTTCTCCTAAATGTACAATCCACTCCCAACCACCATAAAACCCAATGGAAACCCAACAAAACACAACAGAGACCCCAAAACACGTCAAAAACACCCCAAAAAAGAACGGGATCAGAAGAAAAAAAAACAAAAAACTATGATTTTCCCCCCAAAACTACCCTAAACTCGCCTGATCTTCTCCAAAACCCACAATCCACTCCCATTTACCGTAAAGACCAACGAGAACCCAACAAAACCCAACGGAGACCCCAAAACATGTCAAAAACACCCCAAAAAAGAACAGGATCACCACCAAAAACGAAAGAAAACCCCCAAAGCCATAGATCCACCCCAAAAGACCCCCTAAACCTACCGGATGTTCTCCAAAACCCGCAATTTACACTTTTTCACCATGATGAACAACGAGAACCAAACTAAAACCCAACGGAGACACCAAAACACGTCAAAAACACCCCAAAAAAGAACAGGATCACCACCAAAAATGAAAGAAAACGCCAAATACCATGAATCCACCCCAAAAGTCCCCCTAAACCTACCTGAAGTTCTCCAAAACCCGCAATTTACCCTTTTCCACCACGATGGCCATGGAAAAACAACAAAACCCAACGGAGACCCCAAAACACGTCAAAAACACACCAAAAAAGAACAGGATCACCACCAAAAACGAAAGAAAAACCCCAAAGCCATAGATCCAATCCAAAAGTCCCCCTAAACCTACCGGATGTTCTCCAAAACCCACATTTTACCCTTTTTCACCATGATGAACAACAAGAACCCAACTAAAACCCAACAAAGACCCCAAAACACGTCAAAAACATCCCAAAAAAGAACAGGATCACCACCAAAAACGAAAGAAAACCCCAAATACCGTGAATCCACCCCAAAAGTCCCTCTAAACCCACCTGATGTTCTCCAAAACCCACACTTTACCCTTTTTCACCATGATGAACAACAAGAACCCAACTAAAACCCAACGGAGACCCCAAAACACGTCAAAAACATCCCAAAAAAGAACGGGACCACCCCAAAAAGAGAAGAAAAACCTAAGACACAAAAGAAATCCCCAAAACCATAGATTCACCCCCCAAAAAACCTTAAACTCACCTGATGTTCTCCAAAACCCACAACTTACCCTTTTCCAACACGATGACCACAGAAAACCCAACGAAACCCAACGGAGACCCCAAAACACGTCAAAAACACCCAAAAAAGAACGGGACCACCCCAAAAAAACCAAAAAACTATGAATTTCCCCCCCAAACTACCCTAAACTCGTCTGATCTTCTCCAAAACCCACAATCCACTCCCATTTACCTTAAAGAACAACGATAACTCAACAAAACCCAACGGAGACCCCAAAACATGTCAAAAACACCCCAAAAGTGAACTGGATCAGAAGAAAAAACGTGATATTAACCCCCAAAAAACCTTAAACCTACCTGATGTTCTCCTAAATGTACAATCCACTCCCAACCACCATAAAACCCAATGGAAACCCAACAAAACACAACAGAGACCCCAAAACACGTCAAAAACACCCCAAAAAAGAACGGGATCAGAGGAAAAAAAACAAAAAACTATAAATTTTCCCCCCAAAACCACCCTAAACTCACCTGATCTTCTCCAAAACCCACAATCCACTCCCATTTACCTTAAAGAACAACGATAACCCAACAAAACCAACAGAGACCCCAAAACACCTGAAAAAAAAACAAAAAAGGAAGGGACCACCCCAAAAAAACAGAAGAAAAAACCCAAAAAAATGAATCTACCCCAAAAATCCCCCTTAACCTACCTGATGTTCTCCAAAACCCGCAATTTACACTTTTTCACCATGATGAACAACAAGAACCAAACTAAAACCCAACGGAGACCCCAAAACACGTCAAAAACACCCCAAAAAAGAACAGGATCACCACCAAAAACGAAAGAAAACGCCAAATACCATGAATCCACCCCAAAAGTCCCCCTAAACCTACATGAAGTTCTCCAAAACCCGCAATTTACCCTTTTCCACCACGATGACCACGGAAAACCCAATGAAACGTGATTTAACCCCCAAAAAAAACTTAAACCTACCTGATGTTCTCCTAAATGTACAATCCACTCCCAACCACCATAAAACCCAATGGAAACCCAACAAAACACAACAGAGACCCCAAAACACGTCAAAAACACCCCAAAAAAGAACGGGATCAGAAGAAAAAAAAACAAAAAACTATGAATTTCCCCCAAAACTACCCTAAACTCGCCTGATCTTCTCCAAAACCCACAATCCACTCCCATTTACCGTAAAGACCAACGAGAACCCAACAAAACCCAACGGAGACCCCAAAACATGTCAAAAACACCCCAAAAAAGAACAGGATCACCACCAAAAACGAAAGAAAACCCCCAAAGCCATAGATCCACCCCAAAAGACCCCCTAAACCTACCGGATGTTCTCCAAAACCCGCAATTTACACTTTTTCACCATGATGAACAACGAGAACCAAACTAAAACCCAACGGAGACCCCAAAACACGTCAAAAACACCCCAAAAAAGAACAGGATCACCACCAAAAATGAAAGAAAACGCCAAATACCATGAATCCACCCCAAAAGTCCCCCTAAACCTACCTGAAGTTCTCCAAAACCCGCAATTTACCCTTTTCCACCACGATGGCCATGGAAAAACAACAAAACCCAACGGAGACCCAAAACACGTCAAAAACACACCAAAAAAGAACAGGATCACCACCAAAAAACGAAAGAAAAACCCCAAAGCCATAGATCCAATCCAAAAGTCCCCCTAAACCTACCGGATGTTCTCCAAAACCCACA
Source organism: Anas acuta (assembly GCF_963932015.1). Taxonomy (NCBI): domain Eukaryota; kingdom Metazoa; phylum Chordata; class Aves; order Anseriformes; family Anatidae; genus Anas; species Anas acuta. The sequence goes on along the minus strand of NC_088979.1, from coordinate 974,060 downwards.
TTTTACCCTTTTTCACCATGATGAACAACAAGAACCCAACTAAAACCCAACAAAGACCCCAAAACACGTCAAAAACATCCCAAAAAAGAACAGGATCACCACCAAAAACGAAAGAAAACCCCAAATACCGTGAATCCACCCAAAAGTCCCTCTAAACCCACCTGATGTTCTCCAAAACCCACACTTTACCCTTTTTCACCATGATGAACAACAAGAACCCAACTAAAACCCAACGGAGACCCCAAAACACGTCAAAAACATCCCAAAAAAGAACGGGACCACCCCAAAAAGAGAAGAAAAACCTAAGACACAAAAGAAATCCCCCAAAACCATAGATTCACCCCCAAAAAACCTTAAACTCACCTGATGTTCTCCAAAACCCACAACTTACCCTTTTCCTACACGATGACTACAGAAAACCCAACGAAACCCAACGGAGACCCCAAAACACGTCAAAAACACCCCATAAAAGAATGGGATCAGAAGAAGAAAAACAAAAAACTATGAATTCCCCCCCCAAACCACCCTAAACTCACCTGATCTTCTCCAAAACCCACAATCCACTCCCATTTACCTTAAAGACCAACGAGAACCCAACAAAACCCAACGGAGACCCCAAAACACCTCAAAAAAAACCAAAAAAGAACAAGATCACCACCAAAACCGAAAGAAAAACCCCAAAGCCATAGATCCAACCCAAAAGTCCCCCTAAACCTACCTGAAGTTCTCCAAAACCCACAATTTACCCTTTTCCACCATGATGACCACAGAAAACCCAACGACACCCAACGGAGACCCAAAAACACGTCAAACACACCCCAAAAAAGAATGGGATCACCCCCAAAACTGGAAGAAAATCCCCCAAAACCACGGATCCAATCCCAAAACCACCCTAATGTGGGTAGTTAGGGTCTGGCGGCCTGAAGATGTCGAGCTGTACGGAAAGGTGGAAAAAAAACCAAAACTATGAATTTCCCCCCAAAACACCCTAAACTCACCTGATCTTCTCCAAAACCCACAATCCACTCCCATTTACCTTAAAGACCAATGAAAACACAACAAAACCAACGGAGACCCCAAAACACGTCAAAAACACCCCAAAAAAGAACGGGATCACCACCAAAAACGAACGAAAACGCCAAATACCATGAATCCACCCCAAAAGTCCCCCTAAACCTACCTGAAGTTCTCCAAAACCCACAACTTACCCTTTTCCACCACGATGACCATGGAAAACCTAATGAAACCAGGGGAGACCCCAAAACACGTCAAAAACACCCCAAAAAAGAACGGGATCAGAAGAAGAAAAACAAAAACCTATGAATTTCCCCCCAAACCACCCTAAACTCACCTGATCTTCTCCAAAACCCACAATCCACTCCCATTTAACTTAAAGACCAACGAGAACCCAACAAAACCCAATGGAGACCCCAAAACACCTCAAAAACACCCCAAAAAAGAACAGGATCACCACCAAAACCGAAAGAAAAACCCCAAAGCCATAGATCCACCCAAAAGTCCCCCTAAACCTACCTGATGTTCTCCAAAACCCACAATTTACACTTTTTCACCATGATGAACAACAAGAACCCAACTAAAACCCAACAAAGACCCCAAAACACGTCAAAAACACCCCAAACAAGAACAGGATCACCCCCAAAAATGAAGGAAAACCCCAAATACCATGAATCCACCCCAAAAGTCCCCCTAAACCTACCTGAAGTTCTCCAAAACCCACAATTTACCCTTTTCTACCACGATGACCACAGAAAACCCAACGAAACCCAACGGAGACCCCAAAACACGTCAAACACACCCCAAAAAAGAACGGGACCACCCCAAGAACAGAAGAAAACCCTAAAACACAGAAGAAATCCCCCAAAACCATAGATTCACCTTCCAAAAAAACTTAAACTCCCCTGATGTTCTCCAAAACCCACAATCCACTCCCATTTACCTTAAAGACCAACGAGAAACCAACTAAACCCAACGGAGACCCCAAAACACCTCAAAAACACCCCAAACAAGAACAGGATCACCCCCAAAACTGGAAGAAAATCTCCAAAAAGCATGGATCCAATCCCAAAACCACCCTTAACCTACCTGATGTTCTCCAAAACCCGCAATTTACCCTTTTCCACCATGATGACCAACAAGAACCAAACTAAAACCCAACGGAGACCCCAAAACATGTCAAAAACACCCCAAACAAGAACAGGATCACCCCCAAAAATGAAAGAAACCCCCCAAAAACATAGATCCACCCCAAAAGTCCCCTTAACCTACCTGATGTTCTCCAAAACCCGCAATTTACCTTTTTCCACCACGATGACCACGGAAAACCCAACAAAACCTAACGGAGACCCCAAAACACGTCTAAAACACCCCTAAAAAGAACGGGATCAGAAGAAAAAAAAAAACAACAAAAAAACACGTATCCGCCCAAAAAACCCCCTTAAGACTACCTGATGTTCTCCAAAACCAACAGCCTGCACCCAACCACCATAAAACCCATTGGGAACCCAACGCAACCAAACGAAGACCCCAAAACACCTCAAAACCACCCTAAAATCAACCCAGATCCTCATAAAAAAACAAAATCCCGTGATTTCACCCCAAACTCGCCCCCCACCAGCATGTGCTCGGCCAGCCGCCCTTTGTCATGGCCATGTGGGAGGTGATGCGCAGATAAAGAACGGGATCAGAAGAAAAAAAAACAAAAAAGCATGAATCCACCCCAAAACCGCCCCAAAATCAACCCAGATCCTCAAAAAAAAACAAAAAAGGGGTATTTCACCCCAAAACAGCCCCCCACCAGCATGTGCTCGGCCAGCCAGCCCTCGTCGCGGGCCATGCGGGAGGCAATGTGCAGGGCAAAGCACTTCTTGCCCAGCAGCGAGTTGCCCCTGTAGCCGCTGCTGAAGGACGCAATGCGGCGCTCGGCGGGGACGTGGGCCACCAGGGTGCGCCTCGGGGTCGCAGGGCCACCCGTTGACAAGGGGTTCTGTGAAAAAAATAAAAACAATTTTTGGGGTGAATTCAGGCATTTTTGTTTTTATATTGCATTTTTTTCCCCGTTTTTTGATATTTTTTGTGTTTTTAGGGATTTTTTAGGGGTTTTTGGGCCACCAAGGTCGTTGTGGGGCCATCCGTTGACCAGAGGTTCTGTAAAAAAAAGAAGAGGGTCAAGTTTTGGGGCAAATTGAGGGTTTTTGGGGCTTTTCGTTCTTTTCTTTGGCTTTTTTTGCTTTTTTTTTTTGCGAGTATTTTGCACGTTTTGGAGTGTTGTGGGGAGGATTTGGGGTGGATTTAGGGGTATTTGGGCCACCAGGGTGCGCTCAGGGTTGCATGGCCACCCGTTGACAAGGGGCTCTGTGAAAAATTAGAACAATTTTTGGGATGAATTCAGGTGGTTTCATGTATTTTGCGTTTCTTTTTAGCTTTATTTTGGTGGTTTTTTTTGTGGGTTTTGGGGCGGTTTTGCGGTGGTTTTGCCTGTTTGGGGTGGTTTTGGGGGCATTTTTGCAGGTTTATGGGTGTTTTTTGGCATTTCTGCCTGTTTTGGGGTGTTTTGGGGGCATTTTTGCCTGTTTTGGGGTGGTTTTTGGACATTTTTGCCTGTTTTGGGGTGGTTTTCAGGTGTTTTTGGCTCTTTTTGAGTGTTTTTGTCTGTTTTGGGGCTTCTTTTTTGGCATTTTTGAATGTTTATGGGCGTTTTCTGGGTGTTTTTGCATGGTTTTGGGTGTTTTTTGAGTGGTTTTCCGCGTTTATGGGAGTTTTGGGGGCACTTTGGGGGCGTTTTTGCATTTTTTGGGCACATCTTGGGCGGTTTTGCGCATTTATTGGGCGTTTTTAGGCGTTTTTGCATGTTTCTTGTGCATTTTGTGCAGTTTTGGGCGTTTCTTGGGCGTTTTTGCGCGTTTTTTCGGCGTTTCTTGGCGTTTTTGCACATTTCTTAGGCGTTTATTGGGTGTTTCCTTGGGCTTTTGGGGCGTTTTGCAAGTTTTTGGCCATTTCTTGGGTGTTTCTTGGGCGTTTTTTCGCGTTTCTTGGGTGTTCTTGCGTGTTTTGTGGGCGTTTTTGCCTTTTAGGGGTGTTTTGGGGGCGTTTTTGCAAGTTTATGGTGTTTTTTGGACATTTTTGCGCGTTTATGGTGTTTTGGGAGCATTCTTGCCTGTTTTGGGGTGTTTTTGGAGTGCTTTTGCCTGTTTTGGGGTGATTTTGGGGCGTTTTTCCCTGTTTTGGGGCTCACCTCGCAGGGGCAGGGGCCGGCCGACAGAGTGGAGGCAACGGACGAAGTCCCCGGTGGCCAGCGAGGGGAAGATCTGGTGGCCCACGTGGGTCATGATGCGCATGGAGGCCACGACGTAGGGTGAGCTGCACGCCCGCCTTGGCCTTTTGGGGTGTTTGGGGAGTTTTGGGGCATTTGGGGGTGTTTTGGGTTCATTTTTGTTTGGTTTTGTGTCGTTTTGGGTAATTTTGGGGTGTTTTTGAGTCGTTTTGGAGTGTTTATGGGCGTTTCTTTGGGATTTTTGAGCATTTGGGGTGTTTCTTGGGCGTTTCTGAGCATTTCTTGGCGTTTCTTGGGCGTTTTGCGCGTTTCTTGGGTGTTTTTGCGCGTTTAGGGTAGTTTCTTTGGCATTTTTGCGTATTTTTGGGGTCTTTCTTGGCGTTTTTGTGCGTTTTGGGGTCTTTCTTGGGCATTTCTTGGGCGTTTTTGCACGTTTTGGGGCATTTATTGGGTGTTTTTGGGTGGTTTTGAGCATTTCCTGGGCGTTTTTTGCACGTTTTTTGGGTCGTTTCTTGGGCATTTTTGTGTGTTTTGGGGTATTTTGGGGGGGGGTTGGGTATTAGGGCTCACCTCGCAGGGGCAGGGGCCGGCCGACGGAGTGGAGGCAGCGGACGAAGTCCCCGGTGGCCGCGAGGGGAAGATCTGGTGGCCCACACAGGTCATGATGCGCATGGAGGCCACGACGTAGGGCGAGTCGGTGAGCTGCACGACTGCCTTGGCCTTTTGGGGGGTTTTGGGGAAGTTTGGGTGCATTTAGGGGTGTTTTGGGTCATTTTGGTTTGGTTTTGGGGTGGTTTGGGGTGTTTTATGTGTGTTTTTGGATTTTTTGATGGTATTTGGCCGTTTCTTGGGCGTTTTTGCACATTTTTTGGGCATTTTTTGGGCGTTTTTGCGCATTTTTTGGGCATTTCTTAGGCGTTTTTGCACAGCTTGGGGCATTTCTACGCATTTTGGGGCGTCTTTGCATGTTTCTTGGGCGTTTCATGGTGTTTTTGTGTGTTTTTGGGCATTTTTGCGTGTTTTGGGGCATTTCTTGGGCGTTATTGCGCATTTTTGGGGTCTTTCTTGGGCGTTTTTGTGAGTTTTGGGGTGTTTCTTCGGCGTTTCTTAGGTGTTTTTGCGCGATTTTGGGCATTTATTGGCTGTTTTTGCGTGTTTTTGAGCATTTCCTGGGCGTTTTTGCGTGTTATTTTTTGGCGTTTTTGCGTGTTTTTGGGCTTTTTTGGGAGTTTTTGTGTTTTGGGGTATTTTGGGGGGGGGGGGGGGGGGGGGGGGATATTAGGGCTCACCTCGCAGCGGCAAGGGCCGGCCGACGGAGTGGAGGCAGCGAACGAAGTCCCCGGTGGCCAGCGAGGGGATGATCTGGTGGCCCACGTGGGTCATGATGTGCATGGAGGCCACGACGTAGGGCGAGTCTGTGAGCTGCACGCCCGCCTTGGCCTTTTGGGGGTTTTGGGGCATTTGGGGGCGTTTTGGGGCGTTATGGTTTGGTTTTGGGTAGCTTTGGGTCATTTTGGTTTTTTTTTGGGTCGTTTTGTTTTTTAGGGGGGGTTTATGTGTGTGTTTTAGCTTTTTTGGAGTTTTGGGGTGTTTTGGGGGTGGTTTCGGGGGGGTTTTGGATGTTTCTTGGGCATTTTTGGGCATTTCTTGGGTGTTTTTGCACGTTTTGGGGAGTTTTTGCGCGTTTTTGGGCGTTTCTTGTTTATTTTTTGCTCTTTTCTTGGGCGTTTCTTGGGTGTTTTCGCGTGGTTTTGCGTGGTTTTGAGCGTTTTTGCTCGTTTTTGGGCGTTTTTGTGCAGTTTTGGGCATTTCTTTGGCGTTTTTGCCTGTTTTGTGCTGTTTTGGGGTATTTTTGGGTTGTTTTTGGGCTCACCTCGCAGCGGTAGGGGCCAGCCGACAGAGTGGAGGCAGCGAACGAAGTCCCCGGTGGCCAGCGAGGGGAAGATCTGGTGGCCCACGCGGGTCATGATGTGCATGGAGGCCACGACGTAGGGCGAGTCGGTGAGCTGCACGCCTGCCTTGGCCAGGGGCGTCGAGGGGGGGCCCATGCTGACGGGGATGATGTACATGGTGCGGCCTGGGGGAGGACCCCATAAAAAGGGTTGGAGACCCCAAAAAAAGTTGGAGACCCCAAAAGGGGTTGGAGACCCCAAAAAGGGTGAGGAAGACCCCCAAAAAAAGGTTGAAAAAGAAGACCCCAAAAAAGGCTGAGGAAGGAAACGAAGACCCCAAAAAGGGTTGAAGAAGTAGACCCCAAAAAGGGTGAGAAAGGAGACCCCAAAAAGGGATGGAGAAGGAGGAGATGTAGAGATCCCAAAAGGGGTGAGGAAGACCGCAAACAGGAGACCCCAAGAAGGTTGAAGAAGACCCCAGAAATGGTTGGAGAAGACCCTAAAAAAGAAGAGCCCAAAAAGGTTGAAGAAGACCCCAAAAAAAAGGTTGGAGAAGGAGATCCCAAAAAGGGTTGAAGAAGGAGACACCAAAAAGGGTTGAGGAAGACCCCAAAAAAAAGTTGAGGAAGGTGAAATGGAGACCCCAAAAAGAGTTGAGGAAAGAGACCCAAAAAATGGGTTGGAGACCACAAAGAAAGGTTGGAGACCCCAAAAAGGGTGAGGAAGACCCCAAAAAGGAGACCCCCTAAGCTGGTGGAAGGGGATGGGGAGCAGGATGTGGCCCTCACTATCCACGAACAACTGGTTGGTGACCTGCTACGGCACTTGGATGTGCACAAATCGATGGGGCCAGATGGCATCCACCCAAGGGTACTGAGAGAACTGGCAGAGGAGCTGGCCAAGCCCCTATCCATCATTTATCAGCAGTCCTGGCTATCAGGGGAGGTCCCAGTTGACTGGAGGCTAGCAAATGTGACGCCCATCTACAAGAAGGGCCGGAGGGCAGACCTGGGAAACTACAGGCCTGTTGGATGCCCAGCTTATCCCTGAGCAGCCTGAGCCCCCACCCAGGCTAGCCACCCCTGTATATTGTTCATCATGACCCCATGAGGTGTGGAATACCCCTTTGGCCAGTTGGGGTCAGCTGTCCTGGGCCTGTCCCCTCCCAGCTCCTACTGCACCCGCAGCCTGCCCGCTGCCAGGGCAGTGTGAGAAGCACAGAAATCCTTGGCTCTGTGTCATCACTGCTCAGCAGCATCTAAGCCAGCAGTGTGTTATCAGCACCATTCTCATCCTAAAACCAAAGCCCCACACCAGCTACGGTGATGCAAAGCAACTCGATCCCAGCCAAAACCAGGACAAGCCAGTGTCTGCTCCTGCGGGAGCCCCTCTGCACTGAGGGCTGCAGAGCCTGCGCCTCACCTCTCAGCACCCAAGGGACTGGGACCCACACACGCATGCACTAGAGCATGGGAAACTGATACAAGGTGATTTCCTGTTGGTTTCCCTGCAGCCTTTTGCAGCAGCCCAGCAGCAACTGGGTGGTCATGGGGGGCTGGAACACAAACTGTCTGGGGGTTGCTATAAAAAGGCAGAGCAGCCAGCTCCACGTACCCTGCAGCAGCGCCGAGCCGTGGGTCCTGCATGCAACAGAGCAGAGGTAACATCTCACTGCAGCACCAGGGCTCCTCCTGGCACAAATGCTGCGGCCTCAGAGGATGTCGGGGCTGCACGGGGGAACCCAGGTGTCTGCGGTGTTTGATGCAAGTAGTTGGGCTGGAGTCCGGGCCAGTATCGGGGTGGGGAAGACCCAGGTGGCCGTGGCTGGGGACACACACTGCAGGTGCTTCCCTCTGGTGCCAGGGGGGCCATGGGCGGCTTTGGAGGTGCCCCTGATGCCTCTGCTCTGCTTCTCCCTGCAGCCTTCTCCGACCCTGCGCTCTCCCCCTAGCAGACGCCCGTGCCCTGTACTGCTGCACTCAGTGGCTGAGCTCAGCCAGTTGCAGAGGACCGGGTCCTGCACTGCCTGGGGCATCCCCGCTCGTGGCTGGACCCCCGGAGCTTCCTGCACATGGAGCACCTTGGCCTGGGCTGGGTGCTGCTGGCCGGCACCTTGGCTGGCACCTTGGCCGCCAGCAGCACCCGTGAGCAAGACCTCGGCCCCATAAAGAAGTTGGCAATGGGCATGGCCCAGAACTCCTTCGATGACCAGTACCGGGGTTGCAGATACAAGATGGAGGTTGCGCTGAAGAAACTGCACCATGTGGAATTCAAAAACCACATCTATGCAAACACCTGGAGAAGAGCAGATAAGAGGTGGCGGAAACAATGGGGGAACTCCAACCACTCGCAGGTGCTGCAGCGGGAGTACGCAGTGGCCGTGCTGGCGTACACTGCTAATACAGGCCTCTACAGCCAGTTCAACGCAGCTGTGCGCGAGGGTGGGCGCTCCCGCGGGTACTACCTCCAATCCTTCCCCTTCAAGACAATGCATTTCCTCCTGACTGAGGCCCTGCACACTCTGCGGAATGCCCAGGGCCGCAGATGCTACAACGTCTACCGTGGCGTCAGGGGCATCCACTTTATGGCCCAGATCAACCAGACTGTCCGATTCGGCCAGTTCGCCTCTGCCTCCCTCCATAAGAAAGCTACCAAGAGATTTGGCCAGGACACCTTCTTCATTGTGTACACCTGCTACGGTGTCCCCATCTGGAACTTCTCCTTCTACCCTGGTGAGAAAGAAGTCCTCATCCCACCCTTTGAGGTCTTCAAGGTCACCAAAGTCATCCATGACTTCAGCAGAAGCATCATCCATCTCCGCTCCCATTCCACACATAGCACCTACAACTGTGCGCTGCTGAAGGGTACGGGCAGCCAGCAGGGTGGGTGCCCCCGGGAGATGGCTGGGAACAGGGCACAGCCCTGGGCAGGCGCCGCTGTGCTCCCCGTGCACCTCCAGCCATGAAGGAGGAGCAGGAGGACCTGCTGAGGGGTTAGGTTTGGAGTATAAAAAAGCAGGGCCGGTCAGTGTTTGTGTGTCCTATCGTCGCATTTCTCGCATTAAAGCTTTTCTCTTTGCACACTCGCAGCCTTTCCCATGTGTCCGCATGCTGAGAGGCCTACGTGCCAGCTCCTGGCGAGGCCTCTGTGTGTGCGAGTGAGCTCAGTGCCAGCTCCTGCAGCCAGATCCAAGTGTCCCTTCTCTCCCCAGCCCTGCTGGGGAGGAGGGGAGCGAGCGGCTGTGCGGTGCTGAGCTGCCTGTAGCTTCAAGCACAGCAGGCCTTCTGGTGCCCAGTGCGAGGCCCGAAGGCTTGAGGGAACGGCAGAGCCAAGCGCAGCGTGCCCGAGAGAACAGCCCTGCGGGGATCAGCCCACAACACGGCGCTGCCGCCGGCGCCGGGCCTAGGGCCGGCTGCGGGACTGGTGGCGACAGTGCCCGGAGGGGCCGGGGGCAGTGGCAGCCCCACAGGGTTGAGAGGTTGAGATAAGGGCAGGGAGATCGCTCAACCATTATCGTAACAAGCAAAACAGACTCAGAGTAGGAAGATGAGTATCATTTATTGCCTATTACTAACAAGCTAGAGCAGTTAGAAAACAAACACAAAAACAAACTCCAGCACCTTTCCCCATCCACCTCTTCCACCTCTTCCCCCCGAGCAGTGCAGGGGAACGGGCAATGGGGGCTGCGGTCAGTCCCTGGCGCTTCATCCCCGCCGCCCCTCACGGTCCCTCTGTGCCCCTGCTCCCTGTGGGGTCCCTCCCATGGATGCCGTCCTTCCCCAACTGATCCTTCAGGGGCTCCAAGAACTGCTCCCACACGGCTCCGTCCCACGGGATCCATCCCCCAGTCCCAAACTGCTCCAGCACGGGGCCCCCACAGGTGCTGGCAGCTCCCCCCAGCCCCCTGCTCCTGCGTGGGCTCCTCTCCACGGGCTGCAGCTCCGGCCCGGGGCCTGCTCCTGCGGGGGCTCTCCATGGGCCGCAGCCTCCTCCAGGCCACATCCACCTGCTCCACCGGGGGCTCCTCCACCCATGGGGAGGCTGCAGCGTGGAGATCTGCTCCGTGGGGGACCCATGGGTGCAGGGGGACAGCCTGCTCCACCAGGGGCCTCTCCCTGCACAGGCCGCAGGGGAACTTGTGCTCTGGTTCATGGAGCACCTCCTGCCCTCCTGCTGCACTGACCTTCTCACAGAGACCACCTCAGCATCACCACACTACCAAGACCTTGCCAATACAGATTCACAGAACAGCAAACTGAAAAAAAAACAAAAACACAAATGCACACAGCTTTTAACAAGCCCTCGGATATGATAAATAGAAGAGAGAACACAGCACAGGATCACGCAGCATCACACTGAAAGATATTAAGAGCAAACCAGACAACATTGTGGGCAGCAAATCAACAGATATGTTCGACAAATATGATCATTGTCAGCTCCCTCTGAAGCACTCTGGTCAAATTTCTTGTTATCTCCACCCCCTGAGCCTCTCAATGGATGCCAAAAGGCTGCCGTGGTTTCACATCGATGTCTAACTAAAACCACAACTGCTCTCTCATTGCTCCTCAGAGACAGAGGGGAGGCACAAAGGATGACACAAAGAAAAAGGCTAAGGTGTTGAGAGAAGGAAAATTGAAATACAAAAGAAAAAGAAAAAACAAAATAAATGCCAATCCACACGGAAGCAAAGAGAAAGCAGTTACTCTTTACTGCCCATCAGCAAGCAAGGTCAGGCACATCTTGGGAAGCAGGGCCCCAATACACATATCTGTTGTCTGGGAGGAAAAACCTCTCTCAACTACTTTCCAATGGTCTTGGGAATCCAGAGAGATCCCGGTCTATTGGGAGATGGCAAATGTGGTTCCAGTTTTCCGCAAGAGCGAGAAAGAAGACCCTGGTAACGACAGACCTGTCAGTCTCATTTCAGTGCCTGGTAAAATCATGGAGAAAATTATCCCAGGAGTTATTGAAAAGCACCTGAGGGACAAGGCAGTCGCTGGTCACAGCAAGCAGAGGGTTCATGAGGGGAAGGCCCCGCTTAACGAACTTAATTTCCTTTCATGACAAAGTTACCCACATAGTTGACCAAGGGATGGCAGCTGATGAAATCTTTTTGTATTTCGGCAAAGCGTTTGATACGCTTTCTCAAAGTTTCCCTCAGGACTAAATGTGCAGCACACAGCTAGATAGGTTCCTAATGTGCTGGGTGAACAACTGGCTGGTGGGTCAGGCTCCAAGGGTGCTAGTAAATGGGGTTACATAAGGCTGACGGCCAGTTACTCATGGGGTTCCCCGGGGCTCTGTTTTGGGGCCAGTTTTTGTCAATGTTTTTATAAAGAAAAACATTGACATTTATTTTTATAAATGAAAATTATGTTATTTATTTTCATAAACGAAAGCATTGACATTCAGAAATTTCATTTCTGTGTCTGGGGGACTGCTAGTGAAAATAGGAGCAGGAGTTTTATCTGACAAAACCCCTTTGTGATTGTTTGTCCTAGCAACTCACATCTCTGCAGGTATCAGTACAGGTATCAGTACAGGTATCAGTACAGGTATCAGGCCCTGGTGGCCAAGAGGGCCAAGGGGTTCCTGGCGGGCATCAAAAGGAGCGTGGCCAGCAGGTCGAGGGAGGTGATCCTCCCCCTCTGCTCTGTCCTGGTCAGGCCTCACCTGGAGTACTGTGTCCAGTTCTGGGCTCCCCGGTACAAAAGACAGGGATCTCCTGGAAAGAGTCCAGCGGAGGGCCACAAAGATGATATGGGGCCTGGAGCATCTTCCCTATGAGAAGAGGCTGAGAGACCTGGGGCTGTGCAGCCTGGAGAAGAGAGGACTGAGAGGGGATGTCCTCAATGTATACAAATACCTGAGGGGTGGGAGACAAAGGGATTTGGCCAACCTCTTTCCAGTGGTTTGTGGGGACAGGGCAAGGGGCAATGGCCACAAAATGGAGCCCAGGCAGTTCCGCACCAACACGCGAAAGAACTTCTTCATGGTGAGGGTGACGGAGCTCTGGGACAGGCAGCCCAGGCAGGCTGTGGGGTCTCCTTCTCTGGGGATATTCAAGGCCTGTCCCTGTCTGGACACCTACCTGGGCAGCCTGCTCCAGGGAACTGCTTTGGCAGGGGGTTGGACCCGATGATCTCCTGAGGTCACCTCCAACCCCTCCATTTCCGTGATTCTGGGATTCTGGATCACAGCAGGGTTGTGTCTGCTGCTGAGCAGTGCTGGCACAGCACCAGGACTCTCTCTAACCCTCCTAGGGGGTGGGCAAAAAGTGAAAAAGGAACATTACCACGCAACTGACCTAAACCAAAAAAAGGGACATTCCATACCATGTGGTGTCACACTCAGCAATAAAAGGTGGGAACAAGAAGAAGAGTGGAGTGGGAGTGGTGGGCTCTCATTGGGAAAACGTCGGTCCTCCTCCTCAACACCGTCTCCGTGCATTGAGGCCCTGCTTCATGGACGTGGTCAAGCACCACTCATTTGTGGGAAGTAGAGAGCAATTTCTGTCGTCTGTACTTCCACACAGCCTCTACTTGTTTTGCTTTGTTGTTTTGTGTTCCCTCCGCCCCCCTTTTCCCCTCCCTTTTCCCCTTTCATTTTTTTTCCCTTTACTTAAAATGTTTTAGTAATAATAATAATCATTCCTTAATAATCATTTTTCCTTTTAATTAAATTATCTGTATCTCAACCTGCAAGTAGTTCTTTCCTTTACTTCTTTCCCTCCTCTTCTAAGAAGGGGGAGTGAGAGAGTGGTTGTGGTGGAGTTCAGCTGCCCAGCACGGCAATACCAGCTCACAGCCCCTGCTCGCTGCCATGTCCCCAGCGCTGTGGTGGCTCCCCCTGGGTGAGGGCTCACCCCCTGCATGGAGCTGGGCAGCCCTGCGGTGCAGAGCAGGGCACTGGCTCTGAGCTGCCCTGGCTTTGCACTTTCATCCGCTCTGTCCATGCAGACAAGATGGCAGCGGATGTTCTCCAGGTGTCTTCTGGGCTCGGAGCTGCTCCTTCTGCTCCTCAGCAGCTTGGGAAGATGAGGACAGGGAGCTGCCAGGGGCCAGGTCACCCAGACACCGTTGGGCCACTTCTACACAAAGCCAGGGCCACCTCTCCTCCCTGTGGGGCTGCCACTGCCCCCGGTCCCTCCGGGCACTGTCGCCACCAGTCCCGCAGCTGGCCCTAGGCCCAGCGCCAGCGGCAGCGCCGTGTTGTGGGCTGATCCCCGCAGGGCTGTTCTCTCGGGCACGCTGCGCTTGGCTCTGCCGTTCCCTCAAGCCTTCGGGCCTCGCACTGGGCACCAGAAGGCCTGCTGTGCTTGAAGCTACAGGCAGCTCAGCACCGCACAGCCGCTCGCTCCCCTCCTCCCCAGCAGGGCTGGGGAGAGAAGGGACACTTGGATCTGGCTGCAGGAGCTGGCACTGAGCTCACTCGCACACACAGAGGCCTCGCCAGGAGCTGGCACGTAGGCCTCTCAGCACGCGGACACATGGGAAAGGCTGCGAGTGTGCAAAGAGAAAAGCTTTAATGAGAGAAATGCGACGATAGGACACACAAACACTGACCGGCCCTGCTTTTTTATACCCCAAACCCAACCCCTCAGCAGGCCCTCCTGCTCCTCCTTCTCTACACACCCCCATGCCTCCGCACAGCAGCTCCACGTTATTTCAAGCTCCCCAGTCTCCCCAAGCTCCCCAGGCTCCCCGAGCTCCCCACACGGAGGTGTTGCCTTCACCACGAGGCTCCCCTTCCCCTCACAGAGCCGGTGGCACGGGGCCCCCGTTCCTCTGCAGCCATGGCTGGAGGAGCGCGGGGAGCACGGCGGTGCCTGCCCAGGGCTGTGCCCTGTCCCCAGCCATCTCACGGTGGAACCCATCCTGCTGCCTGCCCGTACTATTCAGCAGTGCACAGTTGTAGTTGCTGCGCACACCAATGGAGCGGAGATGGATGTGGGTTTCGTTTGTGTAACGGGTGACGTTGATGACCTTGAAGATCTCATAGGGTGGGATGAGGACTTCGCGCTGATTAGCGTAAAAGGAAAAGTTGCTGACGATGGCACTATAGCAGGTTAGCACAAAGAAGAAGGTGTCATTGCCAAATTGCTGGGCCGAATTCCTCCTGAAGGAGGCAGAGGCGAACTGGCCGAAGCGGACACCCTGGTTGATCTGGGCCGTAAAGCGGATGCCCTTGACACCACGGTAGACGTTGTAGCATCTGCGGACCTGGGCATCCCTCAGGGTGTGCAGGGCCTCGGTCAGGAGGAAATGCAGCGTCTTGAAGTGGAAAGATTGGAGGTAGTAATCGCGGGAGCGCCCACCCTCACGTATGGCTGCATTGAGATGGCGGTACAGGCCTGTGCCAGCAGTGTACGCCAGCACGGCCACCGCGTACTCCCGCCGCAGCTCCTGCGGTTGGATGGAGTTGCGCCATTGCGTCCACCACCTCTCCTCTGCTCTTCTCCAGGTGTCTGCATAGACCGGGTTTTTGAATTCAGTGCGGTTCACCATTCTAAGCGCCTCCTGCATACTGTATGTGCAGCCCTGGTACTGGTCATCGAAGGAGTTCTGCGCCATGTCCATCGCCTTCTCCCTGATGGGGCCGGGGTCTTGCTCACGGGTGCTGCTGGCGGCCAAGGTGCCAGCCAAGGTGCTGGCCAGCAGCACCCAGCCCAGGCCGAGGTGCTCCATGTGCAGGAAGCTCCGGGGGTCCAGCCACGAGCGGGGATGCCCCAGGCAGCACAGGACCCGGTCCTCTGCAACCGGCTGAGCTCAGCCGCTGAGTGCAGCAGTACAGGGCACAGGCGTCTGCTAGGGGGAGAGCGCAGGGTCAGAGAAGGCTGCAGGGAGAAGCGGAGCAGATGCATCAGTACCACCTCCAAAGCCGCCCATGGCCCCCCTGGCACCAGAGGGAAGCACCCGCAGTGTGTGTCCCCAGCCACGGCCACCTGGGTCTTCCCCACCCCGATACCGGCCCGGACTCCAGCCCAACTACTTGCATCAAACACCGCAGACACCTGGGTTCCCCCGTGCAGCCCCGACATCCTCTGAGGCCGCAGCATTTGTGCCAGGAGGAGCCCTGGTGCTGCAGTGAGATGTTACCTCTGCTCTGTTGCATGCAGGACCCACGGCTCAGTGCTGCTGCAGGGTGCGTGGAGCTGGCTGCTCTGCCTTTTTATAGCAACCCCCAGACGGTTTGTGTTCCAGCCCCCCATGACCACCCAGTTGCTGCTGGGCTGCTGCAAAAGGCTGCCGGGAAACCAACAGGAAATCGCCTCTTATCAGTTGCCCATGCTCTAGTGCATGTGTGTGTGGGTCCCAGTCCCTTGGGTGCTGAGAGGTGAGGCGCAGGCTCTGCAGCCCTCAGTGCAGAGGGGCTCCTACAGGAGCAGACACTGGCTTGTCCTGGTTTTGTCTGGGATCGAGTTGCTTTTCATCACCGTAGCTGGTGTGGGGCTTTGGTTTTAGGATGAGAATGGTGCTGATAACACACTGCTGGCTTAGATGCTGCTGAGCAGTGCTCACACTAAGCCAAGGACTTCTGTGCTCCTCACAACGAGAAACGGCTCTGTGGTACTGAGCTGCTGGCCGGTTAAACCACAGCAGTCCTTTGATGTCCAGCATGGGGCCCAAAGGGTTGAGATAAGTACCAGTCTGACCACAGCGTGTTAAAACAAAATTGTTGTTTAACAATTGTAATTTGTAAACCTTAGCTTCTCACACGGCTTGCTTAGAATGCAGAGGAACTCCCACTCGGACTGGGGAGGAGGAAGAAGACGAGGCAGGCTGCTCCAGAGTGGCGGGGCCATCAGAGGAACAGGAAGATGAAGAGGAAGGTATCATGAGAGCATCAGGAACTACCCGATGCCTATTCCAGCATGAGCTATGAGATAGGCGAAAAGATTTGAGTTGTTGTCCAGGTGAGCACCTTGTCACCTGGCTGCTCTGGTGCTGGGACAGCGGAGCCATGGTCTGCAATTAGAGGGCAGCGAAGCCAGGCAGCTGGGATCCCTCGCCAGAGAAGGGGGCATTCTGGAGTTGTCTTGTGTCAGGTGTGAAGGGAAGGTGTGCTTTCAAGGACGATCCCAGAACCACAGAATCACAGAAATGGAGGTGTTGGAGGTGACCTCAGGAGATCATCGGGTCCAACCCCCTGCCAAAGCAGTTCCCTAGAGCAGGCTGCCCAGGTAGGCGTCCAGACAGGGACAGGCCTTGAACATCCCCAGAGAAGGAGACCCCACAGCCTCCCTGGGCAGCCTGTCCCAGAGCTCCGTCACCCTTACCGTGAAGAATCACAGAATCACAGAATTTCTAGGTTGGAAGAGACCTCAAGATCATCGAGTCCAACCTCTGACCTAACACTAACAGTCCTCCACTAAACCATATCGCTAAGCTCTACATCTAAACATCTTTTAAAGACTTCCAGGGATGGTAACTCCACGGGTTCCCTGGGCAGCCCATCCCAATGCCTCACAACCCTTTTAGTAAAGAAGTTCTTCCTAATATCCAACCCAAACCTCACCTGGTACAACGTTAGCCCATTCCCCCTCGTCCTGTCACCAGGCACGTGGGAGAACAGACCAACCCCCACCTCACTACAGCTTCCTTTAAGGTATCTGTAGAGAGCAATAAGGTCGCCCCTGAGCCTCCTCTTCTCCAGGCTGAACAAGCCCAGCTCCCTCAGCTGCTCCTCGTAGGACTTGTTCTCCAGGCCCCTCACCAGCTTCGTCGCCCTTCTTTGGACCCGCTCAAGCACCTCTATGTCCTTCTTGTAGCGAGGGGCCCAAAACTGAACACAGTACTCGAGGTGCGGCCTCACCAGAGCCGAGTACAGGGGGACGATCACATCCCTAGCCCTGCTGGTCACACTGTTTCTGATACAAGCCAGGATGCCGTTGGCCTTCTTGGCCACCTGAGCACACTGCTGGCTCATATTCAGCCGACTGTCCACCATCACTCCCAGGTCCTTCTCCGCCTGGCAGCTCTCCAACTACTCATCTCCCAGCCTGTAGCTCTGCTTGGGGTTGTTGTGCCCCAGGTGCAGGACCCGGCACTTGGCCTTGTTGAACTTCATGCAGTTGACCTCAGCCCATCGGTGCAGCCTATCCAGATCCTCCTGCAGAGCCTTCCTACCCTCGAGCAGATCGACACACGCACCTAACTTGGTGTCATCTGCAAACTTACTGAGGGTGCACTCAATGCCCTCGTCCAGATCATTGATGAAGATGTTAAAGAGGACCGACCCCAGCACCAAGCCCTGGGGGACGCCACTAGTGACCGGCCTCCAACTGGACTTGGCTCCATTTACCACAACTCTTTGGGCCCGGCTATCCAGCCAGTTTCTAACCCAACGAAGCGTGCGCCAGTCCAAGCCAAGAGCAGCTAGTTTCTTGAGGAGAATGCTGTGGGAGACGGTGTCAAAAGCCTTGCTGAAGTCAAGGTAGACCACATCCACAGCCTTTCCCTCATGCACCCAGCGCGTCACTTTGTCATAGAAGGAGATCGGGTTCGTCAAGCAGGATCTGCCTTTCATAACCCCATGCTGACTGGGCCTGATCGCCTGCTTGCCCTGCAAGTGCCGCGTGATGACTCTCAAGAGGATCTGCTCCATGAGCTTCCCTGGTACTGAGGTCAAACTGAGAGGCCTGTAGTTTTCTGGTCTGCCCTCCGGCCCTTCTTGTAGATGGGCGTCACGTTTGCTAGCCGCCAGTCAGCTGGGACCTCCCCCGATAGCCAGGACTGCTGATAAATGATGGAAAGCGGCTTGGCCAGCTCCTCCGCCAGTTCTCTCAAAGAAGAGGATCTTTCGCATGTTGGTGCGGAACTGCCTGGGCTCCATTTTGTGGCCACTGCCCCTTGTTCTGTCCCCACAGACCACTGAAAAGAGGTTGGCCAAATCCCTCTGCCTCCCACCCCTCAGGTATTTGTACACATTGAGGACATCCCCTCTCAGTCCTCTCTTCTCCAGGCTGCACAGCCCCAGGTCTCTCAGCCTCTTCTCATAGGGAAGATGCTCCAGGCCTCGTATCATCTTTGTGGCCCTCTGCTGGACTCTTTCCAGGAGATCCCTGTCTTTCTTGTACCAGGGAGCCCAGAACTGGACCCAGTACTCCAGGTGAGGCCTGACCAGGGCAGAGCAGAGGGGGAGGATCACCTCCCTCGACCTGCTGGCCACGCTCCTTTTGATGCCCGCCAGGAACCCCTTGGCCCTCTTGGCCACCAGGGCACACTGCTGCCTCATGGACAACCTGTCACCCACCAGGACCCTCAGGTTCTTCTCCTCAGAGCTCCTCTCCAGCAGGTCATCCCCCAGCCTGTACTGATACCTGCGGAGATGTGAGTTGCTAGGACAAACAATCACAAAGGGGTTTTGTCGGATAAAAATGCTGCTGCAGTTTCCAGCAGCAGTCCCCCAGACACAGAAACGAAATTTATGAATGTCAATGCTTTCATTTATGAAAATAAATAACGTAATTTTCATTTATAAAAATAAATGTGTTTTCATTTATGAAAACATTGACAAAAACTGGCCCCAAAACAGAGCCCTGGGGAACCCCACGAGTAACTGCCCGTCAGCCTTATGTAACCCCATTTACTAGCACCCTTGGAGCCTGACCCACCAGCCAGTTGTTCACCCAGCACATTAGGTACCTGTCTAGCTGTGTGCTGCACATTTAGTCCTGAGGGAAACTTTGAGAAAGCGTATCAAACGCTTTGCCGAAATACAAAAAGATTTCATCAGCTGCCATCCCTTGGTCAACTATGTGGGTAACTTTGTCATGAAAGGAAATTAAGTTCGTTAAGCGGGGCCTTCCCCTCATGAACCCTCTGCTTGCTGTGACCAGGGACTGCCTTGTCCCTCAGGTGCTTTTCAATAACTCCTGGGATAATTTTCTCCATGATTTTACCAGGCACTGAAATGAGACTGACAGGTCTGTCGTTACCAGGGTCTTCTTTCTCGCTCTTGCGGAAAACTGGAACCACATTTGCCATCTCCCAATAGACCGGGATCTCTCTGGATTCCCAAGACCATTGGAAAGTAATTGAGTAAATTACTTTTTTTTTTTTTTTTAATATTTTTTTTTCTTTTGCATTTCAATTTTCCTTCTCTCAACCCCTTAGCCTTTTTCTTTGTGTCATCCTTTCTGCCTCCCCTCTGTCTCTGAGGAGCAATGAGAGAGCAGTTGTGGTTTTTAGTTAGACATCGATGTGAAACCACGGCAGCCTTTTGGCATCCATTGAGAGGCTCAGGGGGGTGGAGATAACAAGAAATTTGACCAGAGTGCTTCAGAGGAGCTTACAATGATCATATTTGTCGAACATATCTGTTGATTTGCTGCCCACAATCTTGTCTGGTTTACTCTTAATATCTTTCAGTGTGATCCTGTGTGATCCTGTGCCGTGTTCTCTCTTTTGCTATTTATCATATCCGAGGGCTTGTTAAAAGCTGTGTGCATTTGTGTTTTTTTCATTTTGCTGTTCTGTAAATCTGTATTGGCAAGGGCTTGGTAGTGGGGGGCTGCAGGGGTGGCCTCTGCGAGAAGGTCAGTGCAGCAGGAGGGCAGGAGGTGCTCCATGAACCAGAGCACAAGTTCCCCTGCGGCCTGTGCAGGGAGAGGCCCCTGGTGGAGCAGGCTGTCCCCCTGCACCCATGGGTCCCCCACGGAGCAGATCTCCACGCTGCAGCCCCCCCATGGGTGGAGGAGCCCCCGGTGGAGCAGGTGGATGTGGCCTGGAGGAGGCTGCGGCCCATGGAGAGCCCCCGCAGGAGCAGGCCCCGGACCGGAGCTGCAGCCCGTGGAGAGGAGCCCACGCAGGAGCAGGGGGCTGGGGGGAGCTGCCAGCACCCGTGGGGGCCCCGTGCTGGAGCAGTTTGGGACTGGGGGATGGACCCCGTGGGACGGAGCCGTGTGGGAGCAGTTCTTGAAGCCCCTGAAGGATCAGTTGGGGAAGGACGGCATCCATGGGAGGGACCCCACGGGGAGCAGGGGCACAGAGGGACCGTGAGGGGCAGCGGGGATGAAGCGTCAGGGACTGACCGCGGCCCCCATTGCCCCTTCCCCTGCACTGCTCGGGGGGAGGAGGTGGAAGAGGTGGATGAGGGGAAGGTGTTGGAGTTTGTTTTTTTGTTTGTTTTCTAACTGCTCTAGCTTGTTAGTAATAGGCAATAAATGATACTCATCTTCCTACTCTGAGTCTGTTTTGCTTGTTACGATAATGGTTGAGCGATCTCCCTGTCCTTATCTCAACCCTTGAGTCCTTTCCATTGTATTTCCTTCCCCTTCCCCTTTGAGGAGGAGGAGTGAGAGAGCAGCTGAGGTGGAGCTCGGCTGCCCACCTGACTAAAACCAGCACAGCCACGATTCATCCACTGCTGAAGGAGCCCCTCGGGTGGGATGGACACCTCCATTGTGTCGTGCCATCTGCCCCAGCATGGGCCCTTCCCCACTGCTTGCTCTGCTTGCACCCTCCGAATGCTGAGAATGTCTTTGCTTGGACATCCTGCAGTGCTCACCTCCACGGTGCCACTTCTGCAGGGGCACGGGGACAGCAGCCCCAGCCACTGAGCCATGGGGCATGGCCAAGCTCCCCTCGTCCCCCCTCTGGTGGGACACCGGCCCTGGTGCAGAGCTCATGGGGCATGGGGACCATCTCCACCCCTGCAACTGCACTGGGCACCAAGGCCGTGAGGGTGGAGATGCTGTCCTCAGCTCTGGACCACACGAGGCTGACAGTCCTGGCTTGTCCCCTGCTGCCAGCCCATACTGAGTCTAGCTGGGATGTTATCATTCCCTGCGGCCGCCCATGCAGTGCTGTTGTCTGCACTTGGAGCTAGAACAGCACTGGTATGGAACAGCTTGTTCCATAGGCCAACCTCATTGCCTTCTATGATGGTATCACCAGCTGGGTA
Source organism: Anas acuta (assembly GCF_963932015.1). Classification (NCBI taxonomy): domain Eukaryota; kingdom Metazoa; phylum Chordata; class Aves; order Anseriformes; family Anatidae; genus Anas; species Anas acuta. The sequence continues at coordinate 952,970 of NC_088979.1, read as the reverse complement.
GATGGGGGGAGAGCAGTGGATTTCATCTCCCTTGACTTCAGCAAGGGAGATGTCTTGGGCAGAGTGACGATGAAATGGTAGAGTTCTCCATTCTTGGAGAAGCCAGGAAGGGGACCAGTAAAACCGCTGAACTGGACTTCCAGAGGGATGACTTTGAACTGTTCAGGACACTGGTTGGCAGAGTCCTTTGGGAGGCGGTCCTGAAGGGCAGAGGAGTCCAGGAAGGCTGGGCGCTCTTCAAGAAGGAAATCTTAATGGCCCAGGAGTGGTCTACCCACACGTCGATCTGCTCGAGGGTAGGAAGGTTCTTCAGGAGGATCTGGATAGGCTGCACCGATGGGCTGAGGTCAACTGCATGAAGTTGAACAAGGCCAAGTGCCGGGTCCTGCACCTGGGGCGCAATAACCCCAAGCAGAGCTACAGGCTGGGAGATGAGTGGTTGGAGAGCTGCCAGGCAGAGAAGGACCTGGGAGTGATGGTGGATAGTCGGCTGAATATGAGCCAGCAGTGTGCTCAGGTGGCCAAGAAGGCCAACGGCATCCTGGCTTGTATCAGAAACAGTGTGACCAGCAGGGCTAGGGAGGTGATCGTCCCCCTGTACTCGGCTCTGGTGAGGCCGCACCTCGAGAACTGTGTTCAGTTTTGGGCCCCTCACTACAAGAAGGACATCGAGGTGCTTGAGCGGGTCCAGAGAAGGGCGACGAAGCTGGTGAGGGGCCTGGAGAACAAGTCCTACGAGGAGCAGCTGAAGGAGCTGGGCTTGTTCAGCCTGGAGAAGAGGAGGCTCAGGGGCGACCTTATTGCTCTCTACAGATACCTTAAAGGAGGCTGTAGCAAGGTGGGGGTTGGCCTGTTCTCCCACGTGCCTGGTGACAGGACGAGAGGGAATGGGCTTAAGTTGCGCCAGGGGAGTTTTAGGTTGGATATTAGGAAGAACTTCTTTACCGAAAGGGTTGTGAGGCATTGGAACAGGCTGCCCAGGGAAGTGGTGGAGTCACCATCCCTGGAAGCCTTTAAAAGACGTTTAGATGTAGAGCTTAGGGATATGGTTTAGTGGGGACTGTTAGCATTAGGTCAGAGGTTGGACTCGATGATCTTGAGGTCTCTTCCAACCTAGAAATTCTGTGATTCTGTGATTCTGTGACTTCAGCAAATGCTTCTGGTACTGTCTCCCACAACATCTTGGTAAAAAAACTGAGAAAGTGTGGGACAGAGGAGTGGACAGTAAGGTGGGTTGAGAAGTGGCTGACTGGCTGAGCTCAGAAGGTGGCGATCAACAGCACAGAGTCTGGCTGGAGACCTGTGACTAACGGTGTTCCCCAGCGGTCAGGGCCAGGTCCAGTCTTGTTCAACACCTTCTTCGATGACCTTGACTAAGGAATAGTGTCCACCCTCGAAAAGTACAGCGATGATACAAGGCTGGGAGGAGTGGCTGACACACCAGAATGTTGTGCTGCCATTCAGTGAGACCTGGACAGGCTGGAGAGATGAGCAGGGAGAAACCAAGTAAGGTTTAACAAGACCAAGTGTAGAGTCCTGCACCTGGAAAGTAACAACTCAACTGAATGTTATCAGTATAGGCTGGGGGATGACCTGCTGGAGAGGAGCTCTGTGGAGAAGGACCTGGGGATCCTGGTGGGTGACAGGCTGGCCATGAGCCAGCAGTGTGCCCTGGTGGCCAAGAGGGCCAACAAGATCCTGGCGGGCATTAAAAGGAGCATGGCCAGCAGGTCAAGGGAGGTGGCTCCGCTGTCCCAGCACCAGAGCAGCCAGGTGACAAGGTGCTCACCTGGACAACGACTGAAATCTTTTCGCCTATCTCATAGCTCATGCTGGAATAGGCATCGGGTAGTTCCTGATGCTCTCATGATACCTTCCTCTTCATCTTCCTGTTCCTCTGATGGCCCCGCCACTCTGGAGCAGCCTGCCTCGTCTTCTTCCCCCTCCCCAGTCCGAGTGGGAGTTCCTCTGCATTCTAAGCAAGCCGTGTGAGAAGCTAAGGTTTACAAATTACAATTGTTAAACAACAATTTTGTTTTAACACGCTGTGGTCGGATCTGTCCTTATCTCAACCCTTTGGGCCCCGTGCTGGACATCAAAGGACTGCTGTGGTTTAACCGGCCAGCAGCTCAGCACCACAGAGCCGTTTGCTCTTCTTCATCCCCAAGTGGGATGGGGGAGAGAATGGGAGGGGAGGGGAAGTAAAAGCTTGTGAGTTGAGATGAAGACAGTTTAATAGAACAGAAAAAAAATATAACAATAACAATATTAAAACTAAAAATAGTAATAGTAAAAATAATAACACGTACAAAGCAAGCGATGCACAATGCAATTGCTCACCACCTGCTGACGGATGCCCAGCTTATCCCTGGGCACCCTGCGCCCCCTTCCCAGCTAGCCACCCCTATATATTGTCCAGCATGACCCCACATGGTGTGGAATACCCCTTTGGCCAGTTGGGGTCAGCTGTCCTGGGCCTGTCCCCTCCCAGCTCCTGCTGCACCCCCAGCCTGCCCGCTGCCAGGGCAGTGTGAGCAGCACAGAAGTCCTTGGCTGTGTCAGCACTGCTCAGCAGCATCTAAGCCAGCAGTGTGTTATCAGCACCATTCTCATCCTAAAACCAAAGCCCCACACCAGCTACGGTGATGAAAAGCAACTCAATCCCAGCCAAAACCAGGACAAGCCAGTGTCTGCTCCTGTAGGAGCCCCTCTGCACTGAGGGCTGCAGAGCCTGCGCCTCACCTCTCAGCACCCAAGGGACTGGGACCCACACACACATGCACTAGAGCATGGGCAACTGATAAGAGGCGATTTCCTGTTGGTTTCCCTGCAGCCTTTTGCAACAGCCCAGCAGCAACTGGGTGGTCATGGGGGGCTGGAACACAAACTGTCTGGGGGTTGCTATAAAAAGGCAGAGCAGCCAGCTCCACGCACCCTGCAGCAGCACTGAGCCGTGGGTCCTGCATGCAACAGAGCAGAGGTAACATCTCACTGCAGCACCAGGGCTCCTCCTGGCACAAATGCTGCGGCCTCAGAGGATGTCGGGGCTGCACGGGGGAACCCAGGTGTCTGCGGTGTTTGATGCAAGTAGTTGGGCTGGAGTCCGGGCCGGTATCGGGGTGGGGAAGACCCAGGTGGCCGTGGCTGGGGACACACACTGCGGGTGCTTCCCTCTGGTGCCAGGGGGGCCATGGGCGGCTTTGGAGGTGCCCCTGATGGATCTGCTCCGCTTCTCCCTGCAGCCTTCTCCGACCCTGCGCTCTCCCCCTAGCAGACGCCCGTGCCCTGTACTGCTGCACTCAGCGGCTGAGCTCAGCCGGTTGCAGAGGACCGGGTCCTGTGCTGCCTGGGGCATCCCCGCTCGTGGCTGGACCCCCGGAGCTTCCTGCACATGGAGCACCTCGGCCTGGGCTGGGTGCTGCTGGCCGGCACCTTGGCTGGCACCTTGGCCGCCAGCAGCACCCGTGAGCAAGACCTCGGCCCCATAAAGAAGTTGGCAATGGGCATGGCCCAGAACTCCTTCGATGACCAGTACCGGGGTTGCAGATACAAGATGGAGGTTGCGCTGAAGAAACTGTACCATGTGGAATTCAAAAACCACATTTATGCAGACACCTGGAGAAGAGCAGACGAGAGGTGGCGGAAGCAATGGGGTAACTCCAACCACCCGCAGGTGCTGCGGCGGGAATATGCGGTGGCCGTGCTGGCGTACACTGCTAATACAGGCCTCTACAGCCAGTTCAACGCAGCTGTGCGCGAGGGTGGGCGCTCTCGCGGGTACTACCTCCAATCCTTCCCCTTCAAGACGCTGCATTTCCTCCTGACCGAGGCCCTGCACACTCTGTGGAAAGCCCAGGGCCACAGATGCTACAACGTCTACCGTGGCGTCAAGGGCATCCACTTTACGGCCCACCGTCACCAGACCGTCCGCTTCGGCCAGTTCGCCTCTGCCTCCCTCCAGAAGAATGCTGCCCAGAAATTTGGCCAGGACACCTTCTTCATTGTGTACACCTGCTACGGTGTCCCCATCAAGCATTTCTCCTTTTTCCCTACTGAGGATGAAATCCTCATCCCACCCTATGAGGTCTTCAAGGTCACCAATGTCATGAGTTACTTCAGCAGAAGCATCATCCATCTCCGCTCCCATACCACACAGAGCACCTACAACTGTGCGCTGCTGAAGGGTAAGGGCAGCCAGCAGGGTGGGTGCCCCCGGGAGATGGCTGGGGACAGGGCACAGCCCTGGGCAGGCGCCGCCGTGCTCCCCGCGCTCCTCCAGCCATGGCTGCAGAGGAAAGGGGGCCCCGTGCCACCAGCTCTGTGAGGGGAAGAGGAGCCTCGTGGTGAAGGCAACACCTCCGTGTGGGGAGCTCGGGGAGCCTGGGGAGCTTGGGGAGCTTGAAATAACGTGGAGCTGCTGTGCGGAGGCATGGGGGTGTGTAGAGAAGGAGGAGCAGGAGGGCCTGCTGAGGGGTTAGGTTTGGGGTATAAAAAAGCAGGGCCGGTCAGTGTTTGTGTGTCCTATCGTCGCATTTCTCTCATTAAAGCTTTTCTCTTTGCACACTCGCAGCCTTTCCCATGTGTCCGCGTGCTGAGAGGCCTACGTGCCAGCTCCTGGCGAGGCCTCTGTGTGTGCGAGTGAGCTCAGTGCCAGCTCCTGCAGCCAGATCCAAGTGTCCCTTCTCTCCCCAGCCCTGCTGGGGAGGAGGGGAGCGAGCGGCTGTGCGGTGCTGAGCTGCCTGTAGCTTCAAGCACAGCAGGCCTTCTGGTGCCCAGTGCGAGGCCCGAAGGCTTGAGGGATCGGCAGAGCCAAGCGCAGCGTGCCCGAGAGAACAGCCCTGCAGGGTCAGCCCACGACACGGCGCTGCCGCCGGCGCCGGGCCTAGGGCCGGCTGCGGGACTGGTGGCGACAGTGCCCGGAGGGACCGGGGGCAGTGGCAGCCCCACAGGGAGGAGAGATGGCCCTGGCTTTGTGTTGTAGTGGCCCAACGGTGTCTGGGGTGACCTAGCCCCTGGCAGCTCCCCCCAGCCCCCTGCTCCATGTGGGCTCCTCTCCACGGGCTGCAGCTCCGGCCCGGGGCCTGCTCCTGCGGGGGCTCTCCATGGGCCGCAGCCTCCTCCAGGCCACATCCACCTGCTCCACCGGGGGCTCCTCCACCCATGGGGGGGCTGCAGCGTGGAGATCTGCTCCGTGGGGGACCCTTGGGTGCAGGGGGACAGCCTGCTCCACCAGGGGCCTCTCCCTGCACAGGCCGCAGGGGAACTTGTGCTCTGGTTCATGGAGCACCTCCTGCCCTCCTGCTGCACTGACCTTCTCACAGAGGCCACCTCAGCAGCCCCCCGCTATCAAGCCCTTGCCAATACAGATTCACAGAACAGCAAACTGAAAAAAACAACACAAATGCACACAGCTTTTAACAAGCCCTCGGATATGATAAATAGCAAAAGAGAGAACACGGCACAGGATCACGCAGGATCACACTGAAAGATATTAAGAGCAAACCAGACAACATTGTGGGCAGCAAATCAACAGATATGTTCAACAAATATGATCATTGTCAGCTCCCTCTGAAGCACTCTGGTCAAATTTCTTGTTATCTCCACCCCCTGAGCCTCTCAATGGATGCCAAAAGGCTGCCGTGGTTTCACATCGATGTCTAACTAAAACCACAACTGCTCTCTCATTGCTCCTCAGAGACAGAGGGGAGGCAGAAAGGATGACACAAAGAAAAAGGCTAAGGGGTTGAGAGAAGGAAAATTGAAATGCAAAAGAAAAAGAAAGAACAAATTAAAAGCCAATCCACACAGAAGCAAAGAGAAAGCAGTTACTCTCTACTGCCCATCAGCATGCAAGGTCAGGCACATCTTGGGAAGCAGGGCCCCAATACACATATCTGTTGTCTGGGAGGAAAAACCTCTCTCAATTACTTTCCAATGGTCTTGGGAATCCAGAGAGATCCCTATTGGGAGATGGCAAATGTGGTTCCAGTTTTCAGCAAGAGCGAGAAAGAAGACCCTGGTAACTACAGACCTGTCAGTCTCATTTCAGTGCCTGGCAAAATCATGGAGAAAATTATCCCAGGAGTTATTGAAAAGCACCTGAGGGACAAGGCAGTCCCTGGTCACAGGAAGCAGAGTGTTCATGAGGGGAAGGTCCCGCTTAACGAACTTAATTTCCTTTCATGACAAAGTTACCCACATAGTTGACCAAGGGATGGCAGCTGATGAAATCTTTCTGTATTTCGGCAAAGCGTTTGATACGGTTTCTCAAAGTTTCCCTCAGGACTAAATGTGCAGCACACAGCTAGACAGGTACCTAATGTGCTGGGTGAACAACTGGCTGGGGGGTCAGGCTCCAAGGGTGCTAGTAAATGGGGTTACATCAGGCTGACGGGCAGTTACTCGTGGGGTTCCCCAGGGCTGTTTTGGGGCCAGTTTTTGTCAATGTTTTCATAAATGAAAACACATTTATTTTTATAAATGAAAATTATGTTATTTATTTTCATAAATGAATGCATTGACATTCATAAATTTCATTTCTGTGTCTGGGGGACTGCCGCTGGAAACTGCAGTAGCAGTTTTATCCGACAAAACCCCTTTGTGATTGTTTGTCCTAGCAACTCACATCTCCGCAGGTATCAGTACAGGCTGGGGAATGACCTGCTGGAGAGGAGCTCTGAGGAGAAGAACCTGGGGGTCCTGGTGGGTGACAGGTTGTCCATGAGGCAGCAGTGTGCCCTGGTGGCCAAGAGGGCCAAGGGGATCCTGGCGGGCATTAAAAGGAGCGTGGCCAGCAGGTCGAGGGAGGTGATCCTCCCCCTCTGCTCTGCCCTGGTCAGGCCTTACCTGGAGTGCTGGGTCCAGTTCTGGGCTCCCCGGTACAAGAAAGACAACAGGGATCTCCTGGAAAGAGTCCAGCGGAGGGCCACAAGGATGATCTGGGGCCTGGAGCATCTTCCCTGTGAGGAGAGGCTGAGAGACCTGGGGCTGTGCAGCCTGGAGAAAAGACTGAGAGGGGATGTCCTCAATGTGTACAAATACCTGAGGGGTGGGAGACAGAGGGATTTGGCCAACCTCTTTCCAGTGGTCTGTGGGGACAGAACAAGGGGCAGTGGCCACAAAATGGAGCCCAGGCAGTTCCACACCAACATGTGAAAGATCCTCTTCTTTGAGAGAACTGGCGGAGGAGCTGGCCAAGCCGCTTTCCACCATTTATCAGCAGTCCTGGTTATCGGGGGAGGTCCCAGTTGACTGGCAGCTAGCAAACGTGACGCCCATCTACAAGAAGGGCTGGAGGGCAGACCCAGGAAACTACAGGCCTGTCAGTTTGACCTCGGTGCCAGGGAAGCTCATGGAGCAGATCCTCTTGGGAGTCATCACGCGGCACTTGCAGGGCAAGCAGGCGATCAGGCCCAGTCAGCATGGGTTTATGGAAGGCAGGTCCTGCTTGACGAACCTGATCTCCTTCTATGACAAAGTGACGCGCTTGGTGGATGAGGGAAAGGCTGTGGATGTGGTCTACTTTGACTTCAGCAAGGCTTTTAACACGGTTTCGCACAACTTTCTCCTCAAGAAACTGGCTGCTCGTGGCTTTGACTGGTATACGCTTCGTTGGGTTAAAAATTGGCTGGATAGCCGGTCCCAAAGTGTTGTGGTGAATGGAGTCAAGTCCAGTTGGAGGCCGGTCACTAGTGGCGTCCCCCAGGGCTCCGTGCTGGGGCCGGTCCTCTTTAATATCTTCATCAATGATCTGGATGAGGGCATTGAGTGCACCCTCAGTAAGTTTGCAGATGACACCAAGTTAGGTGCGTTTGTCGATCTGCTCGAGGGCAGGAAGGCTCTGCAGGAGATCTCGGACCGATGGGCTGAGGCCAACTGCATGAAGTTCAACAAGGCCAAGTGCCGGGTGCTGCACCTGGGGCGCAATAACCCCAAGCAGAGCTACAGGCTGGGAGATGAGTGGTTGGAGAGCTGCCAGGCGGAGAAGGACCTGGGAGTGATGGTGGACAGTCGGCTGAATATGAGCCAGCAGTGTGCTCAGGTGGCCAAGAAGGCCAACGGCATCCTGGCTTGTATCAGAAACAGCATGAGCAGCAGGGCTAGGGAGGTGATCGTCCCCCTGTACTCGGCTCTGGTGAGGCCGCACCTCGAGTACTGTGTTCAGTTTTGGGCCCCTCGCTACAAGAAGGACATCGAGGTGCTTGAGCGAGTCCAGAGAAGGGCAACGAAGCTGGTGAGGGGCCTGGAGAACAAGTCCTACGAGGAGCGGCTGAAGGAGCTGGGCTTGTTCAGCCTGGAGAAGAGGAGGCTCAGGGGTGACCTTATTGCTCTCTACAGATACCTTAAAGGAGGCTGTAGCGAGGTGGGGGTTGGCCTGTTCTCCCACGTGCCTCGTGACAGGACGAGGGGGAATGGGCTAACGTTGTACCAGGTGAGGTTTGGGTTGGATATTAGGAAGAACTTCTTTACTAAAAGGGTTGTGAGGCATTGGGATGGGCTGCCCAGGGAACCCGTGGAGTTACCATCCCTGGAAGTCTTTAAAAGAAGTTTAGATGTAGAGCTTAGGGATATGGTTTAGTGGAGGACTGTTAGTGCTAGGTCAGAGGTTGGACTCTATGATCTTGAGGTCTCTTCCAACCTAGAAATTCTGTGATTCTATGATTCTTCACGGTAAGGGTGACGGAGCTCTGGGACAGGCTGCCCAGGGAGGCTGTGGGATCTCCTTCTCCGGGTGATATTCAAGGCCTGTCCCTGTCTGGACGCCTACCTGGGCAGAAAGCTCTAGATAACTGCTTTGGCAGGGGGTTGCACACGATGATCTCCTGAGGTCACCTCCAACCCCTACAATTCCGTGATTGTGGGATTCTGGGATCTTCCTTGAAGGCACACCTTCCCTTCACACCTGACACAAGACAACTCCAGAATGCCCCCTTCCCTGGTGAGGGATCCCAGCTGCCTGGCTTCCCTGCCCTCTAATTGCAGACCATGGCTCCGCTGTCCCAGCACCAGAGCAGCCAGGTGACAAGGTGCTCACCTGGACAACGACTGAAATCTTTTCGCCTATCTCATAGCTCATGCTGGAATAGGCATCGGGTAGTTCCTGATGCTCTCATGATACCTTCCTCTTCATCTTCCTGTTCTTCTGATGGCCCCGCCACTCTGGAGCAGCCTGCCTCGTCTTCTTCCTCCTCCCCAGTCCGAGTGGGAGTTCCTCTGCATTCTAAGCAAGCCATGGGAGAAGCTAAGGTTTACAAATTACAATTGTTAAACAACAATTTTGTTTTAACACGCTGTGGTCAGATCTGTCCTTATCTCAACCCTTTGGGCCCCGTGCTGGACATCAAGGACTGCTGTGGTTTAACCGGGAAGCAGCTTTTTCCTCAAGTGGGATGGGGGAGAGAATTAGGGATGGGGGGGGCGCTACCCCTATATATTGTTGCATGACCCCATATGGTGTGGAATACCCCTTTGGCCAGTTGGGGTCAGCTGTCCTGGGCCTGTCCCCTCCCAGCTCCTGCTGCACCCCCAGCCTGCCCGCTGCCAGGGCAGTGTGAGAAGCACAGAAGTCCTTGGCTTAGTGTGAGCACTGCTCAGCAGCATCTAAGCCAGCAGTGTGTTATCAGCACCATTCTCATCCTAAAACCAAAGCCCCACACCAGCTACGGTGATGAAAAGCAACTCGATCCCAGACAAAACCAGGACAAGCCAGTGTCCGCTCCTGCAGGAGTCCCTCTGCACTGAGGGCTGCAGAGCATGTGCCTCACCTCTCAGCACCCAAGGGACTGGGACCCACACACGCATGCACTAGAGCATGGGAAACTGATACAAGGTGATTTCCTGTTGGTTTCCCTGCAGCCTTTTGCAGCAGCCCAGCAGCAACTGGGTGGTCATGGGGGGCTGGAACACAAACTGTCTGGGGGTTGCTATAAAAAGGCAGAGCAGCCAGCTCCACGTACCCTGCAGCAGCGCCGAGCCGTGGGTCCTGCATGCAACAGAGCAGAGGTAACATCTCACTGCAGCACCAGGGCTCCTCCTGGCACAAATGCTGCGGCCTCAGAGGATGTCGGGGCTGCACGGGGGAACCCAGGTGTCTGCGGTGTTTGATGCAAGTAGTTGGGCTGGAGTCCGGGCCGGTATCGGGGTGGGGAAGACCCAGGTGGCCGTGGCTGGGGACACACACTGGGGGTGCTTCCCTCTGGTGCCAGGGGGGCCATGGCCGGCTTTGGAGGTGCCCCTGATGCATCTGCTCCGCTTCTCCCTGCAGCCTTCTCCGACCCTGCGCTCTCCCCCTAGCAGACGCCCGTGCCCTGTACTGCTGCACTCAGCGGCTGAGCTCAGCCAGTTGCAGAGGACCGGGTCCATCCCCGCTCGTGGCTGGACCCCCGTAGCTTCCTGCACATGGAGCACCTCGGCCTGGGCTGGGTGCTGCTGGCCGGCACCTTGGCTGGCACCTTGGCCGCCAGCAGCACCCGTGAGCAAGACCTCGGTCCCATAAAGAAGTTGGCTATGGGCATGGCCCAGAACTCCTTCGATGACCAGTACCAGGGCTGCAGATACAAGATGGAGGTGGCACTGAAGAAACTGCACCACGCGGAATTCAAAAACCACATCTATGCAAACACCTGGAGAAGAGCAGATAAGAGGTGGCGGAAACAATGGGGGAACTCCAACCACTCGCAGGTGCTGCAGCGGGAGTACGCAGTGGCCGTGCTGGCGTACACTGCTAATACAGGCCTCTACAGCCAGTTCAACGCAGCTGTGCGCGAGGGTGGGCGCTCCCGCGGGTACTACCTCCAATCCTTCCCCTTCAAGACAATGCATTTCCTCCTGACCGAGGCCCTGCACACTCTGCGGAATGCCCAGGGCCACAGATGCTACAACGTCTACCGTGGCGTCAGGGGCATCCACTTTACGGCCCAGATCAACCAGACTGTCCGATTCGGCCAGTTCGCCTCTGCCTCCCTCCATAAGAAAGCTACCAAGAGATTTGGGCAGGACACCTTCTTCATTGTGTACACCTGCTACGGTGTCCCCATCTGGAACTTCTCCTTCTACCCTGGTGAGAAAGAAGTCCTCATCCCACCCTTTGAGGTCTTCAAGGTCACCAATGTCATGAGTTACTTCAGCAGAAGCATCATCCATCTCCGCTCCCATACCACACACAGCACCTACAACTGTGCGCTGCTGAAGGGTACGGGCAGCCAGCAGGGTGGGTGCCCCCGGGAGATGGCTGGGAACAGGGCACAGCCCTGGGCAGGCGCCGCTGTGCTCCCCGTGCACCTCCAGCCATGAAGGAGGAGCAGGAGGACCTGCTGAGGGGTTAGGTTTGGGGTATAAAAAAGCAGGGCCGGTCAGTGTTTGTGTGTCCTATCGTCGAATTTCTCTCATTAAAGCTTTTCTCTTTGCACACTCGCAGCCTTTGCCATGTGTCCGCGTGCTGAGAGGCCTACGTGCCAGCTCCTGGCGAGGCCTCTGTGTGTGCGAGTGAGCTCAGTGCCAGCTCCTGCAGCCAGATCCAAGTGTCCCTTCTCTCCCCAGCCCTGCTGGGGAGGAGGGGAGCGAGCGGCTGTGCGGTGCTGAGCTGCCTGTAGCTTCAAGCACAGCAGGCCTTCTGGTGCCCAGTGCGAGGCCCGAAGGCTTGAGGGATCGGCAGAGCCAAGCGCAGCGTGCCCGAGAGAACAGCCCTGCAGGGTCAGCCCACGACACGGCGCTGCCGTCGGCGCCGGGCCTAGGGCCGGCTGCGGGACTGGTGGCGACAGTGCCCGGAGGGACCGGGGGCAGTGGCAGCCCCACAGGGAGGAGAGATGGCCCTGGCTTTGTGTTGTAGTGGCCCAACGGTGTCTGGGGTGACCTAGCCCCTGGCAGCTCCCCCCAGCCCCCTGCTCCATGTGGGCTCCTCTCCACGGGCTGCAGCTCCGGCCCGGGGCCTGCTCCTGCGGGGGCTCTCCATGGGCCGCAGCCTCCTCCAGACCCCATCCACCTGCTCCACCGGGGGCTCCTCCACCCATGGGGGGGCTGCAGCGTGGAGATCTGCTCCGTGTGGGACCCTTGGGTGCAGGGGGACAGCCTGCTCCACCAGGGGCCTCTCCCTGCACAGGCCGCAGGGGAACTTGTGCTCTGGTTCATGGAGCACCTCCTGCCCTCCTGCTGCACTGACCTTCTCACAGAGGCCACCTCAGCAGCCCCCCGCTATCAAGCCCTTGCCAATACAGATTCACAGAACAGCAAACTGAAAAAAACAACACAAATGCACACAGCTTTTAACAAGCCCTCGGATATGATAAATAGCAAAAGAGAGAACACGGCACAGGATCACGCAGGATCACACTGAAAGATATTAAGAGCAAACCAGACAACATTGTGGGCAGCAAATCAACAGATATGTTCAACAAATATGATCATTGTCAGCTCCCTCTGAAGCACTCTGGTCAAATTTCTTGTTATCTCCACCCCCTGAGCCTCTCAATGGATGCCAAAAGGCTGCCGTGGTTTCACATCGATGTCTAACTAAAACCACAACTGCTCTCTCATTGCTCCTCAGAGACAGAGGGGAGGCAGAAAGGATGACACAAAGAAAAAGGCTAAGGGGTTGAGAGAAGGAAAATTGAAATGCAAAAGAAAAAGAAAGAACAAATTAAAAGCCAATCCACACAGAAGCAAAGAGAAAGCAGTTACTCTCTACTGCCCATCAGCATGCAAGGTCAGGCACATCTTGGGAAGCAGGGCCCCAATACACATATCTGTTGTCTGGGAGGAAAAACCTCTCTCAATTACTTTCCAATGGTCTTGGGAATCCAGAGAGATCCCTATTGGGAGATGGCAAATGTGGTTCCAGTTTTCAGCAAGAGCGAGAAAGAAGACCCTGGTAACTACAGACCTGTCAGTCTCATTTCAGTGCCTGGCAAAATCATGGAGAAAATTATCCCAGGAGTTATTGAAAAGCACCTGAGGGACAAGGCAGTCCCTGGTCACAGGAAGCAGAGTGTTCATGAGGGGAAGGTCCCGCTTAACGAACTTAATTTCCTTTCATGACAAAGTTACCCACATAGTTGACCAAGGGATGGCAGCTGATGAAATCTTTCTGTATTTCGGCAAAGCGTTTGATACGGTTTCTCAAAGTTTCCCTCAGGACTAAATGTGCAGCACATAGCTAGACAGGTACCTAATGTGCTGGGTGAACAACTGGCTGGGGGGTCAGGCTCCAAGGGTGCTAGTAAATGGGGTTACATCAGGCTGACGGGCAGTTACTCGTGGGGTTCCCCAGGGCTGTTTTGGGGCCAGTTTTTGTCAATGTTTTCATAAATGAAAACACATTTATTTTTATAAATGAAAATTATGTTATTTATTTTCATAAATGAAAGCATTGACATTCATAAATTTCATTTCTGTGTCTGGGGGACTGCCGCTGGAAACTGCAGTAGCAGTTTTATCCGACAAAACCCCTTTGTGATTGTTTGTCCTAGCAACTCACATCTCCGCAGGTATCAGTACAGGCTGGGGAATGACCTGCTGGAGAGGAGCTCTGAGGAGAAGAACCTGAGGGTCCTGGTGGGTGACAGGTTGTCCATGAGGCAGCAGTGTGCCCTGGTGGCCAAGAGGGCCAAGGGGATCCTGGCGGGCATTAAAAGGAGCGTGGCCAGCAGGTCGAGGGAGGTGATCCTCCCCCTCTGCTCTGCCCTGGTCAGGCCTCACCTGGAGTACTGGGTCCAGTTCTGGGCTCCCCGGTACAAGAAAGACAGGGATCTCCTGGAAAGAGTCCAGCGGAGGGCCACAAGGATGATCTGGGGCCTGGAGCATCTTCCCTGTGAGGAGAGGCTGAGAGACCTGGGGCTGTGCAGCCTGGAGAAGAGAGGACTGAGAGGGGATCTCCTCAGTGTGTACAAATACCTGAGGGGTGGGAGACAGAGGGATTTGGCCAACCTTTTTAAGTGGTCTGTGGGGACAGGACAAGGGGCAGTGGCCACAAAATGGAGCCCAGGCAGTTTCGCACCAACACGCAAAAGATCCTCTTCTTTGAGAGAACTGGCAGAGGAGCTGGCCAAGCCACTTTCCATCATTTATCAGCAGTCCTGGCTATCAGGGGAGGTCCCAGTTGACTGGCGGCTAGCAAACGTGACGCCCATCTACAAGAAGGGCCGGAGGGCAGACCCAGGGAACTACAGGCCTGTCAGTTTGACCTCAGTGCCAGGGAAGCTCATGGAGCAGATCCTCTTGGGAGTCATCACGCGGCACTTGCAGGGCAAGCAGGCGATCAGGCCCAGTCAGCATGGGGTTATGGAAGGCAGGTCCTGCTTGACGAACCTGATCTCCTTCTATGACAAAGTTACACGCTTGGTGGATGAGGGAAAGGCTGTGGATGTGGTCTACCTTGACTTCAGCAAGGCTTTTAACATGGTTTCCCACAGCATTCTCCTCAAGAAACTGGCTGCTCAGGGCTTTGACTGGTGTACACTTCGTTGGGTTAAAAATTGGCTGGATAGCCGGGCCCAAAGAGTTGTGGTGAATGGAGTCAAGTCCAGTTGGAGGCCGGTCACTAGTGGCGTCCCCCAGGGCTCGGTGCTGGGGCCGGTCCTCTTTAACATCTTCATCAATGATCTGGACAAGGGCATTGAGTGCACCCTCAGTAAGTTTGCAGATGACATCAAGTTAGGTGTGTGTATCGATCTGCTCGAGGGTAGGAAGGCTCTGCAGGAGGATCTGGATAGGCTGCACCGATGGGCTGAGGTCAACTGCATGAAGTTCAACAAGGCCAAGTGCCGGGTCCTGCACCTGGGGCGCAATAACCCCAAGCAGAGCTACAGGCTGGGAGATGAGTGGTTGGAGAGCTGCCAGGCAGAGAAGGACCTGGGAGTGATGGTGGATAGTCGGCTGAAGATGAGCCAGCAGTGTGCTCAGGTGGCCAAGAAGGCCAACGGCATCCTGGCTTGTATCAGAAGCAGTGTGACCAGCAGGGCTAGGGAGGTGATCGTCCCCCTGTACTCGGCTCTGGTGAGGCCGCACCTCGAGTACTGTGTTCAGTTTTGGGCCCCTCGCTACAAGAAGGACATCGAGGTGCTTGATCGAGTCCAGAGGAGGGCGACGAAGCTGGTGAGGGGCCTGGAGAACAAGTCCTACGAGGAGCGGCTGAAGGAGCTGGGCTTGTTCAGCCTGGAGAAGAGGAGGCTCAGGGGCGACCTTATTGCTCTCTACAGATACCTTAAAGGAAGCTGTAGTGAGGTGGGGGTTGGCCTGTTCTCCCACGTGCCTGGTGACAGGACGAGGGGGAATGGGCTAACGTTGTACCAGGGGAGGTTTGGGTTGGATGTTAGGAAGAACTTCTTTACTAAAAGGGTTGTGAGGCATTGGGATGGGCTGCCCAGGGAACTGGTGGAGTTACCATCCCTGGAGGTCTTTACAAGACGTTTAGATATAGAGCTTAGTGATATGGTTTAGTGGAGGACTGGTTAGTGCTAGTTCAGAGGTTGGACTCGATGATCTTGAGGTCTCTTCCAACCTAGAAATTCTGTGATTCTGTGAAGAGCAGAAGCTGTGCCTCGTGTCGACTCTCACATGCAAATTCCCTGAGGGAGCCACCCTCATCGGCTATTCCGAGATCTGGAAAAATGTGCTGGCATCTGGCTGCTTGGGCCACTGCTTTAACTGGGCTCAGGATCATACCAGCACTGCTAAGGACATGTGAGAACAACTCTGCAGAAAGAACCCAGGCTCAGGCAAGGATCTCAGTGAAGTAGCAATTTTATTTGCGGTTGCAATGGCGGGCATCCTGCAAGCAGGAGTGCCCAGTAAGTTTATCCTAACCTCACATTCCCTAAGACCTGACACCTGATTTCTCCCATTTCCTCATGGGGAACACCCTACTCGACTCTCTTCTATGCCATACATGTACAATTTTATTTGACCAACTGTTAATTTCTCCTTTTCCTTTTTTTTTTTTTCCTTCTCTCATGACTAGAGGGCCCGTGATTTTTGTTTTTACTGATTTCGCACTGCTCGTCCTGTTTTTCGTAGGGATCCTCCTTATTTTGGGGCAGAGGGACCTTCCCCTTATCTACTTACTATAATCCCCGCTGCTATGCTACTGTCCTGCCCGCACAATCACTTTTGAATATACAAGGTTAGAGGATTTTTACACTGCAGAAACACAGCTTTATTTCTCACAGCACCCAACCCTGGGTACCCCTAGCCCCCAGACACCCAGCAGGGCCAGGGGCACCCTGGGCTGGAGCTGCCCCTTGCCACGAGTCCCGCTGCTGCTGCCCACAGGTGCCCTTGCAGCCCCGGACCCCCCTGTACTCACAGCACCATCCCCTCATGCATGGCCCCATCCGGGTGCAGATTCTCGATGAAGGGGATGTTTAGGACCAGGTTAGTTTTCTACTGCAAATAAAAAAAACATTTTACTTTGTAGCATGTTTTACTGCAAGAACACAACTTTTTTTCTCACACCCCTTTTTTTCTCTCCCCTGTTTGTTTTTTTTTTTTGCCTGGGCCTGCCCTTTTCCCTCTGATTTAAAGATCAAAGCCGAAATTTCCTTAAGTGGTCTATTCTTTATTGCACCGCTGGATGCACGGGGGATCTTTCCACCTATCGTGCATGTTCAAAGTGACAAACTATCTCATATATACAGCGAAACAATGAATATTCTATTAACACCTAAGCAAATACATTCCCTAACCCCGCCTACTCTCGCTTCGTATGCTAATTAGCTTATCAGTCCTTGTGCTTGTGCAAAGCCTTCCAAGAATTGTGGGCCAGGGTCTTCAAAATGTGGGCAGTGGTCTTTGGGAGGAAGGCCGTAGGTCTTCCTCGTGATGCACTTTTCACCTTTTGCTTAATCAGTTGTTTTCCAAGCTGTAAAAAATGCTGAGTTGGCTTTCGGCCTAACTGGGGGTCGGCAGATAACGGGATGTCTCAGTTAAAAAGATCTAACAGACGGTTGACTCAAGTTATCTCAAGTCTCAGCCTGACTGAGGGTTAACAGACAACGGGATGTTTTTCAAATAACAAGATGCTTCAACATAACAGAAGGTCAAAAAATAACAAGATGTCATTTACTTTGTTCTCATTAATTTTTAACCACAAGATTTATTCTATTCTAAAGTGAGTCTATACAATATCACCTCCATGCCTGCCCTCCTTCCCCCTACCCCTCTCACTTTTCTGTAAGCGAGAATGAAAGGGACCAGGGAGCGTCCCCACCCCAGCAGAGGCACTGTTTGAAGTGGTGCCAGAACCACTGACACGGTGCCCACAGGTGGCCCCAGCGCCCCATGAAAGGGCTGCATATAAGTAACCCATGGGACGCGGGCAGGGGTTGAAAAACACCACAGCTCCAGTGTCCTGCGCACCCAGCGGAGCAGAGGTAACAACTCACTGCAGCTCCAGGGCTGCTGGGACCGGGCTGGGGGGGCCCTGGGGGTCTGCAGCCGGGCACCGGAGTCCTTCTGCGCATGGAGCAGCTCGCCCTGGGCTGGGTGCTGCTGGCCAGCACCCTGTTTGGCACCGCAGCCACTGGCAGCAGGCGAGATGTCCGTGCTATCACAGAGAAGGTGATGGACATGGCCCAGGACTCCTTTGATGACCAGTACCAGGACTGCAGAACTGAGATGGAGGAGAAGCTGAAAACAGTGAACCGCACTGAGTTCCAAAACAAGGCGTATGCAGACACCTGGAGAAGAGCAGCCAAGCACTGGCAGAAGCAGTGGGGCAACTCCAACCGCCCGCAGGTGCTGCCGCAGGAGCAGGCGGTGGCCGTGCTGGCGTACACTGACAAGGGAGACCTGTCCAAGCAGCTCAACACAGCTATGCTTGAGGGTGGGCGCTCCCATGAGGACTACCTGGAATCCTTCCCCTTCAAGACGCTGCATTTCCTCCTGACCGAGGCCCTGCACACCTTGCGGAAGACCCAGAGCCCCAAATGCAACAGCGTCTACCGCGGCACCACAGACCGCTTTACGGCCCAGCTCAACGAGCACGTCCGCTTCGGCCAGTTCACCTCCACCTCCCTCCAGAAGGAGGTTGCTGAGTCCTTTGGCCAGCACACCTTCTTCTTTGTGAACACCTGCTACGGTGTCTCCATCAGGAGCTTCTCCTTCCGCCCAGAACAGGAGGAAGTCCTCATCCCACCCTATGAGGTCTTCAAGGTCACCAATGTCATCCATCACACAGAAGGAACCCACATCCATCTCGACTCCCATTCCACGCACAGCAACTACAAATGTGCGCTGGTGAAGGGTAAGGGCAGGCAGCAGGGTGGATGCCACCGGGAGATGGTTGGGGACAGGGCACAGCCGTGGGCAGGCGCCGCCGTGCTCCCCGCGCTCCTCCAGCCATGGCTGCAGAGGAACGGGGGCCCCGTGCCACCGGCTCTGTGAGGGGAAGGGGAGCCTCGTGGTGAAGGCAACACCTCCGTGTGGGGAGCTCGGGGAGCCTGGGGAGCTTGGGGAACTTGAAGAGCTTGGGGAGCCTGGGGAGCTCGGGGAGCTTGGGGAACTCGGGGAGGTGGGGAGCTCGCCTTCAGACCAGGTCTTCCCTGCGCATCCCTGCACGCTCCCAGCTGCTCTCCCTTGGGGTTTGAGGTGGGGGCCCTCTGTGGCACGGCCAGGGCGGGGTGAGGGGCACAGAGCGGGGCGGTGCACAGATGTTGTTGGTCTCTTTGGCAGAGAAAAGGTGCAAGGCCCAGCCGTGTGTTTTCAGTGCAGGTAAGATGCGAACCCCCAGCCCCTTCCCACGGCCAGCACCGTGCTGGCACCCTCCGGCAGTCATTAACTCCCTGTTCCCCCCCTCCCCAGGCACGAGCAGTCCCAGGGAACCCCCACACCTCTGGAGTCTCCTCTTGGCAGCCGCAGCCCTGGCAGCCGTGGGATGCCTCTAACCCAGCTATGCTGCTGCTGCACCTCCGCAAGGAAAATGGGGCAGAAACGTGAGAACACATTTAATGGACACTGTGGGATTACGCTTTTGTGAGGAATGTTTTAACAATTCATGTCCATAAAAAACAATTCTGTTTGAATCCTGTCTGCCTCTGGGCCCTGCACTGGCAATTTAATTCTTGAACCACAGATGCAGTGTGTCCCAGTCTCCCCCTCATTCCGGTCAATTTATCAAGTCTTCAGAAAATACTCCTTAAATTTATGAACCTGTTTGCTTTTGTTATTCCTGACTTCTAGTTCTAACAGTTACAGTTTTTTTCTGTCTTCTTCGAGATTGATTTAACACTGATATAGATGTCATATAGATGACTGTGAATAGCTGGGAAGAATGTT
Organism: Anas acuta; assembly: GCF_963932015.1. Taxonomy (NCBI): domain Eukaryota; kingdom Metazoa; phylum Chordata; class Aves; order Anseriformes; family Anatidae; genus Anas; species Anas acuta. Next base: position 933,704 of record NC_088979.1, on the reverse strand, counting down.
TTAATTACTCGTGAAGCATCAAATAAGAAAGTTGTTTGTGTTTGATGTCTGGGAGTTTCAGAACAACTGTTAACAACTAGCGACTGTTATGGGATACTATGAGGATCCTTGGTATCTGGCCAGGGGGGCCAAGAGATTAAGAGGAAGGAAAAAGAAGCTGAAGGACGGTTGGGAGACAAGACCTGTAGAGAGTGTTCCATAAACTTGGAATTGTGCCGAGTGAGTACAAAGGGGAGAGGAAGACTACGAGCCTTCAGCATGAAAGACCCCTAGAGACCCCCAGAGGAGACTGATGCGCATGCTCCAGTAGGAGGGACTGGACCCCGGAAGCTAATTATAATAATCTATTTTTTTTAGAAGTAGTAATGAATATGTATTAGTCTAGGAGCATAAAAATCAGCTGCTTGATGTAACTGGTGTGCATTCTGGTGGAGCGGAGACTCCCGGTGCACCCAGCGCTGTTTGCTTACCTCTATTCCTTTATATTCTTTTAATAAATCCTATTTTTTTATTTAATCCTAATTTGAATCCTGAGCCATTTATAACAAGATGAAGGCCGTAGTCTTCCTCGGCGTTGTGGTTCAACTTCTTTTTTTTTTTTCTTTGGTCCTGTTGGCCCAGCGTGAGACAGGAAGGCAGGATGTTGATACACTCGGTTAGCAACTTATCAGGAGATGGTTACATGAGCTTTGCAGCAGGGTCTTTGAACAAAAGAGGCAACTGAGATGCAGAAGGAGAGAAGGGGAGAGGGTTCTCTTCTTTGTTACATTAAGCAAAAGAATTTTCATAGTGTCTAGCCAAGTATTACACAGCTCCTTACTTCAGCAGGAAGCTTTTCCAACTCCCGCTCCTCAAACAGAACTCCTTGTTTTTATAATACAAAAGACAATGAACAAACATTTATTGTGTATTACAATATTTATCGAACATATCCGTTGATTTGCTTCCCACAATGTTGTCTGGTTTGCTCTTAATAAATTTCAGTGTGATGCTGCGTGATCCTGTGCCGTGTTCTCTCTTTCGCTATTCATCATATCTGATGGTTTGTTAAAAGCTGTGTGCATTTGTGTTTTTTTTTCAGTTTGCTGTTCTGTGAATCTGTATTGGCAAGGGCTTGATAGCGGGGGGCTGCTGAGGTGGCCTCTGTGAGAAGGTCAGTGCAGCAGGAGGGCAGGAGGTGCTCCATGAACCAGAGCACAAGTTCCCCTGCGGCCTGTGCAGGGAGAGGCCCCTGGTGGAGCAGGCTGTCCCCCTGCACCCAAGGGTCCCCCACGGAGCAGATCTCCACGCTGCAGCCCCCCCATGGGTGGAGGAGCCCCCGCTGGAGCAGGTGGATGTGGCCTGGAGGAGGCTGTGGCCCATGGAGAGCCCCCGCAGGAGCAGGCCCCGGGCCGGAGCTGCAGCCATGGAGAGGAGCCCACATGGAGCAGGGGGCTGGGGGGAGCTGCCAGGGGCCAGGTCACCCCAGACACCGTTGGGCCACTTCAACACAAAGCCAGGGCCACTTCTCCTCCCTGTGGGGCTGCCACTGCCCCCGGCCCCTCCGGGCACTGTCGCCACCAGTCCCGCAGCCGGCCCTAGGCCCGGCGCCGGCGGCAGCGCCGTGTCGTGGGCTGACCCTGCAGGGCTGTTGTCTCGGGCACGCTGCGCTTGGCTCTGCCGATCCCTCAAGCCTTCGGGCCTCGCACTGGGCACCAGAAGGCCTGCTGTGCTTGAAGCTACAGGCAGCTCAGCACCGCACAGCCGCTCGCTCCCCTCCTCCCCAGCAGGGCTGGGGAGAGAAGGGACACTTGGATCTGGCTGCAGGAGCTGGCACTGAGCTCACTCGCACACACAGAGGCCTCGCCAGGAGCTGGCACGTAGGCCTCTCAGCACGCGGACACATGGGAAAGGCTGCGAGTGTGCAAAGAGAAAAGCTTTAATGCGAGAAATGCGACGATAGGACACACAAACACTGACCGGCCCTTTTATACCCCAAACCTAACCCCTCAGCAGGCCCTCCTGCTCCTCCTTCTCTACACACCCCCATGGCTCCGCACAGCAGCTCCACGTTATTTCAAGCTCCCCAGGCTCCCCAAGCTCTTCAAGTTCCCCAAGCTACCCAGGCTCCCCGAGCTCCCCACACGGAGGTGTTGCCTTCACCACGAGGCTCCCCTTCCCCTCACAGAGCCGGTGGCACGGGGCCCCCTTTCCTCTGCAGCCATGGCTGGAGGAGCGTGGGGAGCACGGCGGCGCCTGCCCAGGGCTGTGCCCATCTCCTGATGGTACCCACCCTGCTGCCTTCCCTTACCATTCACCAGTGCACAGTTGTAGTTGCTGTGCACACTATGGGAGCGGAGACGGATGATGTTTCTGTCTCTGTCACAGACCTCATAGGGTGGGATGAGGACTTCTTTCTCCTCAGGGTAGAAGGAGAAATTCCAGATGGGGACACCATGGCAGGTGCACACTTTGAATAAAGTGTTCTGGCCAAATCTCTTGGTAGCTTTCTTATCGAGGGAGGCAGAGGCGAACTGGCCGAAGCGGACAGTCTGGTTGATCTGGGCTGTAAAGTTGATGCCCCTGATGCCCCGGTAGACGTTGTAGCATCTGCGGCCCTGGGCTTTCCGCAGAGTGTGCAGGGCCTCGGTCAGGAGGAAATGCATTGTCTTGAAGGGGAAGGATTGCAGGTAGTGCTTGCGGGAGCGCCCACCCTCACGCACAGCTGCGTTGAACTTGAGGTACAGACTTTTAGGGTAAGTGTACGCCAGCACGGCCACCGCGTACTCCCACCGCAGCACCTGCGAGTGGTTGGAGTTCCGCCACATCTCATCTGCTTTTCTCCAGGTGTCTGCATAGCTGTGGTTTTCGAACTCGGTGCGGTTCACCATTTTAAGCTTCTTTTCCATCTTGCGTCTGCAGCCCAGGTACCGGTCATCGAAGGAGTTCTGGGCCATGTCCATCGCCTCCTCGCTGATGGGGACGAGGTCTTGCTCACGGGTGCTGCTGGCGGCCAAGGTGCCAGCCAATGTGCCGGTCAGCAGCACCCAGCCCAGGCCGAGGTGCTCCATGTGCAGGAAGCTCCGGGGGTCCAGCCACGAGCGGGGATGCCCCAGGCAGCGCAGGACCCGGTCCTCTGCAACCGGCTGAGCTCAGCTGCTGAGTGCAGCAGTACAGGGCACGGGCGTCTGCTAGGGGGAGAGCGCAGGGTCGGAGAAGGCTGCAGGGAGAAGCGAAGCAGATGCATCAGGGGCACCTCCAAAGCCGCCCATGGCCCCCCTGGCACCAGAGGGAAGCACCCGCAGTGTGTGTCCCCAGCCAGGGCCACCTGGGTCTTCCCCACCCTGATACCGGCCCGGACTCCAGCCCAACTACTTGCATCAAACACTGCAGACACCTGGGTTCCCCCATGCAGCCCCGACACCCTCTGAGGCCGCAGCATTTGTGCCAGGAGGAGCCCTGGTGCTGCAGTGAGATGTTACCTCTGCTCTGTTGCATGCAGGACCCACGGCTCGGCGCTGCTGCAGGGTGCGTGGAGCTGGCTGCTCTGCCTTTTTATAGCAACCCCCAGACAGTTTGTGTTCCAGCCCCCCATGACCACCCAGTTGCTGCTGGGCTGCTGCAAAAGGCTGCCGGGAAACCAACAGGAAATCGCCTTTTAGCAGTTGCCCATGCTCTAGGGCGTGCCTGTGTGTGTCCCAGTCCCTTGGGTGCTGAGAGGTGAGGCGCAGGCTCTGCAGCCCTCAGTGCAGAGGGGCTCCTACAGGAGCAGACACTGGCTTGTCCTGGTTTTGTCTGGGATCGAGTTGCTTTTCATCACCGTAGCTGGTGTGGGGCTTCGGTTTTAGGATGACAATGGTGCTGATAACACACTGCTGGCTTAGATGCTGCTGAGCAGTGCTGACACAGAGCCAAGGACTTCTGTGCTGCTCACACTGTGGTGGGGTTGGCTGAGGGGCTGCCGTTGCTCAGGGACAGGCTGGGCATGGGTCAGAGGGTGGTGAGCAACTGTTCTGTGCATCACTTTCTTCAGTTTTCTTGCTTGCTTATTTTCTGTCTTTCTTTCTCATTAAACTGTCTTTCTCTCAGCCTGTCAGTCTGTGCACTTTTCCTCTTGTCAGCTCTCTCCCCTTCCCCGGTGGGGAGGTGACTGAGGAGGTGGCTGTGCGGTGCTGAGCTCTCTGCTGCATTCCACCACAGCGCTGCTTTTAGCACCTAGTGTGAGGCCGGAAGGTACCTGAGATACTGTGAGAGATCAGCAGACCTGAGCAGACAATGCTCGATGGGACAAACTGGTTTAGAATTTGTGCTCATGGTGCGTTTGTTTAGCAGCCCCCGGTTGCAATGCCGATTTATTTGCTCTCCAGGTTGCTTTGTGTAAGCCCTCTCCTGCTGCGTATGCTCCCCGTGCTGCCATCAGCACCTCCGAGGGCTGCTTGAAGGCTGCTGGGGGCAGCTGGCTGTGCCTTCCCCAGCCTGGTGTGCGGGGGCTGTGCGGCTGCATTCACCAGCAAACTTTGGGCTGCACCAACCAGCCAGTACATGGGCCAAGTGCATGGGCCAAGCCCCAGCACGTTGCAGTGATTTGTGTCTCTATGGAATTGCCAGGGTGATGACACACCTTTTTGAAGCATTCTGCCTGGTTTTTAGGATTCTGCAGTTTTTCAGGGGTGAATATCCACAGCACTGGAGGTGCCCACTGCTCTAGATGCCTGGTAATTACAAGGACCGCTCTCTCACTCCCCCTCCTTAGATCAGGAGGGGAAGAAGTAAAGCAAAGAACAACTCACGGGTTGAGATAAGGATAATTTAATTAAGGGGAAATAATAATAATAATAATTAAAGATTATTAAGAACTAAACAATTTAACTGAAGGGGAAAAAAAAAAAGGAAAGGAGAAAAGGTAGGGGTATAGGAAAAAAAAAGGAGGAAAACAAAGAAATAAAACAAATGAAGGCTATGTGGAAGTGCAGAGGAAAGAAATTACTCTCTTCCCACAAATGAGTGATGATTAACGACGTCCTTGAAGCAGGGCCTTAACACACGGAGCTGGTGTTCAGGAGGAGGACCAACGTTTTCCCAGCGAGAGCCCACCCCTCCCCTCTTCTTCCTGTTCCCACCTTTTATTGCTGAGTGTGACACCACATGGTATGGAACATCCCTTTGGTTGGTTTAGGTCAGCTGCCCTGGGGATGTTTCTCTTCTCACTTTTTGCCCACCCCCTAGGAGGGTTAGAGAGAGACGCGATGCTGTGCCAGCACTGCTCAGCAGCAGACACAACCGTGCTGTGATCCCACTGCTGTTCCAGCTCCAAGTGCAGAGCACAGCACTGTGTGGGCTGCTGTAGGGGAAGTTAACATCCCAGCCAGACCCAGTACATCCTCCACCCCTTATTCCATAACATTTGTGTCACACTCAGATCCCCATACTTTAGCATACAAGTATTCTCATCATTATTCCTTGTCCTTCAATAGGACAAGGATTTAACAGGGCAGGATTAATAGGCAGGTGTATCTTTTCATTCCATAGGTCTTTCTTGGAAAATGTTCATAAGAACTGTTGATGATTAGGTCTTCCTCTGCCAAAGTGGCCACTCAGGGCAGGCAGAGTTGGATGTCTGGACGCCAGCACCAGCTTAGCTCAAGTCCTTGTTGCACTGCCTAGCTCTTTGCAAAGTTGGCCTGTCGTTGATCCTACAGCGTCTTCCTACAACATCTAACTTAGATTACAGATTAGTTTTCTCTCAAGGTCAAGTCTCCTTGAGGCACACACTTGATATCCCCATTCTTTTGCATGACCCACCTGGTATACCCTGGTCCTTGGGCGAAGACAATCCCACGAGTGGGTTTGCCTTTTCCCAAGGCAGGAGCAACCCACGCTGCCTACATCCACCTTCCTTTATGCACTACGGGGACTTCAGCTCCTTTCACTGTGTGTAGGGGTTTTGTTTCGGCAGGACCAGCACGGCTGTCAGACCCCCTATTGTTAACTAGCCAAGTGGCTTCTGGTAGATTTGTGTCCCCTTGTTTCCAAGTCCCAGCCCCCAATGCTCGTAACATAGTCTTTAACAGTCCATTGTACCTCTCAACCTTCCCAGAAGCTTGTGGGTGATAAGGGATGTGGTACACCCACTCAACACCATGCCTCTTTGCCCAGGAGGTAACAAGATTGTTTCGGAAATGACTCCCATTGTCAGACTCAATTCTCTCTGGTGCACCATGACGCCACAATACTTGTCTTTCCAGGCCCAAGATAGTGTTTTGGGCCGTGGCATGGTTTACAGGGTATGTTTCCAGCCACCCAGTAGTTGCTTCTACCATGGTGAGTACGTACCGTTTGCCTTGGCGTGTTTGTGGGAGTGGTCCAATATAGTCAATTTGCCAGGCCTCACCATATTGAAACCCTGTCCACCTCACCCTGTTCCAGGGAGATTTTACCTTCATGGCTTTCTTGATTGCAGCACAGGTCTCACACTCATGGGTAACCTGTGTGATGGCCTCAATGGTCAAGTCCACCCCTCGATCAAGAGCCCATCTGTAAGTGGCATCCCTCCCCAGATGTCCTGATGTTTCATGGGCCCATCGAGCTACAAACAGCTCACCCTTACGTTCTCAGTCTAGGTCCACCTGAGCCACTTCAGTTTTTGAAGCTTGATCCATTTCTTCATTGTTCCGATGTTCTTCAGTAGCGCGACTCTTGGGCATGCGGACATCTATATGACGTACTTTAACATCCAGGTTTTCTACCCGGGCAGCAATATCTTGCCACAGGGTAGCAGCCCAGATAGGTTTCCCTCTGCGCTGCCAGTTGCTCTCTTTCCATTGCTGCAGCCACCCCCACAGAGCATTTGCCACCATCCATGAGTCAGTGTAAAGATACAATGCTGGCCATTTTTCTCTTTTGGCGATATCTAGGGCTAGTTGTATGGCTTTTACTTCTGCATACTGACTCGACTCACCTTCTCCTTCCATGGCCTCCACAATGCGTTGTGTGGGACTCCACACAGCAGCTTTCCACGATGGCTCCCTACCACACGGCAGGATCCGTCAGTAAACAACGCATACTGCTTTCTGTCTTCTGGCAACTCATTGTATGGTGGAGCCTCTTCAGCACGGGTTACCTCTTCTGTTGGCACTCCAAAATCTCTGCCTTCCGGCCAGTCCATAATCTCTTCCAGGATTCCTGGGCGATTGGCTTTTCCCATTCGAGCCGGCTGTGTAATTAACGCTATCCACTTACTCCATGTAGCATCAGTTGCATGGTGTGTAGTGGGAATTTTCTCTTTGAACATCCAATGTAACACAGGTAACCGCGGTGCCAAGAGGAGCTGTGCCTCTGTACCCACAACTTCTGAAGCAGCTCGAACACCCTCATATGCTGTGAGTATTTCTTTTTCAGTTGGGGTGTAATTGGCTTCTGATCCTCGATAGCCCCGACTCCAGAAACCCAGAGGTCGACCTTGAGTTTCTTCTGGGGTTTTCTGCCAAAGGCTCCAGGTGAGGCCATGCTCCCCAGCTCCAGTGTACAGTATATTTTGCACAGCTGGTCCAGTACGGACAGGCCCAAGGGCTACTGCACGAGCTATTTCTTGTTTGATTTGTTCAAATGCCTGTTGTTGCTCAGGGCCCCACTCGAAATAGTTTCTCTTTCGAGTCACTCAATACAGAGGATTCACAAGCTGACTATAGCTTGGCACATGCATTCTGCAGAATCCCACGAGGCCTAGGAAAGCTTGCGTTTCTTTTTTGCTAGTTGACGGAGACATTGCTGTTATTTTATTGATAACATCCTTTGGAATGTGGCGATGCCCATCCTGCCATTTTACCCCCAAGAACTGGATTTCCTGTGCAGGCCCCTTGACCTTGCTCTGTTTAATGGCAAAACCAGCTTTCAGCAGAATTTGGATTATTTTCTTCCCTTTCTCGAAAACTTCTTCTGCTGTGTTGCCCCACACGAGGATGTCATCAATGTACTGAAGGTGCTCAGGGGCTCCCCCTTGCTCCAGTGCAGACTGGATCAGTCCATGGCAAATGGTAGGGCTGTGTTTCCACCCCTGAGGCAGCCGATTCCAGGTGTATTGGATGCCCCTCCAAGTGAAAGCAAACTGCGGCCTGCATGCTGCTGCCAAAGGGATGGAGAAAAATGCATTAGCAATATCAATTGTGGCGTACCACTTGGCTGCCTTTGACTCTAGTTCGTACTGAAGTTCTAGCATGTCCGGCACTGCAGCACTCAATGGTGGCGTGACTTCATTCAGGGCTCGATAGCCCACTGTTAGCCTCCACTCGCCATTAGACTTTCGTACTGGCCATATAGGACTATTAAAGGGTGAGCAAGTCTTGCTGATTACTCCCTGACTCTCCAGTCAGTGAACCAACTCATGGATGGGAATCAGGGAGTCTCAGTTGGTGCGATATTGCCGTCGGTGCACCGTTGTAGTAGCAATTGGTACCTGTTGTTCTTCAACCTTCAACAATCCTACAACAGAAGGGTCTTCTGAAAGGCCAGGCAAGGTAGACAGCTGCCTAATCTTCTCTGTGCTCAAAGCAGCTATGCCAAAAGCCCACCGGTATCCTTTTGGATCCTTGAAGTACCCTCTCTTGAGATAGTCTATGCCAAGGATACATGGAGCCTCTGGGCCAGTCACAATGGGATGCTTTTGCCACTCATTCCCAGTTAGACTCACTTCAGCTTCCAGTACAGATAGTTGTTGGGATCCCCCTGTCACTCCGGAGATACAGGTGAGTTCTGTCCCTTGGTAGCCTGATGGCATTAAGGTACATTGTGCGCCAGTGTCCACTAAAGCTTTGTATTCTTGTGGTTCTGATGTGCCAGGCCATCGGATCCACACAGTCCAATAAATCCGGTTATCCCTCTCCTCTACCTGGCCAGAGGCAGGGCCCCTCTAGTCCTGGCTGGAGCGTCTGCCACTTAATTCTTGCAAATGAGAGGTAGAGGTCTCTTCATCAGGGTCAAGAATAACATCAGCTCTTCTACTGCCTCTGGGGTACTGCCCAATGGAAACTGGAGCAGCATTTCTCTTAGGAGCCCCTCTTCTTGCTGCTGTATTTCCTTTCAGTTCACGTACCCGAGCAGCTAGGGTTGAAGTAGGTACACCATCCCATTTCCTCATATCTTCCCCATGGTCACGCAGAAAAAAACACAAGGTGCCACGTGGTGTACGTCTTGGGTACTCTCTCTCTTGGGCGCGCGAATGCTGATTCTTAGTGGCTGAAGTATCACTCTGTCTAAATGAGGGGGAATATACTCGTTCCACGAGCTTGTCAAGTCCTTTAGACAGTTTCTCCACAGCTGAGACACAGGACTGTAGCTGAGCAGTGAGATTGTCTTCATATTTTTGAAGCTGGCAGGACATATCACACATTGTTGGTCCCATCCCCTCATCCCAGTTAATTGATGCCAGGGTACTGGCATGTGCTGATGGTGCACTCCGCACAAATTTACGCCACATGGATGTTGTGCACTGGACTTCATCGGGGTCTTGAGGTGTCTGGGCATTGTCCAAATCACTGAAAATCATCTCCCGCACAGCTAATTCCTGCAGATGCTGGAGACCTTTATCCATAGTTGTCCATTTGCCTACGTGATATACAATATCTTCCTTATGGGGATGTCTTTCTTTCACAGCTGCCAGGAGTCGTCTCCAGAGGCTGAGGACCTGTGCTCCTCTCCTAATTACTTAGTCCATTTCTCTAGAGAGGGATCCCAGCTGCTTGGCTTCATTGCCTTCTAATTGTTGGCTATTGGCCCCAGCATCCCGGCATCGAAGCAGCCAGGTGAGGATGTGTTCACCTGGGCATCGGCCATAATCCTTTTGTATTTCTCGCAACTCACTCAGGGATAGGGATCGAGTGATTTCTGATTCCTTTATGATTTTCATCTCTTCTTCCTGCTGTTTTTGTGATGGCTCTGCTTTAGAGGTGCCTGCCATTTCCCCTTCTCCCTCCTCCTTAGGAGAGGCTTCTTCCCTTACTAAACGAGCTGACCTCCGTTTCCATTGTTTTGACTTGATTATGGGGGTGACTGATACCATAGTCGGTTGGTCCTCTGGGTCAGCCACAGCGTGTGTTGTCTGGTCATCAGACTCAGAAACTTCCTCCCTCTCTGTAAGGTGCTGGATGATGTTAAGTAGTGTTTGATAGGAGTAAGCCAGGACCCAGCACAATGCTGCAAGCTGTCGTTCTCCGGCATTATCAGGGTCAGAACATACAACTCTCAAACATTCTACTAAGTTTTTAGGACTTTGCACTTGCTCAGGGGTGAAGTTCAAAACTATTGGAGGAGAAACTCGTGACAGGTATCTGCTAACATCATCCCACACACCTAGCCACTCACCACAAGACTGTTTCGGGACAGATTCCCAAGTAAGTTTTCTAAACAATCGACTAATCTTAGAGAGAAAATGAAACTGGTTGTTCAGAATTAGAAATAGCAATACATGGGTTACAGATGGATCTTCAAAATACTACCAAACGGTTGTAATTAGCCCAGTGTGAAAGAAGGGAAAGGTACCATTCTTAATATTATTAATAAACTGGTGTCCAGATGAGAAAAGGAAGGCAGTGTTGTTCTGAATATTCTCTGAAAGATGGTTTCCATGGGACCCAAATGATAACAGTGCAGAGCCTGAATTCCAGATTAAAACCAAGGTCAGTGCTTGGCAGCACAGCGAATTAAAAAAAGTGAAAACAGATTGTAGCACTTTGTCGGATCGGATATATAGGAGAAAGGAGAATATGACACGGATTGCATGACATAGGAACAAAGCTATTATTATTAACAGGGCAATGTACATGGTTACTAGCAAGCAAGTGTGTTAGTTATATGCGTTTAATCAATTCTATTGTTATCTCAACCCTTCGAGCCCCACGTTGGGTGCCAAAAAGGACTGTGGTGGTTTTACCATACTGGGCAGCTAAACCCCACAACTGCTCTCTCACTCCCCCTCCTTTAGATGAGGAGGGGGAGAAGTAAAGCAAAGAACAACTCACGGGTTGAGACAAGGATAATTTAATTAAAGGGAAATAATTATAATAATTAAATAAAGACTACCATGAACTAAACAATTTAACTAAGGGGAAATAAAAAGGGAAAGGGGAAAGGGAGGGGAAAAGGGAAAATAAAAAGAAGGGAGGAAAACAAACAAACAAAATAAATGAAGGCTATATGGAAGTGCAGAGGAAAGAAATTACTCTCTACTTCCCACAAATGAGCGATGATTGACCACGTCCTTGAAGCAAGTCCTCAACGCACGCAGCCGGTGTTCGAGAGGAGGACCGACGTCTTCCAAACGAGAGCCCACCCCTCCCCTCTTCTTCCTGTTTCCACCTTTCATTGCTGAGTGTGACATCACATGGTATGGAATATCCCTTTGATTGGTTTAGGTCAGCTGCCCTAGTGATATTTCTCTGCTCACCTTTTGCCCATCCCCTAGGAGGGTTAGAGAAAGGCCTAATACCGTGCCACTGCTGCTCAGCAGTAGACACAACACTGGTGTGATAACACTGCTGTTCCAGCTACAAGTACACAGTACGGCACTGTATGGGCTGCTGCTGGGAAAGTTAACATTCCAGCCAGACCCAGTACAGTCTGTTCTCCCACGTGCCTGGTGACAGGATGAGGGGGAATGGGCTAAAGTTGCACCAGGGGAGTTTTAGGTTGCATCTAATGAAGAACTTCTTTACTAAAAGGGTTGTGAGGCATTGGGATGGGCTGCCCAGGGAAGTGGTGGAGTCACCATCCCTGGAAGTCTTTAAAAGAAGTTTAGATGTAGAGCTCAGTGATATGGTTTAGTGGAGGACTGGTTAGTGCTAGTTCAGAGGTTGGACTCGATGATCTTGAGGTCTCTTCCAACCTAGAAATTCTGTGATTCTGTGATTCTTCACGCTGAGGGTGACGGAGCACTGGGACAGGCTGCCCAGGGAGGCTGTGGGATCTCCTTCTCTGGGGATATTCAAGGCCTGTCCCTGTCTGGACACCTACCTGGGCAGCCTGCTCTAGAAAACTGCTTTGGCAGGGGGTTGGACCTGATGATCTCCTGAGGTCACCTCCAACCCCTCCACTTCCATGATTCTGGGATTCTGGGATCTTCCTTGGCACACCTTTCCTTCACACCTGACAGAAGACAACTCCAGAATGCCCCCTTCCCTGGCGAGGGATCCCAGCTGCCTGGCTTCCCTGCCCTCTAATTGCAGACCATGGCTCCGCTGTCCCAGCACCAGAGCAGCCAGGTGACAAGGTGCTCACCTGGACAACGACTGAAATCTTTTCGCCTATCTCATGCTGGAATAGGCATTGGGTAGTTCCTGATGCTCTCATGATACCTTCCTCTTCATCTTCCTGTTCCTCTGATGGCCCCGCCACTTTGGAGCAGCCTGCCTCGTCTTCTTCCTCCTCCCCAGTCCGAGTGGGAGTTCCTCTGCATTCTAAGCAAGCCGTGTGAGAAGCTAAGGTTTACAAATTACAATTGTTAAACAACAATTTTGTTTTAACACGCTGTGGTCAGATCTGTCCTTATCTCAACCCTTTGGGCCCCGTGCTGGACATCGAAGGACTGCTGTGGTTTAACGGGCAAGCAGCTTTTTCCTCAAGTGGGATGGGGGAGAGAATTGGGGGTGGGAGGGGCGCTACCCCTATGTATTGTCCAGCATGACCCCACATGGTGTGGAATACCCCTTTGGCCAGTTGGGGTCAGCTGTCCTGGGCCTGTCCCCTCCCAGCTCCTGCTGCACCCCCAGCCTGCCCGCTGCCAGGGCAGTGTGAGCAGCACAGAAGTCCTTGGCTGTGTCAGCACTGCTCAGCAGCATCTAAGCCAGCAGTGTGTTATCAGCACCATTCTCATCCTAAAACCAAAGCCCCACACCAGCTACGGTGATGAAAAGCAACTCGATCCCAGACAAAACCAGGACAAGCCAGTGTCTGCTCCTGCAGGAGCCCCTCTGCACTGAGGGCTGCAGAGCCTGCGCCTCACCTCTCAGCACCCAAGGGACTGGGACCCACACACGCATGCACTAGAGCATGGGCAACTGATAAAAGGAGATTTCCTGTTGGTTTCCCTGCAGCCTTTTGCAACAGCCCAGCAGCAACTGGGTGGTCATGGGGGGCTGGAACACAAACTGTCTGGGGCTCCACGCACCCTGCAGCAGCACCGAGCCGTGGGTCCTGCATGCAACAGAGCAGAGGTAACATCTCACTGCAGCACCAGGGCTCCTCCTGGCACAAATGCTGTGGCCTCAGAGGATGTCGGGGCTGCACGGGGGAACCCAGGTGTCTGCGGTGTTTGATGCAAGTAGTTGGGCTGGAGTCCGGGCCGGTATCGGGGTGGGGAAGACCCAGACCCAGGTGGCCGTGGCTGGGGACACACACTGCGGGTGCTTCCCTCTGGTGCCAGGGGGGCCATGGGCGGCTTTGGAGGTGCCCCTGATGCATCTGCTCTGCTTCTCCCTGCAGCCTTCTCCGACCCTGCGCTCTCCCCCTAGCAGACGCCCGTGCCCTGTACTGCTGCACTCAGCGGCTGAGCTCAGCCGGTTGCAGAGGACCGGGTCCTGCGCTGCCTGGGGCATCCCCGCTCGTGGCTGGACCCCCGGAGCTTCCTGCACATGGAGCACCTCGGCCTGGGCTGGGTGCTGCTGGCCGGCACCTTGGCTGGCACCTTGGCCGCCAGCAGCACCCGTGAGCAATTCCTCGGTCCCATCAGGGAGGTGGCGATGGACATGGCCCAGAACTCCTTCGATGACCAGTACCAGGGCTGCACATACAGGATGGAGGTGAACCGCACTGAATTCCAAAACCCGGTCTATGCAGACTCCTGGAGAAGAGCAGAGGAGAGGTGGTGGACGCAATGGCGCAACTCCATCCAACCGCAGGTGCTGTGGCGGGAGTACGCGGTGGCCGTGCTGGCGTACACTGCTGGCACAGGCCTGTACCGCCAGCTCAATGCAGCCATACGTGAGGGTGGGCGCTCCCGCGATTACTACCTCCAATCCTTCCACTTCAAGACGCTGCATTTCCTCCTGAGCGAGGCCCTGCACACCCTGAGGGATGCCCAGGTCCGCAGATGCTACAACGTCTACCGTGGTGTCAGGGGCATCCGCTTTACGGCCCAGATCAACCAGGCTGTCCACTTCGGCCAGTTTGCCTCTGCCTCCTAAAGGAGGAATCCTGCCCAGCAATTTGGCAATGACACCTTCTTCTTTGTGTACACCTGCTATGGTGCCATCGTCAGGAACTTGTCCTTTTACGCTGATCAGCGCGAAGTCCTCATCCCACCCTATGAGATCTTCAAGGTCATCAATGTCACCCGTTACACAAACGAAACCCACATCCATCTCCGCTCCATTGGTGCGCGCAGCAACTACAACTGTGCACTGGTGAATAGTACGGACAGCCAGCAGGGTGGGTACCACCGTGAGATGGCTGGGGACAGGGCACAGCCCTGGGCAGGTGCCGCCGTGCTCCCCGCGCTCCTCCAGCCATGGCTGCAGAGGAACGGGGGCCCCGTGCCACCGGCTCTGTGAGGGGAAGGGGAGCCTCGTGGTGAAGGCAACACCTCCGTGTGGGGAGCTCAGGGAGCTTGAAATAACGTGGAGCTGCTGTGCGGAGGCATGGGGGTGTGTAGAGAAGGAGGAGCAGGAGGGCCTGCTGAGGGGTTAGGTTTGGGGTATAAAAGGGCCGGTCAGTGTTTGTGTGTCCTATCGTCGCATTTCTCGCATTAAAGCTTTTCTCTTTGCACACTCGCAGCCTTTCCCATGTGTCCGCGTGCTGAGAGGCCTACGTGCCAGCTCCTGGCGAGGCCTCTGTGTGTGCGAGTGAGCTCAGTGCCAGCTCCTGCAGCCAGATCCAAGTGTCCCTTCTCTCCCCAGCCCTGCTGGGGAGGAGGGGAGCGAGCGGCTGTGCGGTGCTGAGCTGCCTGTAGCTTCAAGCACAGCAGGCCTTCTGGTGCCCAGTGCGAGGCCCGAAGGCTTGAGGGAACGGCAGAGCCAAGCGCAGCGTGCCCGAGAGAACAGCCCTGCGGGGATCAGCCCACAACACGGCGCTGCCGCCGGCGCCGGGCCTAGGGCCGGCTGCGGGACTGGTGGCGACAGTGCCCGGAGGGGCCGGGGGCAGTGGCAGCCCCAGAGGGAGGAGAGGTGGCCCTGGCTTTGTGTAGAAGTGGCCCAACGGTGTCTGGGGTGACCTAGCCCCTGGCAGCTCCCTGTCCTCATCTTCCCCAAGCTGCTGAGGAGCAGAAGGAGCAGCTCCCAGCCCAGAAGTGGCCCAGCTCCATGCAGGGGGTGAGCCCTCACCCAGGGGGGCCTCCACAGCGCTGGGGACATGGCAGCCAGCAGGGGCTGTGCGCTGGTATTGCCGTGCTGGGCAGCTGAACTCCACCACAACCACTCTCTCACTCCCCCTTCTTAGAAGAGGAGGGAAAGAAGTAAAGGAAAGAACAACTTGCAGGTTGAGATAAAAATAATTTAATTAAAAGGAAAAATGATTATTAAGGAATGATTATTATTATTACTAAAATATTTTAACTAAAGGGAAAAAAAATGAAAGGGGAAAAGGGAGGGGAAAAGGGGGGGGGACAACAAAACAACTCAAGAAAGCAAAACAAGTAGAGGCTGTGTGGAAGTACAGAGGACGGAAATTACTCTCTACTTCCCACAAATGAGCGATGCTTGACCACGTCCATGAAGCAGGGCCTCAACGCACGGAGCCGGTGTTGAGGAGGAGGACCGACGTTTTCCCAATGAAAGCCCACCACTCCCACTCCCCTCTTCTTCTTGTTCCCACCTTTTATTGCTGAGTGTGACACCAGATGGTATGGAATGTTCCTTTGGTTGGTTTAGGTCAGCTGCCCTGGGGATGTTCCTTTTTCAGTTTTTGCCCACCCCCTAGGAGGGTTAGAGAGAGGCCCGATGCTGTGCCAGCACTGCTCAGCAGCAGACACAACCCTGCTGTGATCCAGAATCCCAGAATCACGGAAATGGAGGGGTTGGAGGTGACCTCAGGAGATCATCGGGTCCAGCCCCCTGCCAAAGCAGTTCCCTAGAGCAGGCTGCCCAGGTAGGCGTCCAGACAGGGACAGGCCCTGAATATCCCCAGAGAAGGAGACCCCACAGCCTCCCCGGGCAGCCTGTCCCAGAGCTCCGTCACCCTCACTGGGAAGAAGTTCTTTCACATGTTGGTGCAGAACTGCCTGGGCTCCATTTTGTGGCCATTGCCCCTTGTCCTGTCCCCACAGACCACTGAAAGAGGTTGGCCAAATCCCTCTGCCTCCCACCCCTCAGGTATTTTTACACTCTGAGGAGATCCCCTCTCAGTCCTCTCTTCTCCAGGCTGCACAGCCCCAGGTCTCTCAGCCTCTCCTCACAGGGAAGATGCTCCAGGCCCCGTCTCATCTTTGTGGCCCTCCGCTGGACTCTTTCCAGGAGATCCCTGTCTTTTGTACCGGGGAGCCCAGAACTGGACCCAGTACTCCAGGTGAGGCCTGACCAGGGCAGGGCATTATACCGTGCGGCCCTGGCATTGTTCCATACTGACACGAATTAGATGAACATATCTCACATGGGTAAGTGGTGCGAAGCCAGGTGCCTCCGTCCGGGCTTGCAGCATGTACCCGAGGTTGGAGCAGTGCTGGCTGGCCGGGGAGAAAGCATCCTGGGTGTGAGATCGGGCTGCGGTGCCAAATAAGCCCCAAAGCCCATCACAAAGCAATTTTGGCCACTGCAGAGCCACTGAGGGGAAGGCTGTCCCTCACCAGGAGCACCACGCTCAGAGAAGAAGCAGACGCAAGCCCTCAGGAACTGGGATCTCCTTTAATTCCCCGCCAGCGAAGCGTGGCCCGACACTGTTCTAAAATGACAACTTTTAACACCAGGAAAACCCATGAGCCCACATCGCCAAGCTCCTGGCATCCCATGGCGCGCTTTGGAGGGCGATGCTGGCCGGTCCAAGTGGGGAACCCACTGGGACGAGCCCCAGCCAGGCGCTTCCCCTACACAAATAGGTCCCGACCCCAAACACCTCCCCGGGCTGGCGTCACCTTCGTGCCCAAGGGATGTCCTGGGGTCCCCACCAGCCCCAGCTGCAGCCCCTGCCAGGACCTGCCTGGGGTCCCCCTCCCTAAAAAACAGCTTTGGGACTGATCCTTCCACACACTGACCCCAATCACCCCAACCAGCCCTAGCCAGTGGGGCACAGATCCCTGCACGCCCCCATGGACCCATCCCAAAGGGTTGCTGCCCCAACCCCCCTGGAATTTACATCCCCATGCACATGCTGGCTCCCGGACCCCCTTCAGCCCCCCACACCCCCAAGAGATGGGGCCCCTCTGCCAGCACACCCCACATGCCCCTGTGCCCTCTGCCTGCACAGGCAGCATGGCCCCCCCAAAAATGGGGTCCCCCAAACATCAGGTGCATCCCCTGGGCCAGCTGTGAGGAAGGGGAAGGTGCTGGGGGGGGCACCCGTGAACCCCATTGTCATTACAAACACCTGTATTTGTAATGGAGAGCCTGTATTTGGGGGATTTTGTGGCTTTCGCACCCCCCAGCTGAAGGCAATCTGGGGTAGTAGGTTGAAGATAGTAGGGAAAAACCTCCAAGTGGTTTGTTCGAGGATGGCATTGTTTGAGGGCTCCTCAGAGAAAGCAATGATCCCAATCCCCCATCCGGAATCTTCTTCTTGCATCCCCCCAGGGATAACTGCACCTGCTGCTTCCCTAAAGAGCCTGTACACCAATGCACAGAGCATGGGAAATAAAGAGGAGGAGCTCGAGATCTGTGTTGGGTCGGGGGCCACGATCTTGGTGTGATCACTGAGACGTGGTGGGACAGCTCGCACGGCTGGAAGGCAGTCACAGAGGGCTACGAACTCTTCAGGAGAGACAGGCTGGGGAAGAGTTGCCCTTTATGTGAGGGAGCAATTAGAGTGCACCCAGCTCCAGCTGGGGGAGGGTGAAGGACAGGAGGAGAGCTTGTGGGTGAGGATTAAGGGGTGGGCTGGTATGGGGGAAACTGTTGTGGGGGTGTGCTACAGGTCACCAGATCAGGAGGAGGAGGAGGTCGATGGGGCCTTCTACAAGCAGGTGGAAGTAGCCTTGTGATCCCGGGCGCTGGTTCTCATGTGGTCCTCAACTATCCAGGCATCTGCTGGGTAAGTTATCTAAACCCCCCTGTTCTCATGTGGTCCTCAATTATCCAGGCATCTGTTGGGTAAGTTATCTAACCCCCGCTGCCCAGAGCTGCCCCCAGCCCGGCCCTTGCTGGACCCTGGCCGGCTGCGGAGCGGGGGGCTCTCACCCTGCCCACCCCCAGGTCGGGAGGCTGCTGTGGGGGCTCTTTGCCCAGCCCCAGGGCATCGGCCCTGCTCTGACGGACACAGCCCCGCTGCGGGGCTCCTGGTGCCCCTGGCCCCCCGGCACCTGCCCGCAGCAGGTTGTGGGGCAGCAGGGATTCATTAAAGCGCATTGAGGCTGCCTGGTGTCACCTGTGTGCTGGGGGGGCAGGGGACACCCGCGGGGTGAGGAGGAAGGCGAGGTGCCCACGGTGCCGCCAGAGCTGGCTGAGTGCCCTGCGCTGCTCCGTGGGGCAGCCCCCGTCCGTCCCGCCTGCAGAGCCCGAATCTGGGCACTGGGGGCTGAGGTGCCAGCCAAATCCCTGCTCCTGAGCCGCCGTGGAGGCTCCCCAGAGAGGAGGAGCCCCCAGTGCTCCCCGTGCCACCTCGCAGGACCCGGGGCAGCGCTCTCCGGGGTGCTCCGGGAGGGAGCTGGAGAAGACCCCCGGCTGCCACCCATGCAAAGTGCCCCCGCTGCGGGGAGCCGCAGGAACCCTCCTCGATGCCTCCATCCTCCAGCAGTGCTTTTATTTCTCTGCAAAAGCCAGGAAAAGGCTTCCTCCAGCCTCTGCTGGTGTTCTAGGGCCACCGGAGCATCCTGGGGCCGGTGGCACCGCTCCTGCTGCAGCAGAAAGCATCCGGCAGAGGAAAGCGAAATCCCACAGTGTCCATTAAATGTGTTCTCACGTTTCTGCCCCGTTTTCCTTGCGGAGGTGCAGCAGCAGCATAGCTGGGTTAGAGGCGTCCCACGGCTGCCAGGGCTGCGGCTGCCAAGAGGAGACTCCAGAGGTGTGGGGGTTCCCTGGGACTGCTCGTGCCTGGGGGGGGGAACAGGGAGTTAATGACTGCCGGAGGGTGCCAGCACGGTGCTGGCCGTGGGAAGGGGCTGGGGGCTCGCCTCTTACCTGAGCTGAGGACACATCGACGGGCCTTCCACATTTTCTCTGCCAAAGAGACCAACAACATCTGTGCTCTGCCCCGCTCTGTGCCCCTCGCCCCACTCTGTGCCCCTCACCCCGCCCTGGCCGTGCCACAGAGGGCCCCCACCGCAAACCCCAAGGTAGAGCAGCTGGGAGCGTGCAGGGATGCGCAGGGAAGACCTGGTCTGAAGGCGAGCTCCCCACCTCCCCGAGCTCCCCAAGTTCCCCGAGCTCCCCACCTCCCCGAGCTCCCCACACGGAGGTGTTGCCTTCACCACGAGGCTCCCCTTCCCCTCACAGAGCTGGTGGCACGGGGCCCCCGTTCCTCTGCAGCCATGGCTGGACGAGCGCGGGGAGCACGGCGGCGCCTGCCCAGGGCTGTGCCCATCTCCTGATGGCACCCACCCTGCTGCCTGCCCTTACCATTCACCAGTGTACAGTTGAAGGTGCTGCACATGCCATGGGATTTGAGATGAATGATGCTTGTTCTGGAGTTATTGGTGACATCGGTGACCTTGAAGACCTCATAGGGTGGGATGAGGACTTCTTTCTCATTAGGGTAGAAGGAGAAGTTCCAGATGGGGACACCGTAGCAGGTGTACACAAAGAATAAGGTGTCCTGGCCAAATCTCTCGGTAGCTTTCTTATGGAGGGAGGCAGAGGCAAACCGGCCGAAGCGGACAGTCTGGTGGAGCTGGGCCGTAAAGCGGATGCCCCTGACGCCGCGGTAGACGTTGTAGCATCTGTGACCCTGGGCTTTCCGCAGAGTGTGCAGGGCCTCGGTCAGGAGGAAATGCAGCGTCTTGAAGTGGAAGCATTCCAGGTAGTGCTTGCGAGAGCGCCCACCCTCACACACGGCCTCGTTGAACTCACAGTGCAGGCCTGTACCAGCAGTGTAGGCCAGCACGGCCACCGCGTACTCCCGCCGCAGCACCTGCAGATCGATGGAGTTCTGCCACGTCTCGTTTGCTTCTCTCCAGGTGTCTGCATAGAGCCGATTTTTGAATTCAGTGCGCTTCACCTTTTAAGCTACTCTTCCATCTCGCACCTGCAGTCCTGGTACCGGTCATCGAAGGAGTTCTGGGCCATGCCCATTGCCAACTTCTTTATGGGACCGAGGTCTTGCTCACGGGTGCTGCTGGCGGCCAAGGTGCCAGCCAAGGTGCCGGCCAGCAGCACCCAGCCCAGGCCGAGGTGCTCCATGTGCAGGAAGCTCCGGGGGTCCAGCCACGAGCGGGGATGCCCCAGGCAGCGCAGGACCCGGTCCTCTGCAACCGGCTGAGCTCAGCCGCTGAGTGCAGCAGTACAGGGCACGGGCGTCTGCTAGGGGGAGAGCGCAGGGTCGGAGAAGGCTGCAGGGAGAAGCGGAGCAGATGCATCAGGGGCACCTCCAAAGCCGCCCATGGCCCCCCTGGCACCAGAGGGAAGCACCCGCAGTGTGTGTCCCCAGCCACGGCCACCTGGGTCTTCCCCACCCCGATACCGGCCCGGACTCCAGCCCAACTACTTGCATCAAACACCGCAGACACCTGGGTTCCCCCGTGCAGCCCCGACATCCTCTGAGGCCGCAGCATTTGTGCCAGGAGGAGCCCTGGTGCTGCAGTGAGTGTTACCTCTGCTCTGTTGCATGCAGGACCCACGGCTCGGTGCTGCTGCAGGGTGCGTGGAGCCCCAGACAGTTTGTGTTCCAGCCCCCCATGACCACCCAGTTGCTGCTGGGCTGTTGCAAAAGGCTGCCGGGAAACCAAAAGGAAATCGCCTTTTAGCAGTTTCCCACGCTCTAGTGCACGCGTGTGTGGGTCCCAGTCCCTTGGGTGCTGAGAGGTGAGGCGCAGGCTCTGCAGCCCTCAGTGCAGAGGGGCTCCTGCAGGATCAGACACTGGCCTGTCCTGGTTTTGTCTGGGATCGAGTTGCTTTTCATCACCGTAGCTGGTGTGGGGCTTTGGTTTTAGGATGAGAATGGTGCTGATAACACACTGCTGGCTTAGATGCTGCTGAGCAGTGCTGACACAGAGCCAAGGACTTCTGTGCTGCTCACACTGTGGCGGGGTTGGCTGAGGGGCTGCCATTGCTCAGGGACAGGCTGGGCATGGGTCAGAGGGTGGTGAGGAATCGTTTTGTGCATCACTTTCTTCAGTTTTCTTGCTTGCTCATTTTCTGTCTTTCTTTCTCATTAAACTCTCTTTCTCTCAGCCTGCCAGTCTGTGCACTTTTCCTCTTGTCAGCTCTCTCCCCTTCCCCCGGTGGGGAGGTGACTGAGGAGGTGGCTGTGCGGTGCTGAGCTCTCTGCTGCATTCCACCACAGCGCTGCTTTTAGCACCTAGTGTGAGGCCGGAAGGTACCTGAGATACTGTGAGAGATCAGCAGACCTGAGCAGACAATGCTCGATGGGACAAACTGGTTTAGAATTTGTGCTCATGGTGCGTTTGTTTAGCAGCCCCCGGTTGCAATGCTGATTTATTTGCTCTCCAGGTTGCTTTGTGTAAGCCCTCTCCTGCTGCGTATGCTCCCCGTGCTGCCATCAGCACCTCCGAGGGCTGCTTGAAGGCTGCTGGGGGCAGCTGGCTGTGCCTTCCCCAGCCTGGTGTGCGTGGGGTGTGCCGGTGCATTCACCAGCAAACTTTAGGTTTAGGCACCAAGCAGCCAGCAGCAGGGGTTTTGGGCTGGGCTAGGGCATCAGGCGTACAGGGGGTCTGTACTGGTGCCCCCAGGGGGTCTGTGGATGAGGGGTGAGTGCATGAGCCCCCAGCTCACACGGGGAAGGTGCTTCCCTTGGCTGCAGACCATAGCTGATATGGTGCTGTGTTTGGGATTTAGGATAAGACTACTCTTGATATCACACTGATGTTTTAATTGTTGCAGAGCAGTGCTCACAGTAAGCCAAGGACGTCTCAGCTTCCCGCTCTGTCCTGCCAGCGGGCAGGCTGGGGGTGCAGAAGGAGCTGGGAGGGGACAGGCCCAGGGGTGGCTAGCTGGGGTGGGGGCGCAGGCTGCCCAGGGATAAGCTGGGCATCCATCAGCAGGTGGTGAGCAATTGCATTGTGCATCGCTTGCTTTGTACGTGTTATTATTCTTACTACCATTTTGATTATTCTTCTTATTTTTTCTTTTCTGTCCTATTAAACTGTCTTTATCTCAACTCACAAGCTTTTACTTTTTTTTTGTCTTTTTGTTTTTCTCGATTCTCTCCCCCATCCCACTGTGGGGAGGAAGAGCGTCTGTGTGGTGCTGGTTAAACCACAACAGTTCTTTTGACACCCAACATGGGGCCCGAAGAGCTGAGATAGTGACAGATGTGATGAGAGCATGTTAAAAGAAAATTATTGTAACCATTATTTCAGCTTAATAGTGCTGTTTTGTTTGTTTGTTTGTTTGTTTTTGTTTTGTTTTGTTTTGTTTTGATCTGAGGTCTGCTGTGCCTGTTTTCTGAATTCCGTTATATAGCACATTACTTACTGTATGTGTTCCCTGTTGTGCTGTTTATTGTTCTGGGGGGCTGGTTTAAGGTTAGTTTGCTGCTTACTGTGTAGCACTGGCTTATGATATGATAGAATTACTGGTCATGAGACTGATAGGTACCTTAAAGGATGAGACTACAGGTACCTTAAAGGAGGCTGTAGCGAGGTGGGGGTTGGCCTGTTCTCCCATGTGCCTGGTGACAGGACGAGGGGGAATGGGCTTAAGTTGTGCCAGGGGAGTTTTAGGTTGGATATTAGGAAGAACTTCTTTACAGAAGGGGTTGTGAGGCATTGGAACAGGCTGCCCAGGGAAGTGGTGGAGTCACCATCCCTGGAGGTCTTTAAAAGACATTTAGGTGTAGAGCTCAGTGATATGGGATAGTGGAGGACTGGTTAGTGTTAGGTCAGAGGTTGGGCTGGGTGATCTTCCAACCTAGATGGATTTGGGTGTTAGAAATGGCTCATTCTTCAAAATAAGATTAAATAAAAAAATAGGATTTATTAAAAGAATAGAGGTAAGCAAACAGCGCTGGGTGCACCGGGAGCCTCCGCTCCCCCAGGACGCACACCAGTTACATCAAGCAGCTGATTTTTATGCTCCTAGACTAATACATATTCATTACTACTTCTAAAAAAACAGGTTATTATAATTAGCTTCCAGGGTCCAGTCCCTCCTACTGGAGCATGCGCATCAGTCTCCGGTGGTCCCTCTGGGGGTCTCTAGGGGTCTTGCATGCTGAAGGCTCGTAGTCTTCCTCTCCAAGTTTTTTTCTCGTCCTTCCCCGTTGTACTCCCTTGGCACCGTATCAAGTTTATAGAACATCCCCTGCAGGTCTTGTCTCCCAGCCATCCTTCAGCTTCTTTTTTCTTCTTCTTAATCTCTTGGCCACCTGGCCAGATATCAGAGGCTTGCATAGTATCCCATAACAGTCACTAGTTGTTATCAGTTGTTCTGAAACCCCCAGACATCAAAGACTTCATACAAACACAAATAGCTTTCTTATTGACACTTCACCAGTAATTAAAACGTTCCTCACCAGCCATTCACAGGGACAGTCACACCTATAGCAGTGTTAAGTTAATCTCGAGGAAGACAGAAAAAAGGCTGTAAATGTTAGAAATATAAGTCCGGAATTCATAAATTTGAGGAGTATTTTCTGAAGACTTGATAAATTGACTAGAATGAGGGGGAGACTGGGACACACTGCATCTGTGGTTCAAGAATTAAATTGCCAGTGCAGGGCCCAGAGGCAGACAGGATTCAAACAGAATTGTTCTTTATGGACACGAATTGTTAAAACATTCCTAACATGGGATTCTGTAATCTGGTATTTGTACTCAGCATTGCCATCACTTCCGTACTTTGGAAACCATATCTCAGAAACTAGCAATAATTACGTCATTTACCTTTTCTTTTCAGGGAGACAGTCTGTGAAGGGGACAAGGGAAGATGTTTTCCCCACCTGTTGACTCCCCCTTTCTCCTTCACCTGCCCTTTCTCCCCCAGGCTACTTACAGTAGCTCCTCAAAATCTGAATGTCCTTGGGATGTTCAGACCAGCATGTTCTTATTGTAATGTCTCCTGAATGCACTTCAGGTTTTGTTTAAGGTTAAACAACTACTTAGGAATGCCACTCAGACCCCTGTCCCGAGGCAGGATGGTTATAAGTGGCAGGGAGTGTGGCAAGGATGTGGTCTGGCTGGGATGTTAACTTCCCCTGCAGCAGCCCAAGCAGTGCTGTGCTCTGCACTTGGAGCTGGAACAGCAGTGGGATCACAGCAGGGTTGTGTCTGCTGCTGAGCAGTGCTGACACAGCATCGGGTCTCTCTCTAACCCTCCTAGGGGGTGGGCAAAAAATGAGAAGAAAAACATCCCCAGGGCAGCTGACCTAAACCAAAAAAAGGGATGTTCCATACCATGTGGTGTCACACTCAGCAATAAAAGGTGGGAACAGGAAGAAGAGGGGAGGGGAGGGCTCTCATTAGGAAAACGTCGGTCCTCCTCCCGAACACCGTCTCCGCGCGTTGAGGCCCTGCTTCAAGGACGTGGTCAAGCACCGCTCATTTGTGGGAAGTAGAGAGTAATTTCTTTCCTCTGTACTTCCACATAGCCTTCATTTGTTTTATTTCTTTGTTTTCCTCCTTTTTTTTTCTTTTCCCTTCCCTTTTCCCCTTTCCTTTTTTTTTTTCCTTTAGTTAAATTGTTTAGTTCATAATAATCTTTCTTTAATTATTATTATTATTTCCCTTTAATTAAATTATCCTTATCTCAACCCGTGAGTTGTTCTTTGCTTTACTTCTCCCCCTCCTGATCTAAGGAGGGGAAGTGAGAGAGCGGTTGTGGTGTTTAGCTACCCAGCACGGTAAAACCACCACAGTCCTTTTTGGCACCCAAGGTGGGGCTCAAAGGGTTGAGATAAGAATAGAATTGATCAAAGCACGTACAACTAACACACTTACTTGCTAGTCACCATGTTCAGTGTCCTGTTAATACTGGCTTGTTTGATCATATGTCATGCAATCCGTGTCATGGTCTCCTTTCTCCTATATATCCGATCCGACAAAGTGCTACAATCTGTGTTCATTTTTTTGAATTCGCTGTGCTGCCAAGCACTGGCCTTGAGTTTAATCTGGCATTCAGGCCCTGCACTGCTATCATGTGGGTCTCATGGAAACTATCTTTCAGAGAATATTCAGAACTACACTGCCTTCCTTTCCTCATCTGGATACCAGTTTATTAGTAATATTAGGAATGGTACTGTGAGGAATGTTTTAACAATTCGTGTCCATAAAGAACAATTCTGTTTGAATCCTGTCTGCCTCTGGGCCCTGCACTGGCAATTTAGTTCTTGAACCACAGATGCAGTGTGTCCCAGTCTCCCCCTCATTCTAGTCAATTTATCAAGTCTTCAGAAAATACTCCTCTAATTTATGAACCTGTTTGCTTTTGTTATTCCGGACTCCTATTTCTAACAGTTACAGCCTTTTTTTTGTCTTCTTCGAGATTAACTTAACACTGCTATAGGTGTGACTGTCCCTGTGAATGGCTGGTGAGGAATGTTTTAATTACTCATGAAGTGTCAATAAGAAAGCTATTTGTGTTTGTATGAAGTCTTTGATATCTGGGGGTTTCAGAACAACTGATAACAACTAGTGACTGTTATGGGATTCCATGCAAGACTCTGATATCTGGCCAGGTGGCCAAGAGATTAAGAAGAAGAAAAAAGAAGCTGAAGGATGGCTGGGAGACAAGACCTGCAGGGGATGTTCTATAAACTTGATACGGTGCCAAAGGAGTACAAAGGGAAGGACAAAAAAAAAAAAACTTGGAGAGGAAGACTACGAGTCTTCAGCATGAAAAACCCCTAGAGACCCCCAGAGGGACCACCGGAGACTGATGCACATGCTCCAGTAGGAGGGACTGGACACTGGAAGCTAATTATAATAACCTGTTTTTTTAGAAGTAGTAATGAATATGTATTAGTCTAGGAGCATAAAAATCAGCCACTTGATGTAACTGGTGTGCGTCCTGGTGGAGCGGAGGCTCCCGGTGCACCCAGCGCTGTTTGCTTACCTCTATTCTTTTAATAAATCCTATTTTTTATTTAATCCTATTTTGAAGATTGAGCCATTTCTAACAGTACCTTTTCCTTCTTTCACAGTGGGCTAATTACCACAGTTTGGGAGTATTTTGAACAGCCACGTGTAACCCATGTATTGCTATTTCTAATTCTGAATAACGGGTTTCCTCTTCTCTCTAAGATGAGTCAATTGTTTAGAAAGCTGACCTGGGAATCTGTCTTGAAACAGTCTTGTGGCGAGTGGCAAGGTGTGTGGGACGATGTTGGCAGATCCTTGTCACGGGTGTCTCCTCCAATAGTTTTGAACTTCACCCCTGAGCAAGTGCAAAATCCTAAAAACCTGGTAGAATGTTTGAGAGTTTTATGTCCTGACCCTGATAATGCCGGAGAACGACAGCTTGCAGCATTGTGCTGGGTCCTGGCTTACTCCTATCAAACACTACTTAACATCATCCAGCACCTTACAGAGAGGGAGGAAGTTTCTGAGTCTGATGACCAGACAACACACGCTGTGGCTGACCCAGAGGACCAACCGACTATGGTATCAGTCACCCCCATAATCAAGTCAAAACAATGGAAACGGAGGTCAGCTCGTTTAGTAAGGGAAGAAGCCTCTCCTAAGGAGGAGGGAGAAGGGGAAATGGCAGGCACCTCTAAAGCAGAGCCATCACAAAAACAGCAGGAAGAAGAGATGAAAATCATAAAGGAATCAGAAATCACTCGATCCCTATCCCTGAGTGAGTTGCGAGAAATACAAAAGGATTATGGCCGATGCCCAGGTGAACACATCCTCACCTGGCTGCTTCGATGCCGGGATGCTGGGGCCAATAGCCAACAATTAGAAGGCAATGAAGCCAAGCAGCTGGGATCCCTCTCTAGAGAAATGGACTAAGTAATTAGGAGAGGAGCACAGGCCCTCAGCCTCTGGAGACGACTTCTGGCAGCTGTGAAAGGAAGATATCCCCATAAGGAAGATATTGTATATCACGTAGGCAAGTGGACAACTATGGATAAAGGTCTCCAGCATCTGCAGGAATTAGCTGTGCGGGAGATGATTTTCAGTGATTTGGACAATGCCCAGACACCTCAAGACCCTGATGAAGTCCAGTGCACAACATCCATGTGGCGTAAATTTGTGCGGAGTGCACCATCAGCACATGCCAGTACCCTGGCAGTAATTAACTGGGATGAGGGGATGGGACCAACAATGTGTGATATGTCCTGCCAGCTTCAAAAATATGAAGACAACCTCTCTGCTCTGCTACAGTCCTGTGTCTCAGCTGTGGAGAAACTGTCTGAAAGACTTGACCACCTCGTAGAACGAGCATATTCCCCATATTTCCCCTCATCTAGATGGAGTGATGCTTCAGCCACTAAGAATCAACATTTGCCTGCTCAAGAGAGAGAGTACCCAAGACGCACACCACGTGGCACCTTGTGGTTTTATTTGAGTGACCGTGGGGAGGATATGAGGAAATGGGATGGTGTACCTACCTCAACCCCAGCTGCTCGGGTACATGAACTGAAAGGAAATACAGCAGCAAGAAGAGGGGCTCCTAAGGGCTTTTGGCATAGCTGCTTTGAGCACAGAGAAGATTAGGCAGCTGTCTACCCTGCCTGGCCTTTCAGAAGACCCTTCTGTTGTAGGATTGTTGAAGGTTGAAGAACAACAGATACCAATTGCTACTACAACGGTGCACCGACGGCAATATCGCACCAACCGAGACTCCCTGATTCCCATCCATGAGTTGATTCACCGTCTGGAGAGTCAAGGAGTGATCAGCAAGACTCGCTCACCCTTTAATAGTCCTATATGGCCAGTACGAAAGTCTAATGGTGAGTGGAGGCTAACAGTGGGCTATCGAGCCCTGAATGAAGTCACGCCACCGCTGAGTGCTGCAGTGCCGGACATGCTGGAACTCCAGTATGAACTAGAGTCAAATGCAGCCAAGTGGTACGCCAGAACTGATATTGCTAATGCATTTTTCTCCATCCCTTTGGCAGCAGCATGCAGGCCACAGTTCGCTTTCCCTTGGAGGGGCATCCAATACACCTGGAATCGGCTGCCCCAGGGGTGGAAACACAGCCCTACCATTTGCCATGGACTGATCCAGTCTGCACTGGAACAAAGGGGAGCTCCTGAGCACCTGCAGTACGTTGATGACATCCTCGTGTGGGGCAACACAGATGAAGAAATTATGGGGAAAGGGAGGAAAGTAATTGAAATTCTCCTGAAAGCTGATTTTGCATTGAGCAGAGTAAGGTCATGGGGCCTGCACAGGAAATCCAGTTCTTGGGGGTAAAATGGCAGGATGGACATCGCCACATTCCGATGGATGTGATCAATAAAATAATGGCAATGTCTCTGCCAACTAGCAAAAAAGAAACGCAAGCTTTCCTAGGCCTCGTGGGATTCTGCAGAATGCATGTGCCAGGCTATAGTCAGCTTGTGAGTCCTCTATATCGAGTGACTCGAAAGAGAAACTATTTTGAGTGGGGCCCTGAGCAACAACAGGCCTTTGAACAACTCAAACAAGAAATTGCTCGTTCAGTAGACCTTGGGCATGTCCATTCTGGACCATCTGTGCAAAACATATTTTACACTGCAGCTGGGGAGCATGGGCTCACCTGGAGCCTCTGGCAGAAAACCCCAGAAGAAATTCGAGGTCGACCTCTGGGTTTCTGAAGCCGGGGCTACCAAGGATCAGAAGCCAATTACCCCCCAACTGAAAAAGAAATACTCACAGCAAATGAGGGTGTTCGAGCTGCTTCAGAAGTTGTGGGTACAGAGGCACAGCTCCTCTTGGCACCGCGGCTACCTGTGTTACATTGGATGTTCAAAGAGAAAATTCCCACTACACACCATGCAACTGATGCTACATGGAGTAAGTGGATAGCGTTAATTACACAGCGGGCTCGAATGGGAAAACCCAATCGCCCAGGAATCCTGGAAGAGATTATGGACTGGCAAGAAGGCAGAGATTTCAGAGTGCCAACAGAAGAGGCAACCCGTGCTGAAGAGGCACCACCATACAATGAGTTGCCAGAAGGCAGAAAGCAGTATGTGTTGTTCACTGACGGATCCTGCCGTGAGGTAGGGAGCCATCGTGGAAAGCTGCTGTGTGGAGTCCCACACGACGAGTTGTGGAGGCCATGGAAGGGGAAGGTGAGTCGAGTCAGTACGCAGAAGTAAAAGCCCTACAACTAGCCCTAGATATCGCCAAAAGAGAAAAATGGCCAGCATTGTAACTTTACACTGACTCATGGATGGTGGCAAATGCTCTGTGGGGGTGGCTGCAGCAATGGAAAGAGAGCAACTGGCAGCGCAGAGGTAAACCTATCTGGGCTGCTACCCTGTGGACAGGGTTTCAATATGGTGAGGCCTGGCAAATTGACTATATTGGACCACTCCCAAAAACTCGCCAAGGCAAACGGCACATACTCACCATGGTGGAAGCAACTACTGGGTGGCTGGAAACATATCCCATAAACTTTGCCACAGACCGAAACACTATCTTGGGCCTGGAAAGACAAGTATTGTGGCATCATGGTACACCAGAGAGAATTGAGTCTGACAACGTGAGTCATTTCCGAAACAATCTTGTTACCTCCTGGGCAAAGAGGCATGGTGTTGAGTGGGTATACCACATCCCTTATCACCCACAAGCTTCTGGGAAGGTTGAGAGGTACAATGGACTGTTAAAGACTATGTTACGAGCATTGGGGGCTGGGACTTGGAAACAAGGGGACATAAATCTACCAGAAGCCACTTGGCTAGTTAACAATAGGGGGTCTGACAGCCGTGCTGGTCCTGCCGAAACAAAACCCCTACACACAGTAAAAGGAGCTGAAGTGTCCGTAGTGCATGTAGGAAGGTGGATGGGGAAGGCAGTGTGGGTTGCTCCTGCCTCGGGAAAAGGCAAACCCACTCGTGGGATTGTCTTCGCCCAAGGACCGGAGTATACCTGCTGGGTCATGCAAAAGAATGGGGATATCAAGTGTGTGCCTCAAGGAGACTTGACCTTGAGAGAAAACTAATCTGTAATCTAAGTTAGATGTTGTAGGAAGACGCTGTAGGATCAGTGACAGGCCAACTTTGCAAAGAGCTGGGCAGTGCAACAAGGACTTGAGCGAAGCTGGTGCTGGCGTCCAGACCTCCAACTCCACCTGCCCTGAGTGGCCACTTTGGCAGAGGAACACCTAATCATCAACAGTTCTTATGAACATTTTCCAAGAAAGACCTATGGAATGAAAAGATACACCTGCCTATCAATCCTGCCCTGTTAAATCCTTGTCCTGTTAAAGGACAAGGAATAATGATGAGAATACTTGTATGCTAAAGTGTGGGGGATCTGAGTGTGACACAAATGTTATGGAATAAGGGGTGGAGGTTGTACTGGGTCTGGCTGGGATGTTAACTTCCCCTGCAGCAGCCCAAGCAGTGCTGTGCTCTGCACTTGGAGCTGGAACAGCAGTGGGATCACACCAGGGTTGTGTCTGCTGCTGAGCAGTGCTGGCACAGCATCGGGTCTCTCTCTAACCCTCCTAGGGGGTGGGCAAAAAGTGAGAAAGAAACATCCCCAGGGCAGCTGACCTAAACCAACCAAAGGGACGTTCCATACCATGTGGTGTCACACTCAGCAATAAAAGGTGGGAACAGGAAGAAGAGGGAGGGGTGGGCTCTCGTTGGGAAAACGTCGGTCCTCCTCCCGAACACCGGCTCCGTGCGTTGAGGCCCTGCTTCAAGGACGTGGTCAAGCATCGCTCATTTGTGGGAAGTAGAGAGTAATTTCTTTCCTCTGCACTTCCACATAGCCTTCATTTGTTTTATTTCTTTGTTTTCCTCCCTTTTTTTTTTCCTTTACCCCTACCTTTTCCCCTGTCCTTTTTTTTTTCCCCTTTAGTTAAATTGTTTAGTTCCTAATAATCTTTAATTATTATTATTATTATTTCCCTTTAATTAAATTATCCTTATCTCAACCCGTGAGTTGTTCTTTGCTTTACTTCTTCCCCTCCTGATCTAAGGAGGGGGAGTGAGAGAGCGGTCCTTGTCCTTTACCAGGCATCTAGAGCAGTGGGCACCTCCACTGCTTTGGATATTCACCCCTGAAAAACTGCAGAATCCTAAAAACCAGGCAGAATGCTTCAAAAAGGTGTGTCATCACCCTGGCAATTCCAAAGAGACACAAATCACTGCAACATGCTGGGGCTTGGCCCATGCACTTGGCCCATGTACTGGCTGGTTGGTGCAGCCCAAAGTTTGCTGGTGAATGCAGCCGCACACCCCCCGCACACCAGGCTGGGGAAGGCACAGCCAGCTGCCCCCAGCAGCCTTCAAGCAGCCCTCGGAGGTGCTGATGGCAGCACGGGGAGCATACGCAGCAGGAGAGGGCTTACACAAAGCAACCTGGAGAGCAAATAAATCAGCATTGGACCAGGGTTTGCTAAACAAACGCACCATGAGCACAAATTCTAAACCAGTTTGTCCCATCGAGCATTGTCTGCTCAGGTCTGCTGATCTCTCACAGTATCTCAGGTACCTTCCGGCCTCACACTAGGTGCTAAAAGCAGCGCTGTGGTGGAATGCAGCAGAGAGCTCAGCACCTCACAGCCACCTCCTCAGTCACCTCCCCACCGGGGGAAGGGGAGAGAGCTGACAAGAGGAAAAGTGCACAGACTGGCAGGCTGAGAGAAAGACAGTTTAATGAGAAAGAAAGACAGAAAATGAGCAAGCAAGAAAACTGAAAAAAGTGATGCACAAAACGATTGCTCACCACCCTCTGACCCATGCCCAGCCTGTCCCTGAGCAATGGCAGCCCCTCAGCCAACCCCGCCACAGTGTGAGCAGCACAGAAGTCCTTGGCTGTGTCAGCACTGCTCAGCAGCATCTAAGCCAGCAGTGTGTTATCAGCACCATTCTCATCCTAAAACCAAAGCCCCACACCAGCTACGGTGATGAAAAGCAACTCTATCCCAGCCAAAACCAGGACAGGCCAGTGTCTGATCCTGCAGGAGCCCCTCTGCACTGAGGGCTGCAGAGCCTGCGCCTCACCTCTCAGCACCCAAGGGATTGGGACCCACACATGCACACCCTAGAGCATGGGCAACTGATAAAAGGTGATTTCCTGTTGGTTTCCCTGCAGCCTTTTGCAACAGCCCAGCAGCAACTGGGTGGTCATGGGGGGCTGGCACACAAACTGTCTGGGGGTTGCTATAAAAAGGCAGAGCAGCCAGCTCCACGCACCCTGCAACAGCACCGAGCCGTGGGTCCTGCATGCAACAGAGCAGAGGTAACATCTCACTGCAGCACCAGGGCTCCTCCTGGCACAAATGCTGCGGCCTCAGAGGATGTCAGGGCTGCACGGGGGAACCCAGGTGTCTGCGGTGTTTGATGCAAGTAGTTGGGCTGGAGTCCGGGCCGGTATCGGGGTGGGGAAGACCCAGGTGGCCGTGGCTGGGGACACACACTGCGGGTGCTTCCCTCTGGTGCCAGGGGGGCCATGGGCGGCTTTGGAGGTGCCCCTGATGCATCTGCTCTGCTTCTCCCTGCAGCCTTCTCCGACCCTGCGCTCTCCCCCTAGCAGACGCCCGTGCCCTGTACTGCTGCACTCAGCGGCTGAGCTCAGCCGGTTGCAGAGGACCGGGTCCTGCGCTGCCTGGGGCATCCCCGCTCGTGGCTGGACCCCCGGAGCTTCCTGCACATGGAGCACCTCGGCCTGGGCTGGGTGCTGCTGGCCGGCACCTTGGCTGGCACCTTGGCCGCCAGCAGCACCCGTGAGCAAGACCCCGGCCCCATCAGGGAGGTGGCAATGGACATGGCCCAGAACTCCTTCGATGACCGGTACCTGGGCTGCAGACGCAAGATGGAAAAGAAGCTTAAAATGGTGAACCGCACCGAGTTCGAAAACCACACCTATGCTGAAACCTGGAGAAAAGCAAATGAGAAGTTGCGGAACTCCAACCACCCGCAGGTGCTGCGGTGGGAGTACGCGGTGGCCGTGCTGGCGTACACTTACCCTACAAGTCTGTACCGCAAGTTCAACGCATCTGTGCGTGAGGGTGGGCGCTCCCGCGATTACTACCTCCAATCTTTCCCCTTCAAGACAATGCATTTCCTCCTGACCGAGGCCCTGCACACCCTGCAGAAAGCCCAGGGCCGCAGATGCTACAACGTCTACCGCGGTGTCAGGGGCATCCGCTTTACGGCCCAGATCAACCAGACTGTCCGATTCGGCCAGTTCGCCTCTGCCTCCCTCCATAAGAAAGCTACCAAGAGATTTGGCCAGAACACTTTATTCAAATTGTGCACCTGCCATGGTGTTCCCATCTGGAACTTCTCCTTCTACCCTGAGGAGAAAGAAGTCCTCATCCCACCCTATGAGGTCTTCAGGGTCACCAAATTCACCCGTGACAGAGACGGAACCCACATCCATCTCCGCTCCCATGGCGTGCGCAGCAACTACAACTGTGTGCTAGTGAAGGGTAAGGGCAGCCAGCAGGGTGAGTGCCCCCGGGAGATGGCTGGGGACAGGGCACAGCCCTGGGCAGGCGCTGCCGTGCTCCCCGTGCTCCTCCAGCCATGGCTGCAGAGGAACGGGGGCCCCGTGCCACCGGCTCTGTGAGGGGAAGGGGAGCCTCGTGGTGAAGGCAACACCTCCGTGTGGGGAGCTCGGGGAGGTGGGGAGCTCGGGGAGGTGGGGAGCTTGAAGAGCTTGGGGAGCCTGGGGAGCTTGAAATAACGTGGAGCTGCTGTGCGGAGGCATGGGGGTGTGTAGAGAAGGAGGAGCAGGAGGGCCTGCTGAGGGGTTAGGTTTGGGGTATAAAAGGGCCGGTCAGTGTTTGTGTGTCCTATCGTCGCATTTCTCTCATTAAAGCTTTTCTCTTTGCACACTCGCAGCCTTTCCCATGTGTCCGCGTGCTGAGAGGCCTACGTGCCAGCTCCTGGCGAGGCCTCTGTGTGTGCGAGTGAGCTCAGTGCCAGCTCCTGCAGCCAGATCCAAGTGTCCCTTCTCTCCCCAGCCCTGCTGGGGAGGAGGGGAGCGAGCGGCTGTGCGGTGCTGAGCTGCCTGTAGCTTCAAGCACAGCAGGCCTTCTGGTGCCCAGTGCGAGGCCCGAAGGCTTGAGGGAACGGCAGAGCCAAGCACAGCGTGCCCGAGAGAACAGCCCTGCGGGGATCAGCCCACAACACGGCGCTGCCGCCGGCGCCGGGCCTAGGGCCGGCTGCGGGACTGGTGGCGACAGTGCCCGGAGGGGCCGGGGGCAGTGGCAGCCCCACAGGGAGGAGAGGTTGAGAGAAGGACAGGGAGATCGCTCAACCATTATCGTAACAAGCAAAACAGACTCAGAGTAGGAAGATGAGTATCATTTATTGCCTATTACTAACAAGCTAGAGCAGTTAGAAACTAAAAGCAAACCAAACACACCGTCGCCCCATCCACCTCTTCCACCTCCTCCCCCCGAGCAGTGCAGGGGAACGGGCAATGGGGGCTGCGGTCAGTCCCTGACGCTTCATCCCCGCCGCCCCTCACGGTCCCTCTGTGCCCCTGCTCCCCGTGGGGTCCCTCCCATGGATGCCGTCCTTCCCCAGCTGATCCTTCAGGGGCTTCAAGAACTGCTCCCACACGGCTCCGTCCCACGGGGTCTATCCCCCAGTCCCAAACTGCTCCAGCACAGGGCCCCCATGGGTGCTGGCAGCTCCCCCCAGACCCCTGCTCCGCGTGGGCTCCTCACCATGGCTGCAGCTGCGGCCCGGGGCCTGCTCCTGCGGGGGCTCTCCATGGGCCGCAGCCTCCTCCAGACCCCATCCACCTGCTCCAGCGGGGGCTCCTCCACCCACGGGGGAGCTGCAGCGTGGAGATCTGCTCCGTGTGGGACCCATGGGTGCAGGGGGACAGCCTGCTCCACCAGGGGCCTCTCCCTGCACAGGCCGCAGGGGAACTTGTGCTCTGGTTCATGGAGCACCTCCTGCCCTCCTGCTGCACTGACCTTCTCGCAGAGGCCACCTCAGCAGCACCGCGCTACCAAGACCTTGCCAATACAGATTTACAGAACAGCAAACTGAAAAAAAAAAAAAACACATATGCACACAGCTTTTAACAAGCCCTCGGGTATGATAAATAGCAAAAGAGAGAACACGGCACAGGATCACGCAGGATCACGCTGAAAGATATTAAGAGCAAACCAGACAACATTGTGGGCAGCAAATCAACAGATATGTTCGACAAATATGATCATTGTAAGCTCCTCTGAAGCACTCTGGTCAAATTTCTTGTTATCTCCACCCCCTGAGCCTCTCAATGGATGCCAAAAGGCTGCCGTGGTTTCACATCGATGTCTAACTAAAACCACAACTGCTCTCTCATTGCTCCTTAGAGACAGAGGGGAGGCAGAAAGGATGACACAAAGAAAAAGGCTAAGGGGTTGAGAGAAGGAAAATTGAAATGAAAAAGAAAAAGAAAAAGAAAAAGATAAAGAAAAAGAAAAAGAAAAAGAAAAAGAAAAAGAAAAAGAAAAAGAAAAAGAAAAAGAAAAAGAAAAAGAAAAAGAAAAAGAAAAAGAAAAAGAAAAAGAAAAAGAAAAAGAAAAAGAAAAAGAAAAGCCAATCCACACGGAAGCAAAGAGAAAGCAGTTACTCTCTACTGCCCATCAGCAAGCAAGGTCAGCCACATCTTGGGAAGCAGGGCCCCAATACACATATCTGTTGTCTGGGAGGAAAAACCTCTCTCAATTACTTTCCAATGGTCTTGGGAATCCAGAGAGATCCCGGTCTATTGGAAGATGGCAAATGTGGTTCCAGTCTTCAGCAAGAGCGAGAAAGAAGACCCTGGTAACGACAGACCTGTCAGTCTCATTTCAGTGCCTGGTAAAATCATGGAGAAAATTATCCCAGGAGTTATTGAAAAGCACCTGAGGGACAAGGCAGTCCCTGGTCATAGCAAGCAGAGGGTTCATGAGGGGAAGGCCCCGCTTAACGAACTTAATTTCCTTTCATGACAAAGTTACCCACATAGTTGACCAACGGATGGCAGCTGATGAAATCGTTTTGTATTTCGGCAAAGCGTTTGATATGGTTTCTCAAAGTTTCCCTCAGGACTAAATGTGCAGCACACAGCTAGACAGGTTCCTAATGTGCTGGGTGAACAACTGGCTGGTGGGTCAGGCTCCAAGGGTGCTAGTAAATGGGGTTACATCAGGCTGACGGCCAGTTACTCGTGGGGTTCCTCGGGGCTCTGTTTTGGGGCCAGTTTTTGTCAATGTTTTCATAAATGAAAACACATTTATTTTTATAAATGAAAATTATGTTATTTATTTTCATAAATGAAAGCATTGACATTCATAAATTTCGTTTCTGTGTCTGGGGGACTGCTGCTGGAAACTGCAGCAGCAGTTTTATCCGACAAAACCCCTTTGTGATTGTTTGTCCTAGCAACTCACATCTCCGCAGGTATCAGTACAGGCTGGGGGATGACCTGCTGGAGAGGAGCTCTGAGGAGAAGAACCTGGGGGTCCTGGTGGGTGACAGGTTGTCCATGAGGCAGCAGTGTGCCCTGGTGGCCAAGAGGGCCAAGGGGATCCTGGCGGGCATTAAAATGAGCGTGGCCAGCAGGTCGAGGGAGGTGATCCTCCCCCTCTGCTCTGCCCTGGTCAGGCCTCACCTGGAGTACTGGGTCCAGTTCTGGGCTCCCCGGTACAAGAAAGACTGGGATCTCCTGGAAAGAGTCCAGCGGAGGGCCACAAGGATGATCCGGGGCCTGGAGCATCTTCCCTGTGAGGAGAGGCTGAGAGACCTGGGGCTGTGCAGCCTGGAGAAGAGAGGACTGAGAGGGGATCTCATCAATGTGTATAAATACCTCCTCAGGTGGGAGACAGAGGGATTTGGCCAACCTCTTTCAGTGGTTTGTGGGGACAGGACAAGGGGCAGTGGCCACAAAATGGAGCCCAGTCAGTTCCACACCAACATGCGAAAGATCCTCTACTTTGAGAGAACTGGCAGAGGAGCTGGCCAAGCCGCTTTCCACCATTTATCAGCAGTCCTGGTTATCGGGGGAGGTCCCAGTTGACTGGCGGCTAGCAAACGTGACGCCCATCTAAAAGAAGGGCCGGAGGGCAGGCCCAGGAAACTACAGGCCTGTCAGTTTGACCTCAGTGCCAGGGAAGCTCATGGAGCAGATCCTCTTGAGAGTCATCACGCGGCACTTGCAGGGCAAGCAGGCGATCAGGCCCAGTCAGCATGGGGTAATGAAAGGCAGGTCCTGCTTGACGAACCTGATCTCCTTCTATGACAAAGTGACGTGCTTGGTGGATGAGGGAAAGGCTGTGGATGTGGTCTACCTTGACTTCAGCAAGGCTTTTAACACGGTTTCACACAACTTTCTCCTCAAGAAACTGGCTGCTCATGGCTTTGACTGGTGTACACTTCGTTGGGTTAAAAATTGGCTGGATAGCCGGTCCCAAAGTGTTGTGGTGAATGGAGTCAAGTCCAGTTGGAGGCCGGTCACTAGTGGCGTCCCCCAGGGCTCGGTGCTGGGGCCAGTCCTCTTTAATATCTTCATCAATGATCTTGACGAGGGCATTGAGTGCACCCTCAGTAAGTTTGCAGATGACACCAAGTTAGGTGCGTGTGTCGATCTGCTCGAGGGTAGGAAGGCTCTGCAGGAGGATCTGGATAGGCTGCACCGATGGGCTGAGGCCAACTGCATGAAGTTCAACAAGGCCAAGTGCCGGGTCCTGCACCTGGGGCACAACAACCCCAAGCAGAGCTACAGGCTGGGAGATGAGTGGTCGGAAAGCTGCCAGGCAGAGAAATACCTGGGAATATTGGTGGATAGTCGGCTGAAGATGAGCCAGCAGTGTGCTCAGGTGGCCAAGAAGGCCAACGGCATCCTGGCTTGTATCAGAAGCAGTGTGACCAGCAGGGCTAGGGAGGTGATCGTCCCCCTGT
Source organism: Anas acuta (assembly GCF_963932015.1). Taxonomy (NCBI): domain Eukaryota; kingdom Metazoa; phylum Chordata; class Aves; order Anseriformes; family Anatidae; genus Anas; species Anas acuta. The sequence goes on along the minus strand of NC_088979.1, from coordinate 895,486 downwards.
ACTCGGCTCTGGTGAGGCCGCACCTCGAGTACTGTGTTCAGTTTTGGGCCCCTCGCTACAAGAAGGACATGGAGGTGCTTGAGCGAGTCCAGAGAAGGGCAACGAAGCTGGTGAGGGGCCTGGAGAACAAGTCCTACGAGGAGCAGCTGAAGGAGCTGGGCTTGTTCAGCCTGGAGAAGAGGAGGCTCAGGGGTGACCTTATTGCTCTCTACAGATACCTTAAAGGAGGCTGTAGCGAGGTGGGAGTTGGCCTGTTCTCCCACGTGCCTGGTGACAGGATGAGGGGGAATGGGCTAAAGTTGTGCCAGGGGAGGTTTAGGTTAGATGTTAGGAAGAGCTTCTTTACTAAAAGGGTTGTGAGGCAGTGGAACAGGCTGCCCAGGGTGGTGGTGGAGTCACCATCACTGGAAGTCTTCAAAAGACGTTTAGATGTAGAGCTTAGGGCTATGGTTTAGTGGGGACTGTTAGTGTTAGGTTAGAGGTTGGACTCGATGATCTTGAGGTCTCTTCCAACCTAGAAATTCTGTGATTCTGTGATTCTGTGACTTCAGCAAGGCTTCTGGTACTGTCTCCCACAACATCTTGGTAACAAAACCGAGAAAGTGTGGGACAGAGGAGTGGACAGTAAGGTGGGTTGAGAAGTGGCTGACTGGCTGAGCTCAGAAGGTGGTGATCAGAGCACAGAGTCTGGCTGGAGACCTGCGACTAACGGTGTTCCCCAGCGGTCAGGGCCAGGTCCGGTCTTGTTCAACACCTTCTTCGATGACCTTGACTAAGGAATAGTGTCCACCCTCAAAAAGTACAGCGATGATACAAGGCTGGGAGGAGTGGCTGACACACCAGAATGTTGTGCTGCCATTCAGTGAGACCTGGACAGGCTGGAGAGATGAGCAGGGAGAAACCAAGTAAGGTTTAACAAGACCAAGTATAGAGTCCTGCACCTGGGAAGGAACAACTGAATGTTATCAGTATAGGCTGGGGGATGACCTGCTGGAGAGGAGCTCTGTGGAGAAGGACCTGGGGATCCTGGTGGGTGACAGGCTGGCCATGAGGCAGCAGTGTGCCCTGGTGGCCAAGAGGGCCAACAAGATCCTGGCGGGCATTAAAAGGAGCATGGCCAGCAGGTCGAGGGAGGTGGCTCCGCTGTCCCAGCACCAGAGCAGCCAGGTGACAAGGTGCTCACCTGGACAACGACTGAAATCTTTTCGCCTATCTCCTAGCTCATGCTGGAATAAGCATCGGGTAGTTCCTGATGCTCTCATGATACCTTCCTCTTCATCTTCCTGTTCCTCTGATGGCCCCGCCACTCTGGAGCAGCCTGCCTCATCTTCTTCCTCCTCCCCAGTCCGAGTGGGTGTTCCTCTGCATTCTAAGCAAGCCGTGGGAGAAGCTAAGGTTTACAAATTACAATTGTTAAACAACAATTTTGTTTTAACACGCTGTGGTCAGACTGGTACTTATCTCAACCCTTTGGGCCCCGTGTTGGACATCAAAGGACTGCTGTGGTTTAACCGGCCAGCAGCTCAGCACCACAGAGCCATTTGCTCTTCTTCATCCCCAAGTGGGATGGGGGAGAGAATGGGAGGGCAGGGGAAGTAAAAGCTTGTGAGTTGAGATGAAGACAGTTTAATAGGACAGAAAAAAAATATAACAATAACAATATTAAAACTAAAAATAGTAATAGTAAAAATAATAACACGTACAAAGCAAGCGATGCACAATGCAATTGCTCACCACCTGCTGACGGATGCCCAGCTTATCCCTGGGCACCCTGCGCCCCCTCCCCAGCTAGCCACCCCTATATATTGTCCAGCATGACCCCACATGGTGTGGAATAACCCTTTGGCCAGTTGGGGTCAGCTGTCCTGGGCCTGTCCCCTCCCAGCTCCTGCTGCACCCCCAGCCTGCCCGCTGCCAGGGCAGTGTGAGAAGCACAGAAGTCCTTGGCTGTGTGAGCACTGCTCAGCAGCATCTAAGCCAGCAGTGTGTTATCAGCACCATTGTCATCCTAAAACCAAAGCCCCACACCAGCTACGGTGATGAAAAGCAACTCGATCCCAGCCAAAACCAGGACAAGCCAGTGTCTGCTCCTGCAGGAGCCCCTCTGCACTGAGGGCTGCAGAGCCTGCGCCTCACCTCTCAGCACCCAAGGGACTGGGACCCACACACGCATGCACTAGAGCATGGGCAACTGATAAGAGGCGATTTCCTGTTGGTTTCCCTGCAGCCTTTTGCAACAGCCCAGCAGCAACTGGGTGGTCATGGGGGGCTGGAACACAAACTGTCTGGGGGTTGCTATAAAAAGGCAGAGCATACAGCTCCACGCACCCTGCAGCAGCGCCGAGCCGTGGGTCCTGCATGCAACAGAGCAGAGGTAACATCTCACTGCAGCACCAGGGCTCCTCCTGGCACAAATGCTGCGGCCTCAGAGGATGTCGGGGCTGCACGGGGGAACCCAGGTGTCTGCGGTGTTTGATGCAAGTAGTTGGGCTGGAGTCCGGGCCTGTATCGGGGTGGGGAAGACCCAGGTGGCCGTGGCTGGGGACACACACTGCGGGTGCTTCCCTCTGGTGCCAGGGGGGCCATGGGCAGCTTTGGAGGTGCCCCTGATGCATCTGCTCCGCTTCTGCCTGCAGCCTTCTCCGACCCTGCGCTCTCCCCCTAGCAGATGCCCGTGCCCTGTACTGCTGCACTCAGCGGCTGAGCTCAGCCGGTTGCAGAGGACCGGGTCCTGCGCTGCCTGGGGCATCCCCGCTCGTGGCTGGATCCCCGGAGCTTCCTGCACATGGAGCACCTCGGCCTGGGCTGGGTGCTGCTGGCCGGCACCTTGGCTGGCACCTTGGCCGCCAGCAGCACCCGTGAGCAAGACCCCGGCCCCATCAGGGAGGTGGCAATGGACATGGCCCATAACTCCTTCGATGACCAGTACCAGGGCTGCAGAAACAAGATGAAGGTGGCCCTGAAGAAAGTGCATCACGCGGAATTCAAAAACCACATCTTTGCAGATACCTGGAGTGAAGCAAAGGAGAAGTGGAAGAACTCCAACCGCCCGCAGGGGCTGTCGCGGGACTACGCGGTGGCCGTGCTGGCGTACACTGCTGATACAGACCTGTACAGCCTGTTCAACACAGCTGTGCGCGATGGTGGGCGCTCCCGCGATTACTACCTGCAATCCTTCCCCTTCAAGACACTGCATTTCTTCCTGACCGTGGCCCTGCAAACTCTGCGTAAAGCCCAGGGCCACAAATGCTACAACGTCTACCGCGGCGTCAGGGGCATCCAATTTACGGCCAGCCAACACCACACTGTCCGCTTCGGCCAGTTCGCCTCTGCCTCCTTGAATGAGAGTATTGCCCAGGAATTTGGCCAGGACACCTTCTTCATCGTGTACACCTGCCATGGTGTCTCCATCAAGCATTTCTCCTTCTTCGCTAAGGAGGATGAAGTCCTCATCCCACCCTATGAGGTCTTCAATGTCACCAAATTCACCCAAGACAGAAACGGAAACGTCATCCATCTCCGCTCCCGTGGTGCACGCAGCACCTACAAATGTGCACTGGTGAAGGGTAAGGGCAGCCAGCAGGGTGGGTGCCCCCGGGAGATGGCTGGGGACAGGGCACAGCCCTGGGCAGGCGCCGCCGTGCTCCCCGCGCTCCTCCAGCCATGGCTGCAGAGGAACGGGGGCCCCGTGCCACCGGCTCTGTGAGGGGAAGGGGAGCCTCGTGGTGAAGGCAACACCTCCGTGTGGGGAGCTTGGGGAGCCTGGGGAGCTTGGGGAGGTGGGGAGCTTGGGGAGCTTGGGGAGCCTGGGGAGCTTGAAATAACGTGGAGCTGCTGTGCGGAGGCATGGGGGTGTGTAGAGAAGGAGGAGCAGGAGGGCCTGCTGAGGGGTTAGGTTTGGGGTATAAAAGGGCCGGTCAGTGTTTGTGTGTCCTATCGTCGCATTTCTCGCATTAAAGCTTTTCTCTTTGCACACTCGCAGCCTTTCCCATGTGTCCGCGTGCTGAGAGGCCTACGTGCCAGCTCCTGGCGAGGCCTCTGTGTGTGCGAGTGAGCTCAGTGCCAGCTCCTGCAGCCAGATCCAAGTGTCCCTTCTCTCCCCAGCCCTGCTGGGGAGGAGGGGAGCGAGCGGCTGTGCGGTGCTGAGCTGCCTGTAGCTTCAAGCACAGCAGGCCTTCTGGTGCCCAGTGCGAGGCCCGAAGGCTTGAGGGAACGGCAGAGCCAAGCGCAGCGTGCCCGAGAGAACAGCCCTGCGGGGATCAGCCCACAACACGGCGCTGCCGCCGGCGCCGGGCCTAGGGCCGGCTGCGGGACTGGTGGCGACAGTGCCCGGAGGGGCCGGGGGCAGTGGCAGCCCCACAGGGAGGAGAGGTTGAGAGAAGGACAGGGAGATCGCTCAACCATTATCGTAACGAGTGAAACAGACTCAGAGTAGGAAGATGAGTATCATTTATTGCCTATTACTAACAAGCTAGAGCAGTTAGAAAACAAACAAAAAAACAAACTCCAACACCTTCCCCTCATCCACCTCTTCCACCTTCTACCCCCCAAGCAGTGCAGGGGAACGGGCAATGGGGGCTGCGGTCAGTCCCTGACGCTTCATCCCCGCCGCCCCTCACGGTCCCTCTGTGCCCCTGCTCCCCGTGGGGTCCCTCCCATGGATGCCGTCATTCCCCAACTGATCCTTCAGGGGCTTCAAGAACTGCTCCCACACGGCTCCGTCCCACGTGGTCCATCCCCCAGTCCCAAACTGCTCCAGCACGGGGCCCCCATGGGTGCTGGCAGCTCCCCCCAGCCCCCTGCTCCATGTGGGCTCCTCTCCACGGGCTGCAGCTCCGGCCCGGGGCCTGCTCCTGCGGGGGCTCTCCATGGGCCGCAGCCTCCTCCAGGCCACATCCACCTGCTCCACCGGGGACTCCTCCACCCACGGGGGAGCTGCAGCGTGGAGATCTGCTCCGTGTGGGACCCATGGGTGCAGGGGGACAGCCTGCTCCACCAGGGGCCTCTCCCTGCACAGGCCGCAGGGGAACTTGTGCTCTGGTTCATGGAGCACCTCCTCCCTCCTGCTGCACTGACCTTCTCACAGAGGCCACCTCAGCAGCCCCCCGCTATCAAGCCCTTGCCAATACAGATTCACAGAACAGCAAACTGAAAAAAACAACACAAATGCACACAGATTTTAACAAGCCCTCGGATATGATAAATAGCAAAAGAGAGAACACGGCACAGGATCACGCAGGATCACACTGAAAGATATTAAGAGCAAACCAGACAACATTGTGGGCAGCAAATCAACAGATATGTTCAACAAATATGATCATTGTCAGCTCCCTCTGAAGCACTCTGGTCAAATTTCTTGTCATCTCCACCCCCTGAGCCTCTCAATGGATGCCAAAAGGCTGCCGTGGTTTCACATCGATGTCTAACTAAAACCACAACTGCTCTCTCATTGCTCCTCAGAGACAGAGGGGAGGCAGAAAGGATGACACAAAGAAAAAGGCTAAGGGGTTGAGAGAAGGAAAATTGAAATGAAAAAGAAAAAGAAAAAGAAAAAGAAAAAGATGAAAAAGAAAAAGAAAAAGAAAAAGAAAAAGAAAAAGAAAAAGAAAAAGAAAAAGAAAAAGAAAAAGAAAAAGAAAAAGAAAAAGAAAAAGAAAAAGAAAAAGAAAAAGAAAAAGAAAAAGAAAAAGAAAAAGAAAAAGAAAAGCCAATCCACACGGAAGCAAAGAGAAAGCAGTTACTCTCTACTGCCCATCAGCAAGCAAGGTCAGCCACATCTTGGGAAGCAGGGCCCCAATACACATATCTGTTGTCTGGGAGGAAAAACCTCTCTCAATTACTTTCCAATGGTCTTGGGAATCCAGAGAGATCCCGGTCTATTGGAAGATGGCAAATGTGGTTCCAGTCTTCAGCAAGAGCGAGAAAGAAGACCCTGGTAACGACAGACCTGTCAGTCTCATTTCAGTGCCTGGTAAAATCATGGAGAAAATTATCCCAGGAGTTATTGAAAAGCACCTGAGGGACAAGGCAGTCCCTGGTCATAGCAAGCAGAGGGTTCATGAGGGGAAGGCCCCGCTTAACGAACTTAATTTCCTTTCATGACAAAGTTACCCACATAGTTGACCAACGGATGGCAGCTGATGAAATCGTTTTGTATTTCGGCAAAGCGTTTGATACGGTTTCTCAAAGTATCCCTCAGGACTAAATGTGCAGCACACAGCTAGACAGGTTCCTAATGTGCTGGGTGAACAACTGGCTGGTGGGTCAGGCTCCAAGGGTGCTAGTAAATGGGGTTACATCAGGCTGACGGCCAGTTACTCGTGGGGTTCCTCGGGGCTCTGTTTTGGGGCCAGTTTTTGTCAATGTTTTCATAAATGAAAACACATTTATTTTTATAAATGAAAATTATGTTATTTATTTTCATAAATGAAAGCATTGACATTCATAAATTTCGTTTCTGTGTCTGGGGGACTGCTGCTGGAAACTGCAGCAGCAGTTTTATCCGACAAAACCCCTTTGTGATTGTTTGTCCTAGCAACTCACATCTCCGCAGGTATCAGTACAGGCTGGGGGATGACCTGCTGGAGAGGAGCTCTGAGGAGAAGAACCTGGGGGTCCTGGTGGGTGACAGGTTGTCCATGAGGCAGCAGTGTGCCCTGGTGGCCAAGAGGGCCAACAAGATCCTGGTCGGCATTAAAATGAGCGTGGCCAGCAGGTCGAGGGAGGTGATCCTCCCCCTCTGCTCTGCCCTGGTCAGGCCTCACCTGGAGTACTGGGTCCAGTTCTGGGCTCCCCGGTACAAGAAAGACTGGGATCTCCTGGAAAGAGTCCAGCGGAGGGCCACAAGGATGATCCGGGGCCTGGAGCATCTTCCCTGTGAGGAGAGGCTGAGAGACCTGGGGCTGTGCAGCCTGGAGAAGAGAGGACTGAGAGGGGATCTCATCAATGTGTATAAATACCTCCTCAGGTGGGAGACAGAGGGATTTGGCCAACCTCTTTCAGTGGTTTGTGGGGACAGGACAAGGGGCAGTGGCCACAAAATGGAGCCCAGTCAGTTCCACACCAACATGCGAAAGATCCTCTACTTTGAGAGAACTGGCAGAGGAGCTGGCCAAGCCGCTTTCCACCATTTATCAGCAGTCCTGGTTATCGGGGGAGGTCCCAGTTGACTGGCAGCTAGCAAACGTGACGCCCATCTAAAAGAAGGGCCGGAGGGCAGGCCCAGGAAACTACAGGCCTGTCAGTTTGACCTCAGTGCCAGGGAAGCTCATGGAGCAGATCCTCTTGAGAGTCATCACGCGGCACTTGCAGGGCAAGCAGGCGATCAGGCCCAGTCAGCATGGGGTAATGAAAGGCAGGTCCTGCTTGACGAACCTGATCTCCTTCTATGACAAAGTGACGTGCTTGGTGGATGAGGGAAAGGCTGTGGATGTGGTCTACCTTGACTTCAGCAAGGCTTTTAACACGGTTTCACACAACTTTCTCCTCAAGAAACTGGCTGCTCATGGCTTTGACTGGTGTACACTTCGTTGGGTTAAAAATTGGCTGGATAGCCGGTCCCAAAGTGTTGTGGTGAATGGAGTCAAGTCCAGTTGGAGGCCGGTCACTAGTGGCGTCCCCCAGGGCTCGGTGCTGGGGCCAGTCCTCTTTAATATCTTCATCAATGATCTTGACGAGGGCATTGAGTGCACCCTCAGTAAGTTTGCAGATGACACCAAGTTAGGTGCGTGTGTCGATCTGCTCGAGGGTAGGAAGGCTCTGCAGGAGGATCTGGATAGGCTGCACCGATGGGCTGAGGCCAACTGCATGAAGTTCAACAAGGCCAAGTGCCGGGTCCTGCACCTGGGGCACAACAACCCCAAGCAGAGCTACAGGCTGGGAGATGAGTGGTCGGAAAGCTGCCAGGCAGAGAAATACCTGGGAATATTGGTGGATAGTCGGCTGAAGATGAGCCAGCAGTGTGCTCAGGTGGCCAAGAAGGCCAACGGCATCCTGGCTTGTATCAGAAGCAGTGTGACCAGCAGGGCTAGGGAGGTGATCGTCCCCCTGTACTCGGCTCTGGTGAGGCCGCACCTCGAGTACTGTGTTCAGTTTTGGGCCCCTCGCTACAAGAAGGACATGGAGGTGCTTGAGCGAGTCCAGAGAAGGGCAACGAAGCTGGTGAGGGGCCTGGAGAACAAGTCCTACGAGGAGCAGCTGAAGGAGCTGGGCTTGTTCAGCCTGGAGAAGAGGAGGCTCAGGGGTGACCTTATTGCTCTCTACAGATACCTTAAAGGAGGCTGTAGCGAGGTGGGAGTTGGCCTGTTCTCCCACGTGCCTGGTGACAGGATGAGGGGGAATGGGCTAAAGTTGTGCCAGGGGAGGTTTAGGTTAGATGTTAGGAAGAGCTTCTTTACTAAAAGGGTTGTGAGGCAGTGGAACAGGCTGCCCAGGGTGGTGGTGGAGTCACCATCACTGGAAGTCTTCAAAAGACGTTTAGATGTAGAGCTTAGGGCTATGGTTTAGTGGGGACTGTTAGTGTTAGGTTAGAGGTTGGACTCGATGATCTTGAGGTCTCTTCCAACCTAGAAATTCTGTGATTCTGTGATTCTGTGACTTCAGCAAGGCTTCTGGTACTGTCTCCCACAACATCTTGGTAACAAAACCGAGAAAGTGTGGGACAGAGGAGTGGACAGTAAGGTGGGTTGAGAAGTGGCTGACTGGCTGAGCTCAGAAGGTGGTGATCAGAGCACAGAGTCTGGCTGGAGACCTGCGACTAACGGTGTTCCCCAGCGGTCAGGGCCAGGTCCGGTCTTGTTCAACACCTTCTTCGATGACCTTGACTAAGGAATAGTGTCCACCCTCAAAAAGTACAGCGATGATACAAGGCTGGGAGGAGTGGCTGACACACCAGAATGTTGTGCTGCCATTCAGTGAGACCTGGACAGGCTGGAGAGATGAGCAGGGAGAAACCAAGTAAGGTTTAACAAGACCAAGTATAGAGTCCTGCACCTGGGAAGGAACAACTGAATGTTATCAGTATAGGCTGGGGGATGACCTGCTGGAGAGGAGCTCTGTGGAGAAGGACCTGGGGATCCTGGTGGGTGACAGGCTGGCCATGAGGCAGCAGTGTGCCCTGGTGGCCAAGAGGGCCAACAAGATCCTGGCGGGCATTAAAAGGAGCATGGCCAGCAGGTCGAGGGAGGTGGCTCCGCTGTCCCAGCACCAGAGCAGCCAGGTGACAAGGTGCTCACCTGGACAACGACTGAAATCTTTTCGCCTATCTCCTAGCTCATGCTGGAATAGGCATCGGGTAGTTCCTGATGCTCTCATGATACCTTCCTCTTCATCTTCCTGTTCCTCTGATGGCCCCGCCACTCTGGAGCAGCCTGCCTCGTCTTCTTCCTCCTCCCCAGTCCGAGTGGGTGTTCCTCTGCATTCTAAGCAAGCCGTGGGAGAAGCTAAGGTTTACAAATTACAATTGTTAAACAACAATTTTGTTTTAACACGCTGTGGTCAGACTGGTACTTATCTCAACCCTTTGGGCCCCGTGTTGGACATCAAAGGACTGCTGTGGTTTAACCGGCCAGCAGCTCAGCACCACAGAGCCATTTGCTCTTCTTCATCCCCAAGTGGGATGGGGGAGAGAATGGGAGGGCAGGGGAAGTAAAAGCTTGTGAGTTGAGATGAAGACAGTTTAATAGGACAGAAAAAAAATATAACAATAACAATATTAAAAACTAAAAATAGTAATAGTAAAAATAATAACACGTACAAAGCAAGCGATGCACAATGCAATTGCTCACCACCTGCTGACGGATGCCCAGCTTATCCCTGGGCACCCTGCGCCCCCTCCCCAGCTAGCCACCCCTATATATTGTCCAGCATGACCCCACATGGTGTGGAATAACCCTTTGGCCAGTTGGGGTCAGCTGTCCTGGGCCTGTCCCCTCCCAGCTCCTGCTGCACCCCCAGCCTGCCCGCTGCCAGGGCAGTGTGAGAAGCACAGAAGTCCTTGGCTGTGTGAGCACTGCTCAGCAGCATCTAAGCCAGCAGTGTGTTATCAGCACCATTGTCATCCTAAAACCAAAGCCCCACACCAGCTACGGTGATGAAAAGCAACTCGATCCCAGCCAAAACCAGGACAAGCCAGTGTCTGCTCCTGCAGGAGCCCCTCTGCACTGAGGGCTGCAGAGCCTGCGCCTCACCTCTCAGCACCCAAGGGACTGGGACCCACACATGCATGCACTAGAGCATGGGCAACTGATAAGAGGCGATTTCCTGTTGGTTTCCCTGCAGCCTTTTGCAACAGCCCAGCAGCAACTGGGTGGTCATGGGGGGCTGGAACACAAACTGTCTGGGGGTTGCTATAAAAAGGCAGAGCATACAGCTCCACGCACCCTGCAGCAGCGCCGAGCCGTGGGTCCTGCATGCAACAGAGCAGAGGTAACATCTCACTGCAGCACCAGGGCTCCTCCTGGCACAAATGCTGCGGCCTCAGAGGATGTCGGGGCTGCACGGGGGAACCCAGGTGTCTGCGGTGTTTGATGCAAGTAGTTGGGCTGGAGTCCGGGCCTGTATCGGGGTGGGGAAGACCCAGGTGGCCGTGGCTGGGGACACACACTGCGGGTGCTTCCCTCTGGTGCCAGGGGGGCCATGGGCGGCTTTGGAGGTGCCCCTGATGCATCTGCTCCGCTTCTGCCTGCAGCCTTCTCCGACCCTGCGCTCTCCCCCTAGCAGACGCCCGTGCCCTGTACTGCTGCACTCAGCGGCTGAGCTCAGCCGGTTGCAGAGGACCGGGTCCTGCGCTGCCTGGGGCATCCCCGCTCGTGGCTGGACCCCCGGAGCTTCCTGCACATGGAGCACCTCGGCCTGGGCTGGGTGCTGCTGGCCGGCACCTTGGCTGGCACCTTGGCCGCCAGCAGCACCCGTGAGCAAGTCCCCGGCCCCATCAGGGAGGTGGCGATGGACATGGCCCAGAACTCCTTCGATGACCAGTACCAGGGCTACACATACAGTATGCTGGAGGCGCTTAGAATGGTGAACCGCACAGAATTCAAAAACCCGGTATATGCAGACTCCTGGAGAAGAGCAGAGGAGAGGTGGTGGACGCAATGGGGCAACTCCAACCACCTGCAGGTGCTGCGGCGGGAATATGCGGTGGCTGTGCTGGCGTATACTGCTAATACAGGCCTCTACAGCCAGTTCAACACAGCTGTGCGCGAGGGTGGGCGCTCCCACGGGTACTACCTCCAATCCTTCCCCTTCAAGACGCTGCATTTCCTCCTGACCGAGGCCCTGCACACTCTGCGGAATGCCCAGGGCCACAGATGCTACAACGTCTACCGTGGCGTCAAGGGCATCTACTTTACGGCCCACCGCCAGCAGACCGTCCGCTTCGGCCAGTTCGCCTCTGCCTCCCTCCAGAAGAATGCTGCCCAGAAATTTGGCCAGGACACCTTCTTCATTGTGTACACCTGCTACGTGTCCCCATCAAGCATTTCTCCTTTTTCCCTACTGAGGATGAAGTCCTCATCCCACCCTATGAGGTCTTCAAGGTCACCAATGTCATGAGTTACTTCAGCAGAAGCATCATCCATCTCCACTCCCATACCACGCACAGCACCTACAACTGTGCGCTGCTGAAGGGTAAGGGCAGGCAGCAGGGTGAGTGCCCCCGGGAGATGTCTGGGGACAGGGCACAGCCCTGGGCAGGTGCCGCCGTGCTCCCCGCGCTCCTCCAGCCATGGCTGCAGAGGAAAGGGGGCCCCGTGCCACCGGCTTTGTGAGGGGAAGGGGAGCCTCGTGGTGAAGGCAACACCTCTGTGTGGGGAGCTCGGGGAGCCTGGGGAGCTTGGGGAGCTTGAAATAACGTGGAGCTGCTGTGCGGAGGCATGGGGGTGTGTAGAGAAGGAGGAGCAGGAGGGCCTGCTGAGGGGTTAGGTTTGGGGTATAAAAAAGCAGGGCCGGTCAGTGTTTGTGTGTCCTATCGTCGCATTTCTCGCATTAAAGCTTTTCTCTTTGCACACTCGCAGCCTTTCCCATGTGTCCGCGTGCTGAGAGGCCTACGTGCCAGCTCCTGGCAAGGCCTCTGTGTGTGCGAGTGAGCTCAGTGCCAGCTCCTGCAGCCAGATCCAAGTGTCCCTTCTCTCCCCAGCCCTGCTGGGGAGGAGGGGAGCGAGCGGCTGTGCGGTGCTGAGCTGCCTGTAGCTTCAAGCACAGCAGGCCTTCTGGTGCCCAGTGCGAGGCCCGAAGGCTTGAGGGAACGGCAGAGCCAAGCGCAGCGTGCCCGAGACAACAGCCCTGCGGGGTCACCCCACGACATGGCGCTGCTGCCGGCGCCGGGCCTAGGGCCGGCTGCGGGACTGGTGGCGACAGTGCCCGGAGGGACCGGGGGCAGTGGCAGCGCCACAGGGAGGAGAGGTGGCCCTGGCTTTGTGTTGAAGTGGCCCAACGGTGTCTGGGGTGACCTAGCCCCTGGCAGCTCCCCCCAGCCCCCTGCTCCCCGTGGGCTCCTCTCCACGGGCTGCAGCTCCGGCCCGGGGCCTGCTCCTGCGGGGGCTCTCCATGGGCCGCAGCCTCCTCCAGGCCACATCCACCTGCTCCACCGGGGGCTCCTCCACCCATGGGGGGGCTGCAGCGTGGAGATCTGCTCCGTGTGGGACCCATGGGTGCAGGGGGACAGCCTGCTCCACCAGGGGCCTCTCCACAGGCCGCAGGGGAACTTGTGCTCTGGTTCATGGAGCACCTCCTGCCCTCCTGCTGCACTGACCTTCTCGCAGAGGCCACCCCTGCAGCCCCCCGCTATCAAGCCCTTGCCTATACAGATTCACTGAACAGCAAACTGAAAAACAAACAAACAAACAAACACACAGCTTTTAACAAACCATCAGATATGATAAATAGCAAAAGAGAGAACACGGCACAGGATCACACAGGATCACACTGAAAGATATTAAGAGCAAACCAGACAACATTGTGGGCAGCAAATCAACAGATATGTTTGACAAATATGATCATTGTCAGCTCCCTCTGAAGCACTCTGGTCAAATTTCTTGTTATCTCCACCCCCTGAGCCTCTCAATGGATGCCAAAAGGCTGCCGTGGTTTCACTTTGATGTCTAACTAAAACCACAACTGCTCTCTCATTGCTCCTCAGAGACAGAGGGGAGGCAGAAAGGATTACCCAAAAGAAAAGGCTAAGGGGTTGAGAGAAGGAAAATTGAAATTAAAAAGAAAAAGAAAAAGAAAAAGAAAAAGAAAAAGAAAAAGAAAAAGAAAAAGAAAAAGAAAAAGAACAAGAGAAGAGAAGAGAAGAGAAGAGAAGAGAAGAGAAGAGAAGAGAAGAGAAGAGAAGAGAAGAGAAGAGAAGAGAAGAGAAGAGAAGAGAAGAGAAGAGAAGAGAAGAGAAGAGAAGAGAAGAAAAGAAAAGAAAAGAAAAGAAAAGAAAAGAAAAGAAAAGAAAAGAAAAGAAAAGAAAAGAAAAGAAAAGAAAAGAAAAGAAAAGAAAAGAAAAGAAAAGAAAAAGAAAAAGAAAAAGAAAAGCCAATCCACACAGAAGCAAAGAGAAAGCAGTTACTCTCTACTGCCCATCAGCAAGCAAGGTCAGGCACATCTTGGGAAGCAGGGCCCCAGTACACATATCTGTTGTCTGGGAGGAAAAACCTCTCTCAATTACTTTCCAATGGTCTTGGGAATCCAGAGAGATCCCGGTCTATTGGGAGATGGCTAATGTGGTTCCAGTTTTCAGCAAGAGCGAGAAAGAAGACCCTGGTAACGACAGACCTGTCAGTCTCATTTCAGTGCCTGGTAAAATCATGGAGAAAATTATCCCAGGAGTTATTGAAAAGCACCTGAGGGACAAGGCAGTTGCTGGTCACAGCAAGCAGAGGGTTCATGAGGGGAAGGCCCCGCTTAACAAACTTAATTTCCTTTCATGACAAAGTTACCCACATAGTTGACCAAGGGATGGCAGCTGATGAAATCTTTTTGTATTTCGGCAAAGCCTTTGATACGGTTTCTCAAAGTATCCCTCAGGACTAAATGTGCAGCACACAGCTAGACAGGTTCCTACTGTGCTGGGTGAACAACTGGATGGTGGGTCAGGCTCCAAGGGTGCTAGTAAATGGGGTTACATCAGGCTGACGGCCAGTTACTCGTGGGGTTCCCCAGGGCTCTGTTTTGGGGCCAGTTTTTGTCAATGTTTTCATAAATGAAAACACATTTATTTTTATAAATGAAAATTATGTTATTTATTTTCATAAATGAAAGCATTGACATTCATAAATTTCATTTCTGTGTCTGGGGGACTGCTGCTGGAAACTGCAGCAGCAGTTTTATCCGACAAAACCCCTTTGTGATTGTTTGTCCTAGCAACTCACATCTCCGCAGGTATCAGTACAGGCTGGGGGATGACCTGCTGGAGAGGAGCTCTGAGGAGAAGAACCTGAGGGTCCTGGTGGGTGACAGGTTGTCCATGAGGCAGCAGTGTGCCCTGGTGGCCAAGAGGGCCAAGGGGATCCTGGCAGGCATCAAAAGGAGCGTGGCCAGCAGGTCGAGGGAGGTGATCCTCCCCCTCTGCTCTGCCCTGGTCAGGCCTCACCTGGAGTACTGGGTCCAGTTCTGGGCTCCCCGGTACAAGAAAGACAGGGATCTCCTGGAAAGAGTCCAGCGGAGGGCCACAAGGGTGATCTGGGGCCTGGAGCATCTTCCCTGTGAGGAGAGGCTGAGAGACCTGGGGCTGTGCAGCCTGGAGAAGAGAGGACTGAGAGGGGATCTCATCAATGTGTATAAATACCTCCTCAGGTGGGAGACAGAGGGATTTGGCCAACCTCTTTCAGTGGTTTGTGGGGACAGGACAAGGGGCAGTGGCCACAAAATGGAGCCCAGGCAGTTCCACACCAACATGCGAAAGATCCTCTTCTTTGAGAGAACTGGCGGAGGAGCTGGCCAAGCCGCTTTCCACCATTTATCAGCAGTCCTGGTTATCGGGGGAGGTCCCAGCTGACTGGCAGCTAGCAAACGTGACGCCCATCTACAAGAAGGGCTGGAGGGCAGACCCAGGAAACTACAGGCCTGTCAGTTTGACCTCAGTGCCAGGGAAGCTCATGGAGCAGATCCTCTTGGGAGTCATCACGCGGCACTTGCAGGGCAAGCAGGCGATCAGGCCCTGTCAGCATAGGTTTATGGAAGGCAGGTCCTGCTTGACGAACCTGATCTCCTTCTATGACAAAGTGACGTGCTTGGTGGATGAGGGAAAGGCTGTGGATGTGGTCTACCTTGACTTCAGCAAGGCTTTTAACACGGTTTCGCACAACTTTCTCCTCAAGAAACTGGCTGCTCGTGGCTTGGACTGGTATACGCTTCGTTGGGTTAAAAATTGGCTGGATAGCCGGTCCCAAAGTGTTGTGGTGAATGGAGTCAAGTCCAGTTGGAGGCCGGTCACTAGTGGCGTCCCCCAGGGCTCGGTGCTGGGGCCGGTCCTCTTTAATATCTTCATCAATGATCTGGATGAGGGCATTGAGTGCACCCTCAGTAAGTTTGCAGATGATACCAAGTTAGGTGCATTTGTCAATCTGCTCGAGGGCAGGAAGGCTCTGCAGGAGATCTCGGACCGATGGGCTGAGGCCAACTCTATGAAGTTCAACAAGGCCAAGTGCCGGGTCCTGCACCTGGGGCGCAATAACCCCAAGCAGAGCTACAGGCTGGGAGATGAGTGGTTGGAGAGCTGCCAGGCAGAGAAGGACCTGGGAGTGATGGTGGACAGTCGGCTGAATATGAGCCAGCAGTGTGCTCAGGTGGCCAAGAAGGCCAACGGCATCCTGGCTTGTATCAGAAGCAGTGTGACCAGCAGGGCTAGGGAGGTGATCGTCCCCCTGTACTCGGCTCTGGTGAGGCCGCACCTCGAGTACTGTGTTCAGTTTTGGGCCCCTCGCTACAAGAAGGACATCGAGGTGCTTGAGCGGGTCCAGAGAAGGGCGACGAAGCTGGTGAGGGGCCTGGAGAACAAGTCCTACGAGGAGCAGCTGAGGGAGCTGGGCTTGTTCAGCCTGGAGAAGAGGAGGCTCAGGGGCAACCTTATTGCTCTCTACAGATACCTTAAAGGAGGCTGTAGTGAGGTGGGGGTTGGTCTGTTCTCCCACGTGCCTGGTGACAGGACGAGGGGGAATGGGCTAATGTTGTACCAGGTGAGGTTTGGGTTGGATATTAGGAAGAACTTCTTTACTAAAAGGGTTGTGAGGCATTGGGATGGGCTGCCCAGGGAACCCGTGGAGTTACCATCCCTGGAAGTCTTTAAAAGAAGTTTAGATGTAGAGCTTAGGGATATGGTTTAGTGGAGGACTGGTTAGTGCTAGGTCAGAGGTTGGACTCTATGATCTTGAGGTCTCTTCCAACCTAGAAATTCTGTGATTCTGTGATTCTTCACGGTAAGGGTGACGGAGCTCTGGGACAGGCTGCCCAGGGAGGCTGTGGGATCTCCTTCTCTGGGGATATTCAAGGCCTGTCCCTGTCTGGACGCCTACCTGGGCAGAAAGCTCTAGATAACTGCTTTGGCAGGGGGTTGGACACGATGATCTCCTGAGGTCACCTCCAACACCTACAATTCCGTGATTGTGGGATTCTGGGATCTTCCTTGAAGGCACACCTTCCCTTCACACCTGACACAAGACAACTCCAGAATGCCCCCTTCCCTGGTGAGGGATCCCAGCTGCCTGGCTTCCCTGCCCTCTAATTGCAGACCATGGCTCCGCTGTCCCAGCACCAGAGCAGCCAGGTGACAAGGTGCTCACCTGGACAACGACTGAAATCTTTTTGCCTATCTCATAGCTCATGCTGGAATAGGCATCGGGTAGTTCCTGATGCTCTCATGATACCTTCCTCTTCATCTTCCTGTTCTTCTGATGGCCCCGCCACTCTGGAGCAGCCTGCCTCGTCTTCTTCCTCCTCCCCAGTCCGAGTGGGAGTTCCTCTGCATTCTAAGCAAGCCGTGGGAGAAGCTAAGGTTTACAAATTACAATTGTTAAACAACAATTTTGTTTTAACACACTGTGGTCAGATCTGTCCTTATCTCAACCCTTTGGGCCCCGTGCTTGACATCAAGGACTGCTGTGGTTTAACCGGCAAGCAGCTTTTTCCTCAAGTGGGATGGGGGAGAGAATTAGGGATGGGGGGGGCGCTACCCCTATATATTGTTGCATGACCCCATATGGTGTGGAATAACCCTTTGGCCAGTTGGGGTCAGCTGTCCTGGGCCTGTCCCCTCCCAGCTCCTGCTGCACCCCCAGCCTGCCCGCTGCCAGGGCAGTGTGAGCAGCACAGAAGTCCTTGGCTTAGTGTGAGCACTGCTCAGCAGCATCTAAGCCAGCAGTGTGTTATCAGCACCATTGTCATCCTAAAACCAAAGCCCCACACCAGCTACGGTGATGAAAAGCAACTCTATCCCAGACAAAACCAGGACAAGCCAGTGTCCGCTCCTGCAGGAGCCCCTCTGCACTGAGGGCTGCAGAGCCTGCGCCTCACCTCTCAGCACCCAAGGGACTGGGACCCACACACGCATGCACTAGAGCATGGGAAACTGATACAAGGTGATTTCCTGTTGGTTTCCCTGCAGCCTTTTGCAACAGCCCAGCAGCAACTGGGTGGTCATGGGGGGCTGGAACACAAACTGTCTGGGGGTTGCTATAAAAAGGCAGAGCATACAGTTCCACGCACCCTGCAGCAGCGCCGAGCCGTGGGTCCTGCATGCAACAGAGCAGAGGTAACATCTCACTGCAGCACCAGGGCTCCTCCTGGCACAAATGCTGCGGCCTCAGAGGATGTCGGGGCTGCACGGGGGAACCCAGGTGTCTGCGGTGTTTGATGCAAGTAGCTGGGCTGGAGTCCGGGCCGGTATCGGGGTGGGGAAGACCCAGGTGGCCGTGGCTGGGGACACACACTGCGGGTGCTTCCCTCTGGTGCCTGGGGGGCCATGGGCGGCTTTGGAGGTGCCCCTGATGCATCTGCTCCGCTTCTCCCTGCAGCCTTCTCCGACCCTGCGCTCTCCCCCTAGCAGACGCCCGTGCCCTGTACTGCTGCACTCAGCGGCTGAGCTCAGCCAGTTGCAGAGGACCGGGTCCATCCCCGCTCGTGGCTGGACCCCCGGAGCTTCCTGCACATGGAGCACCTCGGCCTGGGCTGGGTGCTGCTGGCCGGCACCTTGGCTGGCACCTTGGCCGCCAGCAGCACCCGTGAGCAAGACCTCGGCCCCATAAAGAAGTTGGCAATGGGCATGGCCCAGAACTCCTTCGATGACCGGTACCAGGGCTGCAGATACAAGATGGAGGTGGCACTGAAGAAACTGCACCACGCGGAATTCAAAAACCACATCTATGCAAACACCTGGAGAAGAGCAGATAAGAGGTGGCGGAAGCAATGGGGGAACTCCAACCACTCGCAGGTGCTGCAGCGGGAGTACGCGGTGGCCGTGCTGGCATACACTGCTAATACAGGCCTCTACAGCCAGTTCAACGCAGCTGTGCGCGAGGGTGGGCGCTCCCGCGGGTACTACCTCCAATCCTTCCCCTTCAAGACAATGCATTTCCTCCTGACCGAGGCCCTGCACACTCTGCGGAATGCCCAGGGCCACAGATGCTACAACGTCTACCGTGGCGTCAGGGGCATCCACTTTACGGCCCAGATCAACCAGACTGTCCGATTCGGCCAGTTCGCCTCTGCCTCCCTCCATAAGAAAGCTACCAAGAGATTTGGCCAGGACACCTTCTTCATTGTGTACACCTGCTACGGTGTCCCCATCTGGAACTTCTCCTTCTACCCTGGTGAGAAAGAAGTCCTCATCCCACCCTTTGAAGTCTTCAAGGTCACCAATGTCATGAGTTACTTCAGCAGAAGCATCATCCATCTCCGCTCCCATACCACACACAGCACCTACAACTGTGCGCTGCTGAAGGGTACGGGCAGCCAGCAGGGTGGGTGCCCCCGGGAGACGGCTGGGGACAGGGCACAGCCCTGGGCAGGCGCCGCTGTGCTCCCCGTGCACCTCCAGCCATGAAGGAGGAGCAGGAGGACCTGCTGAGGGGTTAGGTTTGGGGTATAAAAAAGCAGGGCCGGTCAGTGTTTGTGTGTCCTATCGTCGCATTTCTCGCATTAAAGCTTTTCTCTTTGCACACTCACAGCCTTTCCCATGTGTCCGCGTGCTGAGAGGCCTACGTGCCAGCTCCTGGCGAGGCCTCTGTGTGTGCGAGTGAGCTCAGTGCCAGCTCCTGCAGCCAGATCCAAGTGTCCCTTCTCTCCCCAGCCCTGCTGGGGAGGAGGGGAGCGAGCGGCTGTGCGGTGCTGAGCTGCCTGTAGCTTCAAGCACAGCAGGCCTTCTGGTGCCCAGTGCGAGGCCCGAAGGCTTTAGGGAACGGCAGAGCCAAGCGCAGCGTGCCCGAGACAACAGCCCTGCGGGGATCAGCCCACAACACGGCGCTGCCGCCGGCGCCGGGCCTAGGGCCGGCTGCGGGACTGGTGGCGACAGTGCCCGGAGGGGCCGGGGGCAGTGGCAGCCCCACAGGGAGGAGAGGTTGAGATAAGGGCAGGGAGATCGCTCAACCATTATCGTAACAAGCAAAACAGACTCAGAGTAGGAAGATAGGTAACATTTATTGCCTATTACTAACAAGCTAGAGCAGTTAGAAAACAAACACAAAAACAAACTCCAGCACCTTTCCCCATCCACCTCTTCCACCTCCTCCCCCCGAGCAGTGCAGGGGAACGGGCAATGGGGGCTGCGGTCAGTCCCTGACGCTTCATCCCCGCCGCCCCTCACGGTCCCTCTGTGCCCCTGCTCCCCGTGGGGTCCCTCCCATGGATGCCGTCCTTCCCCAACTGATCCTTCAGGGGCTCCAAGAACTGCTCCCACACGGCTCTGTCCCACGGGTTCCATCCCCCAGTCCCAAACTGCTCCAGCACGGGGCCCCCACAGGTGCTGGCAGCTCACCCCAGCCCCCTGCTCCCCGTGGGCTCCTCCACCCATGGCTGCAGCTCCGGCCCGGGGCCTGCTCCTGCGGGGGCTCTCCATGGGCCGCAGCCTCCTCCAGGCCACATCCACCTGCTCCACCGGGGGCTCCTCCACCCATGGGGGGGCTGCAGCGTGGAGATCTGCTCCGTGTGGGACCCATGGGTGCAGGGGGACAGCCTGCTCTACCAGGGGCCTCTCCACAGGCTGCAGGGGAACTTGTGCTCTGGTTCATGGAGCACCTCCTCCCTCCTGCTGCACTGACCTTCTCACAGAGACCACCTCAGCATTACCACACTACCAAGACCTTGCCAATACAGATTCACAGAACAGCAAACTGAAAAAAAAACAAAAACACAAATGCACACAGCTTTTAACAAGCCCTCGGATATGATAAATAGAAAAAAGAGAGAACACAGCACAGGATCATGCAGCATCACACTGAAAGATATTAAGAGCAAACCAGACAAGATTGTGGGCAGCAAATCAACAGATATGTTCAACAAATATGATCATTGTCAGCTCCCTCTGAAGCACTCTGGTCAAATTTCTTGTTATCTCCACCCCCTGAGCCTCTCAATGGATGCCAAAAGGCTGCCGTGGTTTCACATCGATGTCTAACTAAAACCACAACTGCTCTCTCATTGCTCCTCAGAGACAGAGGGGAGGCAGAAAGGATGACACAAAGGAAAAGGCTAAGGTGTTGAGAGAAGGAAAATTGAAATGCAAAAGAAAAAAAAAAAAAAACAAAATAAATGCCAATCCACACAGAAGCAAAGAGAAAGCAGTTACTCTCTACTGCCCATCAGCAAGCAAGGTCAGGCACATCTTGGGAAGCAGGGCCCCAATACACATATCTGTTGTCTGGGAGGAAAAACCTCTCTCAATTACTTTCCAATGGTCTTGGGAATCCAGAGAGATCCCGGTCTATTGGGAGATGGCAAATGTGGTTCCAGTTTTCCGCAAGAGCGAGAAAGAAGACCCTGGTAACGACAGACCTGTCAGTCTCATTTCAGTGCCTGGTAAAATCATGGAGAAAATTATCCCAGGAGTTATTGAAAAGCACCTGAGGGACAAGGCAGTCGCTGGTCACAGCAAGCAGAGGGTTCATGAGGGGAAGGCCCCGCTTAACGAACTTAATTTCCTTTCATGACAAAGTTACCCACATAGTTGACCAAGGGATGGCAGCTGATGAAATCTTTTTGTATTTCGGCAAAGCGTTTGATATGGTTTCTCAAAGTTTCCCTCAGGACTAAATGTGCAGCACACAGCTAGACAGGTTCCTACTGTGCTGGGTGAACAACTGGATGGTGGGTCAGGCTCCAAGGGTGCAAGTAAATGGGGTTACATCAGGCTGACGGCCAGTTACTTGTGGGGTTCCCCGGGGCTCAGTTTTGGGGCCAGTTTTTGTGAATATTTTTATAAAGGAAAATATTGACATTTATTTTTATAAATGAAAATTATGTTATTTATTTTCATAAATGGAAGCATTGACATTCAGAAATTTCATTTCTGTGTCTGGGGGACTGCTTCTGGAAACTGCAGCAGCAGTTTTATCCGACAAAACCCCTTTGTGATTGTTTGTCCTAGCAACTCACATCTCCGCAGGTATCAGTACAGGCTGGGGAATGACCTGCTGGAGAGGAGCTCTGAGGAGAAGAACCTGGGGATCCTGGTGGGTGACAGGTTGTCCATGAGGCAGCAGTGTGCCCTGGTGGCCAAGAGGGCCAAGGGGATCCTGGCGGGCATTAAAAGGAGCGTGGCCAGCAGGTCAAGGGAGGTGATCCTTCCCCTCTGCTCTGCCCTGGTCAGGCCTCACCTGGAGCACTGGGTCCAGTTCTGGGCTTCCCGGTACAAAAAAGACAGGGATCTCCTGGAAAGAGTCCAGCGGAGGGCCACAAGGATGATCCGGGGCCTGGAGCATCTTCCCTGTGAGGAGAGGCTGAGAGACCTGGGGCTGTGCAGCCTGGAGAAGAGAGGACTGAGAGGGGATCTCCTCAGTGTGTACAAATACCTGAGGGGTAGGAGACAGAGGGATTTGGCCAACCTCTTTCAGTGGTCTGTGGGGACAGAACAAGGGGCAGTGGCCACAAAATGGAGCCCAGGCAGTTCCGCACCAACACGCGAAAGATCCTCTTCTTTGAGGATCCTCTGCTCCTTGGCAGAGGAGCTGGCCAAGCCACTTTCCATCATTTATCAGCAGTCCTGGCTATCGGGGGAGGTCCCAGCTGACTGGCGGCTAGCAAACGTGACGCCCATCTACAAGAAGGGCCGGAGGGCAGACCCAGGGAACTACAGGCCTGTCAGTTTGACCTCAGTACCAGGGAAGCTCATGGAGCAGATCCTCTTGGGAGTCATCACGCGGCACTTGCAGGGCAAGCAGGCGATCAGGCCCAGTCAGCATGGGGTTATGAAAGGCAGGTCCTGCTTGATGAACCTGATCTCCTTCTGTGACCAAGTGACGCGCTGGGTGCATGAGGGAAAGGCTGTGGATGTGGTCTACCTTGACTTCAGCAAGGCTTTTAACATGGTTTCCCACAACATTCTCCTCAAGAAACTGGCTGCTCGTGGCTTTGACTTACGTACGCTTCGTTGGGTTAGAAACTGGCTGGATAGCCGGGCCCAAAGAGTTGTGGTGAATGGAGTCAAGTCCAGTTGGAGGCCGGTCACTAGTGGCGTCCCCCAGGGCTCGGTGCTGGGGCCGGTCCTCTTTAATATCTTCATCAATGATCTGGACGAGGGCATTGAGTGCACCCTCAGTAAGTTTGCAGATGACACCAAGTTAGGTGCGTGTGTCGATCTGCTCGAGGGTAGTGTGAGGAATGTTTTAACAATTCCAATTCGTGTCCATAAATTTGTGTCCATAAAGAACAATTCTGTTTGAATCCTGTCTGCCTGGGCCCTGCACTGGCAATTTAATTCTTGAACCACAGATGCAGTGTGTCCCAGTCTCCCCCTCATTCCAGTCAATTTATCACGTCTTCAGAAAACACTCCTTAAATTTATGAACCTGTTTGCTTTTGTTATTCCTGACTTCTAGTTCTAACAGTTACAGGTTTTTTTTCTGTCTTCTTCGAGATTGATTTAACACTGCTATAGATGTTATGTAGATGACTGTAAATAACTGGGAAAGAATGTTTTAATTGCTCGTGAGTCGTCAACCTGTTTGGGAGTTTCAGAACAACTGATAATAACTGGTGACTGCTGGTGACTGTTATGAGATCCTTGGTATCTGGCCAGGGGGGCCAAGAGATTAAGAGGAAGAAAAAAGAAGCTGAAGGACGGTTGGGAGACAAGACCTGCGGAGAGTGTACAGAGAGTGTTCCATAAACTTGGAATAGTGCCGAGTACGTACAAAGGGTGAGAGGAAGACTACGAGCCTTCAGCATGAAAGACCCCTAGAGACCCCCAGAGGAGACTGATGCGCATGCTCCAGTAGGAGGGACTGGACCCCGGAAGCTAATTATAATAATCTATTTTTTTAGAAGTAGTAATGAATATGTATTAGTCTAGGTGCATAAAAATCAGCTGCATGATGTAACTGGTGTGCGTCCTGGTGGAGCAGAGACTCCCGGTGCACCCAGCGCTGTTTGCTTACCTCTATTCCTTTATATTCTTTTAATAAATCCTATTTTTTATTTAATCCTAATTTGAATCCTGAGCCATTTATAACAATTTGGGGGCTCGTCCGGGATGGCTATAGCTCCTGAATTCTGATTTAATCTAGGAGAGGCGCCCCACCATTTGGTGGCTCCTGTTTGAGTCAGATCGGGACTAATGCCATCCTGAACCTGAATAAAGGTAAGCAAAGAATTTGATTTTTTTTGAGCTCCCTTGTTGCCGGCTGTTTTTTGCCCGTAATTCTGCGCGCGAAGATCCGGACGAAGACGACAGAGTCGTTTGGATACCGTTCGGTTGGATTCCGGTGTCCGGAATCGAACCGGATGAAGACGACAGTCGTTTGGATACCGTCTGGTTCGATCCCAGACGAAGACAGCAGAGACGCTGGTGGATACCGTCCGATTGGAGTCTGGACGAAGACGACTGATTCGTAAGATACCGTCCGGTTGGGTAAGGGTACGGTTGCCATTTTTTGTGTGTGTGAGTGTAACTGAGACTTCTAAAGTCAGCGTGGAGGTCTTTTTGTTTTCTCACTGGTTCTAATCTCCTGTCGGGGGGGCTAGACTGGTGAGAAGAGGGATACGTGGGTGGGTGATAGGTCCTAAACCCCCTGCAAGACACTCTCACTGGGCAGCCAAGGGCTGGGGGAATTGCCACTAGTAAAATTCCCGGATGGGTCAGATAAAATCGAAGACCAAGGACCAGAAAGGGAGCAAATTACCAGATATATGACCAAAAAGTCCATTATGAATAATGATTAGAAATTGGAACAATAGGGGCCCCAGAAAATTAAAGAGTAAATTAAAAATGATCCAGTATTTTATGATAGAATGACCAAAGGAACCCTTAAGACCCCATGTATTTTGATCCACGGAGGACGGGGTCTGTCAGGCTTTGAACATTAATAGTAGAATACCTGTGGATCCAGAAAAGGGCAAGCTGAAACATTGGAATTAGAAATTAGAGAGCAATTGATTAAGAATTAATATGTGCTCAATTTGTGCCTGTGCTGCACTTATACCACCAGATAACAGGAGCCTCTCGGACCCCGAGAACCAGATCAAAAACAACCTCATGGTTCACACTTTAACCAAGGGGTCTAAAATAAGGAGGAGTGTTCACAAAGGGACAGGTTATGCATATGTATAGGAATGTTTATGTATATGTAACTTTTTACTAAAGCAATTTGTCACGTTAGGCCTGCACGACTTTGGTGGGACTACCCGCCCCGTGCTGCACGGAACTGAGTAAACATACCTACTTTACAATCTTACTGATTGTGGAGTCAGCTTTCTGTGAGTCATTTTGGTGAGCCAGGCAGGAGACACTCTGCTCGGCTGCGGGATCAGCTGCAGCGTGGACGCCCCTAGGTGCACCCTGAGTGTTTTTGCTCGGAGGGGACTCCACTCTCAGCTGCTCACTGCAGGAGCAAAGATCTCCTGAAACTGCAGACAAACGGTATGTTTTCAGCTGCTGGAGGGATACTATCTGGAGTGTTAATAATTGTATGTGTTTTTATGTATGTATTTTGTGTTGAAAGTATTTGTGTAAATGTAAGGGTTTGAAACAAAGTGTTACAAGTCACTTCACGAAGAACACAGTCAGAGACAATACTTGTTTGGTTGGTTATCATTCTAAATTATATTCCTGTGGTATGAATGAGATGTGCTGGAGGCCTCCGTGTGCGATGGTGCTGTGTGAGTGAGACGCAGCGTTGCTGCAAAGCGAGTGCAGAGTTCCGATCCGTTGTTCCTTACTCTCCGCAAGGGGAGTGGGCAGAGACGAACGAAGTGCTTGATAGACTGAAAAGAAGTGCTGTTTTATCCAAGTTTTGAGTGGTGGTGCCTAATATATGGGCCCGGTGTATCTTGTGTATCTTGTGTATCCTATTTTTGCTCTTAAATGTTTTGACTGTGACAAGAAAAAGGCAGGAGCATGATATGACATGCTTCCTGCAACATATGAGGCCCGCACAGGCCGAGACCTGGACTCACTGAGACCCAGACTCGCTGAGACCTGAACAGGCCGAGAGACCTGAGCGGCGCCGAGAGACCGGAGCGGCGCTGGGAGACCCGAGACACTGTGGAGGGAACTACCGCTGGATGGAGAGAGCCCTGAGAGACGCTGCAGAGCCACGGACGGCTCTGAGAGACGTAGAGAAACCTGACAGAAGCTGCAAAACGCGGGGAAATTGAAGCAATTGCAGAACATCCGAGATCGAGTTGCTACGGGAGACCAGAGGCGTCAGTGGACACCGGTAGCTGACCCTCAGAGTGTGGCGAGTTGGCACAGAGCAGAGGGGCGGACATCAGGACCCTGCAGCCTGTCTGACGTAACCATGGAGGCAGCAGCAGCGGCTGTGCTGCTTCTCTTTGGCATTCTTTTTATAAGAGGTTTATCTTGCAATGCAAAAAAGACTATTCGTCCCCAGATCGGTGTTATAACTATGTTTCTGGATAACATCCCGTGGGGTTGCCTCATTCTATGGATTACTAGTGACAATTTAGCTCTTTTGCGGGGCAGGAGTGCAGAGACGCAGATTACACTGCCAAATGACCACCGGCAGGCTCTTTCACAAACCTAAGGTTGCAGCTGGCACTGCCTGCAGCCGTATAGCAGACGTTACACTCTCTTTCCTAACTAGTAATCATGTGTCTTATCCATTTGTGGTGAATGGCCAGTGACAAAAAGAAAAGGGGGGAGACAAAGACAGAAACGGTACAAGGAGGATGCCACTGACACTAACAGCATGGGTAATAGGAGTAGTATAAGTGACACAGGTGACGGTGCAGGGCGCTCTGCCTGTTGCTCGCCTTTGCCTGACTGTGCACTGCTGCCAACGGTGCTAGAGTAAAATGTGAAGACTGCTCAGATGGCAGTGATGAGAGTGCTTGTGTGAAGAAGATGTGTACTGAATCTGACTTTGTGTGCATAGATATCAATAAAGTGTGTAACCAGCAGAGAGACTGCAAGGACTGGGGTGATGAGCCCCTGAAGGAATGCAACATAAATGAATGTGACTGTCCAGCTGGGTTTGACTTTGTAAACAAGAGAAACTGTGGAGATATTGATGAATGTCAAAACCCTGGTATCTGTAGTCAAATCTGTATCAACCTGAAAGGTGGCTACAAATGTGAATGTAGCCGTGGCTATCAGATGAATCCTGCTACAGGAACCTGGAAAGGGCCATACGGGTACAGAAATACAAATAACATCCGTGATTATAATGACACTGCTAAGCAGGGTTTAGGGGTTCATAACATGGAGACAAGGGCTAACAACTACAGTGTTTGGAACAATTGTACAGCTTTGGCCTTACCTCCTGATGTTTTTCTGATTTGTGGGGATAGGGCCTGGCAAGGTATCCCTGCAAATGCTATCAGATGTCCATGTTACTTAGATAAACTCATTGTATTTGCTCCTAGCTTGTTACAGTTGCGTGAGATCACCAGACATAAATGGGCATTGCTTGCACCGGATAGCAATGATAATGTTGAATTGTGTGGGGTTGCAGTTAGAGCAGCATTGGCAATTTTAGTGCTTGGAGTGGCATCTGCGGCCGCACGTAACAACTTAGAAAAATTGGTATGCTGGGCCAAGAAGCAAGCCTATGCCATGACAGAGATACTTGAGGAGATGTTACCAGATCAAAATAGTCTGCGACATGCGCTCTTACAGGATCAAGCTGCTATTGACTTTTTGCTTTTGGCTCAAGGGCATGGGTGTGAGGGACTGTACCTTGTTTTACTGACTACTGAAACAGCTGTGAGAACCGCAGAAAGGGACCCATGCATCCAGAATAAAAGGACCAGTAACTACTGAAACTTGGAGGGTTGAGTCCACTCCTGGGAAACTGAAACTCATGCTAAGGAAGAACTAATATTCTGGCAACGAGGCTCTGCATGAATTAAGGATGCCAAATAAAGGGGACAAGCCTGAAGGGAGGAAAGGGAGAAGGCAAGACCAGGGCAGGACCCTCCACTGCGGTGTGTATGGTCTACCAAGGGAAGCAACCCCTATGGGTATTGACTGCCGAGTGAGAGGGCCTCGACTGGACTTCTCCCACACTAAGGTCAGGTTGTCCTGAGAAAATAACATAAGACCCTTTTTTTTAACCTATATAAAATTGTGATTCGTTTTCCAGGAGCTGGATCACCCTGACAGGCCGAACGGTAACACAAGCCTGAATCAACCCTGAAGGTGTTTGCCTATTATGATCCAGATACGTGGGCAGAAGACAGATCGTGGGACTATAGGACCCCAGTATATATACTTAATAGAATAATTAGGTTATTAGCTGTAATAGAAATAGTTATAAATGATGAGAACTGCTTTGTATCAAAATTGCCTAGCTTTGGATTATTTACTAGCACAAGAAGGAGAAGTCTGTGGAAAATTTAGCTTTAGTAATTGCTGTTTAAAGATTGATAAAAAGGGTGTTTCTTCCTAGTAGCTGATAGAATGTTATGTTCTGGTTTAGGATGAGAATGTTAATAATATGCTGATGTTTTAATTGTTTCTAATTGTTACAGAGCAGTGCTTACACCAAGCCAAGGACCAAGCCAAATTCAGCTTCTCACTGTCCTGTCAGCAGGCAGGCTGGGAGGAGGGCCGGACTGCTCGGGGTTAGGCTGGGCATCGGACAGCAGGTGGTGAGCAATTGCATTGTGCATCACTTGTTTCGTACACATTATTACTAGTAGTACTATTATAATCATTATTGTTATTATTATTATTGTTATTATCTACTTGTTTTTATCTCAACTCACAGGCTTCACTTTCCCATTTCTCTCTCCCATCCCAGAGAAGGAGAGGGGGGAGGTGAGCGAGCAAACACAAACCTGGAAGGATATGGAATGGGATTTATTTTTATGGCTGCCTGGTGGACCATGGGTTAAAAGAGTGTTATTTTTATTGTGATGTGGTGTAAAGATGTTATTGTTTATACCTTGTATGATACCTTGTCTTACATTATTAGTACGCCGGGCGATAAATAGTACATTGGTAATAACTTCGTTAAAAAAGAAGGGAATATGTCAATTATGATGCTTAAGGATTAGACCCTCCAAGAACAAACTGATGAAATCCAATTATTAATAACAGAAGAGACACGAATTGGGGATATTAAAAAGAAGATAAGGGATTGTGAGGAATGTTTTAACAATTCCAATTCGTGTCCATAAATTCGTGTCCATAAAGAATAATTCTGTTTGAATCCTGTCTGCCTCTGGGCCCTGCACTGGCAATTTAATTCTTGAACCACAGATGCAGTGTGCCCCAGTCTCCCCCTCATTCCAGTCAGTTTATCACGTCTTCAGAAAACACTCCTTAAATTTATGAACCTGTTTGCTTTTGTTATTCCGGACTTCTATTTCTAACAGTTACGGCCTTTTTTCCTGTCTTCTTCGAGATTAACTTAACACTGCTATAGATGTGTCTGTGAATGGCTGGGGAAGAATGTTTTAATTACTTGTGAAGCGTCAAATAAGAAAGCAAATTGTGTTTGATGTCTGGGAGTTTTAGAACAACTGATAACAACTAGTGACTGTTATGAGATACTATGTGGATCCTTGGTATCTGGCCAGGGGGGCCAAGAGATTAAGAGGAAGAAAAAAGAAGCTGAAGGACGGTTGGGAGACAAGACCTGCGGAGAGTGTACAGAGAGTGTTCCATAAACTTGGAATAGTGCCGAGTAAGTACAAAGGGTGAGAGGAAGACTACGAGCCTTCAGCATGAAAGACCCCTAGAGACCCCCAGAGGAGACTGATGCGCATGCTCCAGTAGGAGGAACCGGACCCCGGAAGCTAATTTTAATAATCTCTTTTTTTTAGAAGTAGTAATGAATATGTATTAGTCTAGGTGCATAAAAATCAGCTGCTTGATGTAACTGGTGTGCGTCCTGGTGGAGCGGAGACTCCCGGTGCACCCAGCGCTGTTTGCTTACCTCTATTCCTTTATATTCTTTTAATAAATCCTATTTTTTTTATTTAATCCTAATTTGAATCCTGAGCCATTTATAACAGGGGGACAGCCTGCTCCACCAGGGGCCTCTCCCTGCACAGGCCGCAGGGGAACTTGTGCTCTGGTTCATGGAGCACCTCCTGCCCTCCTGCTGCACTGACCTTCTCGCAGAGGCCACCTCAGCAGCCCCCTGCTATCAAGCCCTTGCCAATACAGATTCACAGAACAGCAAACTGAAAAAAAAACACAAATGCACACAGCTTTTAACAAGCCCTCGGATATGATAAATAGCAAAAGAGAGAACACGGCACAGGATCACGAAGGATCACGCTGAATGATATTAAGAGCAAACCAGACAACATTGTGGGCAGCAATACAAAAAATATGTTCGACAAATATGATCATTGTAAGCTCCTCTGAAGCACTCTGGTCAAATTTCTTGTCATCTCCACCCCCTGAGCCTCTCAATGGATGCCAAAAGGCTGCCGTGGTTTCACATCGATGTCTAACTAAAACCACAACTGCTCTCTCATTGCTCCTTAGAGACAGAGGGGAGGCAGAAAGGATGACACAAAGAAAAAGGCTAAGGTGTTGAGAGAAGGAAAATTGAAATGCAAAATAAAAAGAAAAAACAAAATAAAAGCCAATCCACACGGAAGCAAAGAGAAAGCAGTTACTCTCCACTGCCCATCAGCAAGCAAGGTCAGGCACATCTTGGGAAGCAGGGCCCCAATACACATATCTGTTGTCTGGGAGGAAAATCCTCTCTCAATTACTTTCCAATGGTCTTGGGAATCCAGAGAGATCCCGGTCTATTGGGAGATGGCAAATGTGGTTCCAGTTTTCAGCAAGAGCGAGAAAGAAGACCCTGGTAACGACAGACCTGTCAGTCTAATTTCAGTGCCTGGTAAAATCATGGAGAAAATTATCCCAGGAGTTATTGAAAAGCACCTGAGGGACAAGGCAGTCGCTGGTCACAGCAAGCAGAGGGTTCATGAGGGGAAGGCCCCGCTTAACGAACTTAATTTCCTTTCATGACAAAGTTACCCACATAGTTGACCAAGGGATGGCAGCTGATGAAATCTTTTTGTATTTCGGCAACGCGTTTGATATGGTTTCTCAAAGTATCCCTCAGGACTAAATGTGCAGCACACAGCTAGACAGGTTCCTAATGTGCTGGGTGAACAACTGGCTGGTGGGTCAGGCTCCAAGGGTGCTAGTAAATGGGGTTAAATCAGGCTGACGGCCAGTTACTCGTGGGGTTCCCTGGGGCTCTGTTTTGGGGCCAGTTTTTGTCAATGTTTTCATAAATGAAAACACATTTATTTTTATAAATGAAAATTATGTTATTTATTTTCATAAATGAAAGCATTGACATTCATAAATTTCATTTCTATGTCTGGGGGACTGCTGCTGGAAACTGCAGCAGCAGTTTTATCCGACAAAACCCCTTTGTGATTGTTTGTCCTAGCAACTCACATCTCCGCAGGTATCAGTACAGGCTGGGGGATGACCTGCTGGAGAGGAGCTCTGAGGAGAAGAACCTGAGGGTCCTGGTGGGTGACAGGTTGTCCATGAGGCAGCAGTGTGCCCTGGTAGCCAAGAGGGCCAACAAGATCCTGGCGGGCATTAAAAGGAGCGTGGCCAGCAGGTCGAGGGAGGTGATCCTCCCCCTCTGCTCTGCCCTGGTCAGGCCTCACCTGGAGTACTGGGTCCAGTTCTGGGCTTCCCGGTACAAAAAAGACAGGGATCTCCTGGAAAGAGTCCAGCGGAGGGCCACAAGGATGATCCGGGGCCTGGAGCATCTTCCCTGTGAGGAGAGGCTGAGAGACCTGGGGCTGTGCAGCCTGGAGAAGAGAGGACTGAGAGGGGATCTCCTCAGTGTGTATAAATACCTGAGGGGTGGGAGGCAGAGGGATTTGGCCAACCTCTTTCAGTGGTCTGTGGGGACAGAACAAGGGGCAGTGGCCACAAAATGGAGCCCAGGCAGTTCTGCACCAACATGCGAAAGATCCTCTTCTTTGAGAGAACTGGCGGAGGAGCTGGCCAAGCCGCTTTCCATCATTTATTGGCAGTCCTGGCTATCAGGGGAGGTCCCAGTTGACTGGCGGCTAGCAAACGTGACGCCCATCTAAAAGAAGGGCCGGAGGGCAGACCCAGGGAACTACAGGCCTGTCAGTTTGACCTCAGTGCCAGGGAAGCTCATGGAGCAGATCCTCTTGGGAGTCATCATGTGGCACTTGAAGGGCAAGCAGGCGATCAGGCCCAGTCAGCATGGGTTTATGGAAGGCAGGTCCTGCTTGACGAACCTGATCTCCTTCTATGACAAAGTGATGCACTGGGTGGACGAGGGAAAGGCTGTGGATGTGGTCTACCTTGACTTCAGCAAGGCTTTTAACATGGTTTCCCACAACATTCTCCTCAAGAAACTGGCTGCTCAGGGCTTTGACTGGTGTACACTTCGTTGGGTTAAAAATTGGCTGGATAGCCGGGCCCAAAGAGTTGTGGTGAATGGAGTCAAGTCCAGTTGGAGGCTGGTCACTAGTGGCGTCCCCCAGGGCTCGGTGCTGGGGCCGGTCCTCTTTAACATCTTCATCAATGATCTGGACGAGGGCATTGAGTGCACCCTCAGTAAGTTTGCAGATGACATCAAGTTAGGTGTGTGTATCGATATGCTCGAGGGTAAGAAAGCTCTGCAGGAGGATCTGGATAGGCTGCACCGATGGGCTGAGGTCAACTGCATGAAGTTCAACAAGGCCAAGTGCCGGGTGCTGCACCTGGGGCGCAACAACCCCAAGCAGAGCTACAGGCTGGGAGATGAGTGGTCGGAAAGCTGCCAGGCAGAGAAATACCTGGGAATATTGGTGGATAGTCGGCTGAAGATGAGCCAGCAGTGTGCTCAGGTGGCCAAGAAGGCCAACGGCATCCTGGCTTGTATCAGAAGCAGTGTGATCAGCAGGGCTAGGGAGGTGATCGTCCCCCTGTACTCGGCTCTGGTGAGGCCGCACCTCGAGTACTGTGTTCAGTTTTGGGCCCCTCGCTACAAGAAGGACATCGAGGTGCTTGATCGAGTCCAGAGAAGGGCGACGAAACTGGTGAGGGGCCTGGAGAACAAGTCCTACGAGGAGCGGCTGAAGGAACTGGGCTTGTTCAGCCTGGAGAAGAGGAGGCTCAGGGGCGACCTTATTGCTCTCTACAGATACCTTAAAGGAAGCTGTAGTGAGGTGGGGCTTGGCCTGTTCTCCCACGTGCCTGGTGACAGGACGAGGGGGAATGGGCTAACGTTGTACCAGGGGAGGTTTGGGTTGGATGTTAGGAAGAACTTCTTTACTAAAAGGATTGTGAGGCATTGGGATGGGCTGCCCAGGGAACTGGTGGAGTTACCATCCCTGGAGGTCTTTACAAGACGTTTAGATGTAGAGCTTAGTGATATGGTTTAGTGGAGGACTGGTTAGTGCTAGTTCAGAGGTTGGCCTCGATGATCTTGAGGTCTCTTCCAACCTAGAAATTCTGTGATTCTGTGAAGAGCAGAAGCTGTGCCTCGTGTCGACTCTCACATGCAAATTCCCTGAGGGAGCCACCCTCATCAGCTATTCCGAGATCTGGAAAAATGTGCTGGCATCTGGCTGCTTGGGCCACTGCTTTAACTGGGCTCAGGATCATACCAGCACTGCTAAGGACATGTGAGAACAACTCTGCAGAAAGAACCCAGGCTCAGGCAAGGATCTCAGTGAAGTAGCAATTTTATTTGCGGTTGCAATGGCGGGCATCCTGCAAGCAGGAGTGCCCAGTAAGTTTATCCTAACCTCACATTCCCTAAGACCTGACACCTGATTTCTCCCATTTCCTCATGGGGAACACCCTACTCGACTCTCTTCTATGCCATACATGTACAATTTTATTTGACCAACTGTTAATTTCTCCTTTTCCTTTTTTTTTTTTTTCCTTCTCTCATGACTAGAGGGCCCGTGATTTTTGTTTTTACTGATTTCGCACTGCTCATCCTGTTTTTCGTAGGGATCCTCCTTATTTTGGGGCAGAGGGACCTTCCCCTTATCTACTTACTATAATCCCCGCTGCTATGCTACTGTCCTGCCCGCACAATCACTTTTGAATATACAAGGTTAGAGGATTTTTACACTGCAGAAACACAGCTTTATTTCTCACAGCACCCAACCCTGGGTACCCCTAGCCCCCAGACACCCAGCAGGGCCAGGGGCACCCTGGGCTGGAGCTGCCCCTTGCCACGAGTCCCGCTGCTGCTGCCCACAGGTGCCCTTGCAGCCCCGGACCCCCCTGTACTCACAGCACCATCCCCTCATGCATGGCCCCATCCGGGTGCAGATTCTCGATGAAGGGGATGTTTAGGACCAGGTTAGTTTTCTACTGCAAATAAAAAAAACATTTTACTTTGTAGCATGTTTTACTGCAAGAACACAACTTTTTTTCTCACACCCCTTTTTTTCTCTCCCCTGTTTGTTTTTTTTTTTTGCCTGGGCCTGCCCTTTTCCCTCTGATTTAAAGATCAAAGCCGAAATTTCCTTAAGTGGTCTATTCTTTATTGCACCGCTGGATGCACGGGGGATCTTTCCACCTATCGTGCATGTTCAAAGTGACAAACTATCTCATATATACAGCGAAACAATGAATATTCTATTAACACCTATGCAAATACATTCCCTAACCCCGCCTACTCTCGCTTCGTATGCTAATTAGCTTATCAGTCCTTGTGCTTGTGCAAAGCCTTCCAAGAATTGTGGGCCAGGGTCTTCAAAATGTGGGCAGTGGTCTTTGGGAGGAAGGCCGTAGGTCTTCCTCGTGATGCACTTTTCACCTTTTGCTTAATCAGTTGTTTTCCAAGCTGTAAAAAATGCTGAGTTGGCTTTCGGCCTAACTGGGGGTCGGCAGATAATGGGATGTCTCAGTTAAAAAGATCTAACAGACGGTTGACTCAAGTTATCTCAAGTCTCAGCCTGACTGAGGGTTAACAGACAACGGGATGTTTTTCAAATAACAAGATGCTTCAACATAACAGAAGGTCAAAAAATAACAAGATGTCATTTACTTTGTTCTCATTAATTTTTAACCACAAGATTTATTCTATTCTAAAGTGAGTCTATACAATATCACCTCCATGCCTGCCCTCCTTCCCCCTACCCCTCTCACTTTTCTGTAAGCGAGAATGAAAGGGACCAGGGAGCGTCCCCACCCCAGCAGAGGCACTGTTTGAAGTGGTGCCAGAACCACTGACACGGTGCCCACAGGTGGCCCCAGCGCCCCATGAAAGGGCTGCATATAAGTAACCCATGGGACGCGGGCAGGGGTTGAAAAACACCACAGCTCCAGTGTCCTGCGCACCCAGCGGAGCAGAGGTAACAACTCACTGCAGCTCCAGGGCTGCTGGGACCGGGCTGGGGGGGCCCTGGGGGTCTGCAGCCGGGCACCGGAGTCCTTCTGCGCATGGAGCAGCTCGCCCTGGGCTGGGTGCTGCTGGCCAGCACCCTGTTTGGCACCGCAGCCACTGGCAGCAGGCGAGATGTCCGTGCTATCACAGAGAAGGTGATGGACATGGCCCAGGACTCCTTTGATGACCAGTACCAGGACTGCAGAACTGAGATGGAGGAGAAGCTGAAAACAGTGAACCGCACTGAGTTCCAAAACAAGGCGTATGCAGACACCTGGAGAAGAGCAGCCAAGCACTGGCAGAAGCAGTGGGGCAACTCCAACCACCCGCAGGTGCTGCCGCAGGAGCAGGCGGTGGCCGTGCTGGCGTACACTGACAAGGGAGACCTGTCCAAGCAGCTCAACACAGCTATGCTTGAGGGTGGGCGCTCCCATGAGGACTACCTGGAATCCTTCCCCTTCAAGACGCTGCATTTCCTCCTGACCGAGGCCCTGCACACCTTGCGGAAGACCCAGAGCCCCAAATGCAACAGCGTCTACCGCGGCACCACAGACCGCTTTACGGCCCAGCTCAACGAGCACGTCCGCTTCGGCCAGTTCACCTCCACCTCCCTCCAGAAGGAGGTTGCTGAGTCCTTTGGCCAGCTGTGGTGGTTTTACCCAAATACACCTTCTTCTCTGTGAACACCTGCTACGGTGTCTCCATCAGGAGCTTCTCCTTCCGCCCAGAACAGGAGGAAGTCCTCATCCCACCCTATGAGGTCTTCAAGGTCACCAATGTCATCCATCACACAGAAGGAACCCACATCCATCTCGACTCCCATTCCACGCACAGCAACTACAAATGTGCGCTGGTGAAGGGTAAGGGCAGGCAGCAGGGTGGATGCCACCGGGAGATGGTTGGGGACAGGGCACAGCCCTGGGCAGGCGCCGCCGTGCTCCCCGCGCTCCTCCAGCCATGGCTGCAGAGGAACGGGGGCCCCGTGCCACCGGCTCTGTGAGGGGAAGGGGAGCCTCGTGGTGAAGGCAACACCTCCGTGTGGGGAGCTCGGGGAGCCTGGGGAGCTTGGGGAACTTGAAGAGCTTGGGGAGCCTGGGGAGCTCGGGGAGCTTGGGGAACTCGGGGAGGTGGGGAGCTCGCCTTCAGACCAGGTCTTCCCTGCACATCCCTGCACGCTCCCAGCTGCTCTCCCTTGGGGTTTGAGGTGGGGGCCCTCTGTGGCACGGCCAGGGCGCGGTGAGGGGCACAGAGCGGGGCGGTGCACAGATGTTGTTGGTCTCTTTGGCAGAGAAAAGGTGCAAGGCCCAGCCGTGTGTTTTCAGCGCAGGTAAGAGGTGAGCCCCCAGCCCCTTCCCACGGCCAGCACCGTGCTGGCACCCTCCGGCAGTCATTAACTCCCTGTTCCCCCCCCCCCCCAGGCACGAGCAGTCCCAGGGAACCCCCACACCTCTGGAGTCTCCTCTTGGCAGCCGCAGCCCTGGCAGCCGTGGGATGCCTCTAACCCAGCTATGCTGCTGCTGCACCTCCGCAAGGAAAACGGGGCAGAAACGTGAGAACACATTTAATGGACACTGTGGGATTACGCTTTTGTGAGGAATGTTTTAACAATTCATGTCCATAAAGAACAATTCTGTTTGAATCCTGTCTGCCTCTGGGCCCTGCACTGGCAATTTAATTCTTGAACCACAGATGCAGTGTGTCCCAGTCTCCCCCTCATTCTGGTCAATTTATCAAGTCTTCAGAAAATACTCCTTAAATTTATGAACCTGTTTGCTTTTGTTATTCCTGACTTCTAGTTCTAACAGTTACAGTTTTTTTCTGTCTTCTTCGAGATTGATTTAACTCTGATATAGATGTTATATAGATGACTGTGAATAGCTGGGAAGAATGTTTTAATTACTCGTGAAGCATCAAATAAGAAAGCTGTTTGTGTTTGATGTCTGGGAGTTTCAGAACAACTGTTAACAACTAGCGACTGTTATGGGATACTATGAGGATCCTTGGTATCTGGCCAGGGGGGCCAAGAGATTAAGAGGAAGGAAAAAGAAGCTGAAGGACGGTTGGGAGACAAGACCTGTAGAGAGTGTTCCATAAACTTGGAATTGTGCCGAGTGAGTACAAAGGGGAGAGGAAGACTACGAGCCTTCAGCATGAAAGACCCCTAGAGACCCCCAGAGGAGACTGATGCGCATGCTCCAGTAGGAGGAACTGGACCCCGGAAGCTAATTATAATAATCTATTTTTTTTAGAAGTAGTAATGAATATGTATTAGTCTAGGAGCATAAAAATCAGCTGCTTGATGTAACTGGTGTGCATCCTGGTGGAGCGGAGACTCCCGGTGCACCCAGCGCTGTTTGCTTACCTCTATTCCTTTATATTCTTTTAATAAATCCTATTTTTTTATTTAATCCTAATTTGAATCCTGAGCCATTTATAACAAGATGAAGGCCGTAGTCTTCCTCGGCGTTGTGGTTCAACTTCTTTTTTTTTTTTCTTTGGTCCTGTTGGCCCAGCGTGAGACAGGAAGGCAGGATGTTGATACACTCGGTTAGCAACTTATCAGGAGATGGTTACATGAGCTTTGCAGCAGGGTCTTTGAACAAAAGAGGCAACTGAGATGCAGAAGGAGAGAAGGGGAGGGGGTTCTCTTCTTTGTTACATTAAGCAAAAGAATTTTCATAGTGTCTAGCCAAGTATTACACAGCTCCTTACTTCAGCAGGAAGCTTTTCCAACTCCCGCTCCTCAAACAGAACTCCTTGTTTTTATAATACAAAAGACAATGAACAAACATTTATTGTGTATTACAATATTTGTCGAACATATCTGTTGATTTGCTGCCCACAATGTTGTCTGGTTTGCTCTTAATAAATTTCAGTGTGATGCTGCGTGATCCTGTGCCGTGTTCTCTCTTTCGCTATTTATCATATCTGGTGGTTTGTTAAAAGCTGTGTACATTTGTGGTTTTTTTTCAGTTTGCTGTTCTGTGAATCTGTATTGGCAAGGGCTTGATAGCGGGGGGCTGCTGAGGTGGCCTCTGTGAGAAGGTCAGTGCAGAAGGAGGGCAGGAGGTGCTCCATGAACCAGAGCACAAGTTCCCCTGCGGCCTGTGGAGAGGCCCCTGGTGGAGCAGGCTGTCCCCCTGCACCCATGGGTCCCCCACGGAGCAGATCTCCACGCTGCAGCCCCCCCATGGGTGGAGGAGCCCCCGCTGGAGCAGGTGGATGTGGCCTGGAGGAGGCTGTGGCCCATGGAGAGCCCCCGCAGGAGCAGGCCCCGGGCCGGAGCTGCAGCCATGGAGAGGAGCCCACGGGGAGCAGGGGGCTGGGGGGAGCTGCCAGGGGCCAGGTCACCCCAGACACCGTTGGGCCACTTCAACACAAAGCCAGGGCCACCTCTCCTCCCTGTGGGGCTGCCACTGCCCCCGGCCCCTCCGGGCACTGTCGCCACCAGTCCCGCAGCCGGCCCTAGGCCCGGCGCCGGCGGCAGCGCCGTGTTGTGGGCTGATCCCCGCAGGGCTGTTCTCTCGGGCACGCTGCGCTTGGCTCTGCCGTTCCCTCAAGCCTTCGGGCCTCGCACTGGGCACCAGAAGGCCTGCTGTGCTTGAAGCTACAGGCAGCTCAGCACCGCACAGCCGCTCGCTCCCCTCCTCCCCAGCAGGGCTGGGGAGAGAAGGGACACTTGGATCTGGCTGCAGGAGCTGGCACTGAGCTCACTCGCACACACAGAGGCCTCGCCAGGAGCTGGCACGTAGGCCTCTCAGCACGCGGACACATGGGAAAGGCTGCGAGTGTGCAAAGAGAAAAGCTTTAATGCGAGAAATGCGACGATAGGACACACAAACACTGACCGGCCCTTTTATACCCCAAACCTAACCCCTCAGCAGGCCCTCCTGCTCCTCCTTCTCTACACACCCCCATGCCTCCGCACAGCAGCTCCACGTTATTTCAAGCTCCCCAGGCTCCCCAAGCTCTTCAAGTTCCCCAAGCTCCCCAGGCTCCCCGAGCTCCCCACACGGAGGTGTTGCCTTCACCACGAGGCTCCCCTTCCCCTCACAGAGCCGGTGGCACGGGGCCCCCGTTCCTCTGCAGCCATGGCTGGAGGAGCGCGGGGAGCACGGCGGCGCCTGCCCAGGGCTGTGCCCTGTCCCCAGCCATCTCCCGGGGGCACCCACCCTGCTGGCTGTCCGTACTATTCACCAGTGCACAGTTGTACTTGCTGCGCGCACCAATGGAGCGGAGATGGATGTGGGTTTCGTTTGTGTAACGGGTGACGTTGATGACCTTGAAGATCTCATAGGGTGGGATGAGGACTTCGAGCTGATCAGCGTAAAAAGACAAGTTGCCGATGATGGCACCATGGCAGGTGTACACAAAGAAGAAGGTGTCCTGGCCAAAGAGCTGGGCAAACCTCTTCTTGAAGGAGGCAGAGGCGAACTGGCCGAAGCGGACAGCCTGGTTGATCTGGGCCGTAAAGTGGATGCCCCTGACACCACGGTAGACGTTGTAGCATCTGCGGACCTGGGCATCCCTCAGGGTGTGCAGGGCCTCGGTCAGGAGGAAATGCAGCGTCTTGAAGTGGAAAGATTGGAGGTAGTAATCGCGGGAGCGCCCACCCTCACACACGGCCTCGTTGAACTTGCGGTACAGACGTGTAGGATAAGTGTACGCCATCACGGCCACCGCGTACTCCCACCGCAGCACCTGCGGGTGGTTGGAGTTCCGCAACTTCTCATTTGCTTTTCTCCAGGTGTTTGCATAGAGCGGGTTTTTGAATTCAGTGCGGTTCACCATTTTAAGCTCCTCTTCCATCTCGCATCTGCAGTCCTGGTACCGGTCATCGAAGGAGTTCTGGGCCATGTCCATCGCCTCCTCCCTGATGCGGCCGGGTTCTTGCTCACGGGTGCTGCTGGCGGCCAAGGTGCCGGCCAAGGTGCCGGCCAGCAGCACCCAGCCCAGGCCGAGGTGCTCCATGTGCAGGAAGCTCCGGGGGTCCAGCCACGAGCGGGGATGGACCCGGTCCTCTGCAACCGGCTGAGCTCAGCCGCTGAGTGCAGCAGTACAGGGCACGGGCGTCTGCTAGGGGGAGAGCGCAGGGTCAGAGAAGGCTGCAGGGAGAAGCGGAGCAGATGCATCAGGGGCACCTCCAAAGATGCCCATGGCCCCCCTGGCACCAGAGGGAAGCACCCGCAGTGTGTGTCCCCAGCCAGGGCCACCTGGGTCTTCCCCACCCCGATACCGGCCCGGACTCCAGCCCAACTACTTGCATCAAACACCGCAGACACCTGGGTTCCCCCGTGCAGCCCCGACATCCTCTGAGGCCGCAGCATTTGTGCCAGGAGGAGCCCTGGTGCTGCAGTGAGATGTTACCTCTGCTCTGTTGCATGCAGGACCCACGGCTCGGCGCTGCTGCAGGGTGTGTGGAGCTGGCTG
Organism: Anas acuta; assembly: GCF_963932015.1. NCBI lineage: Eukaryota > Metazoa > Chordata > Aves > Anseriformes > Anatidae > Anas > Anas acuta. Next base: position 855,095 of record NC_088979.1, on the reverse strand, counting down.
CTCTGCCTTTTTATAGCAACCCCCAGACAGTTTGTGTACCAGCCCTCCATGATCACCCAGTTGCTGCTGGGCTGTTGCAGTGGTCTTCATCTCAACTCACAAGCTTATACTTTTTCTTCCCCCTCCCACCCAATTCTCTCCCCCATCCCACTTGTAGGGGAGGAAGAGTGAATGTCTCTGTTGTTCTGAGCTGCTGGCCGGTTAAACCACAGCAGTCCTTCGATGTCCAGCATGGGGCCCAAAGGGTTGAGATAAGGACAGATCTGACCACAGCGTGTTAAAACAAAATTGTTGTTTAACAATTGTAATTTGTAAACCTTAGCTTCTCACACGGCTTGCTTAGAATGCAGAGGAACTCCCACTCGGACTGGGGAGGAGGAAGAAGACGAGGCAGGCTGCTCCAAAGTGGCGGGGCCATCAGAGGAACAGGAAGATGAAGAGGAAGGTATCATAAGAGCATCAGGAACTACCCGATGCCTATTCCAGCATGAGCTATGAGATAGGCGAAAAGATTTGAGTCGTTGTCCAGGTGAGCACCTTGTCACCTGGCTGCTCTGGTGCTGGGACAGCGGAGCCATGGTCTGCAATTAGAAGGCAGGGAAGCCAGGCAGCTGGGATCCCTCGCCAGAGAAGGGGGCATTCTGGAGTTGTCTTGTGTCAGGTGTGAAGGAAAGGTGTGCCAAAGAAGATCCCAGAATCCCACAATCACGGAAATGGAAGGGTTGGAGGTGACCTCAGGAGATCATCGGGTCCAACCCCCTGCCAAAGCAGTTCCCTAGAGCGCGCTGCCCAGGTAGGCATCCAGACAGGGACAGGCCTTGAATATCCCCAGAGAAGGAGACCCCACAGCCTCCCTGGGCAGCCTGTCCCAGAGCTCCGTCACCCTCACCATGAAGAATCACAGAATCACAGGATTTCTAGGTTGGAAGAGACCTCAAGATCATCGAGTCCAACCTCTGAACTAGCACTAACCAGTCCTCCACTAAACCATATCACTAAGCTCTACATCTAAACTTCTTTTAAAGACTTCCAGGGATGGTGACTCCACCACCTCCCTGGGCAGCCAATCCCAATGCCTCACAACCCTTTTAGTAAAGAAGTTCTTCCTAAATCCAACCCAAACCTCACCTGGTACAACGTTAGCCCATTCCCCCTCGTCCTGTCACCAGGCATGTGGGAGAACAGGCCAACCCCCACCTCGCTACAGCCTCCTTTAAGGTATCTTCTTCCCTTACTAAACGAGCTGACCTCCGTTTCCATTGTTTTGACTTGACTATGGGGGTGACTGATACCATAGTTGGTTGGTCCTCTGGGTCAGCCACATCGTGTGTTACTTGGTCATCAGATTCAGAGACTTCCTCCCTCTCTTCAAGTTGCTGGATGATGTTAAACAGTGTTTGATAGGAATAAGCCAGGACCCAGCACAATGCTGCAAGCTGTCGTTCTCCGGCATTATCAGGGTCAGGACATAAAACTCTCAAACATTCTACTAAGTTTTTAGGATTTAGCACTTGCTCAGGGGTGAAGTTCAAAACTATTGGAGGAGACACTCGTGACAGGTATCTGCTAACATCATCCCACACACCTAGCCACTCACCACAAGACTGTTTCGGGACAGATTCCCAAGTAAGTTTTCTAAACAATCGACTAATCTTAGAGAGAAAATGAAACTGGTTTTTCAGAATTAGAAATAGCAATACATGGGTTACAGATGGATCTTCAAAATACTCCCAAACGGTTGTAATTATCCCACTATGAAAGAAGGGAAAGGTACCATTCTTAATATTATTAATAAACTGGTGTCCAGATGAGAAAAGGAAGGCAGTGTAGTTCTGAATATTCTCTGAAAGATAGTTTCCATGGGACCCAAATGATAACAGTGCAGAGCCTGAATTCCAGATTAAAACCAAGGTCAGTGCTTGGCAGCACAGCTAATTAAAAAAAGTGAACACAGATTGTAGCACTTTGTCGGATCAGATATATAGGAGAAAGGAGAATATGACACAGATTGCATGACATAGGAACAAAGCTATTATTATTAACAGGGCAATGTACATGGTTACTAGCAAGCAAGTGTGTTAGTTATATGCGTTTAATCAATTCTATTGTTATCTCAACCCTTCGAGCCCCACGTTGGGTGCCAAAAAGGACTGTGGTGGTTTTACCGTACTGGGCAGCTAAACCCCACAACTGCTCTCTCACTCCCCCTCCTTTAGATGAGGAGGGGGAGAAGTAAAGCAAAGAACAACTCATGGGTTGAGATAAGGATAATTTAATTAAAGGGAGATAATTATAATAATTAAATAAAGACTACCATGAACTAAACAATTTAACTAAGGGGAAATAAAAAGGGAAAGGGGAAAGGGAGGGGAAAAGGGAAAATAAAAGGAAGGGAGGAAAACAAACAAACAAAATAAATGAAGGCTATATGGAAGTGCAGAGGAAAGAAATTACTCTCTACTTCCCACAAATGAGCGATGATTGACCACGTCCTTGAAGCAAGGCCTCAACGCATGCAGCCGGTGTTCAAGAGGAGGACCGACGTCTTCCAAACGAGAGCCCACCCCTCCCCTCTTCTTCCTGTTTCCACCTTTTATTGCTGAGTGTGACACCACATGGTATGGAATATCCCTTTGGTTGGTTTAGGTCAGCTGCCCTAGTGATATTTCTCTCCTCACCTTTTGCCCACCCCCTAGGAGGGTTAGAGAAAGGCCTAATACTGTGCCACTGCTGCTCAGCAGTAGACACAACACTGGTGTGATAACACTGCTGTTCCAGCTACAACTACAGAGTACGGCACTGTATGGGCTGCTGCCGGGAAAGTTAACATTCCAGCCAGACCCAGTACAGTCTGTTCTCCCACGTGCCTGGTGACAGGACGAGGGGGAATGGGCTAAAGTTGCACCAGGGGAGTTTTAGGTTGGATCTAAGGAAGAACTTCTTTACTAAAAGGGTTGTGAGGCATTGGGATTGGCTGCCAGGGAAGTGGTGGAGTCACCATCCCTGGAAGTCTTTAAAAGAAGTTTAGATGTAGAGCTCAGTGATATGGTTTAGTGGAGGACTGTTAGTGTTAGGTGAGAGGTTGGACTCTATGATCTTGAGGTCTCTTCCAACCTAGAAATTCTGTGATTCTGTGATTCTTCACGGTGAGGGTGACGGAGCTCTGGGACAGGCTGCCCAGGGAGGCTGTGGGGTCTCCTTCTCTGGGGATATTCAAGGCCTGTCCCTGTCTGGACGCCTACCTGGGCAGCCTGCTCTAGAAAACTGCTTTGGCAGGGGGTTGGACCCGATGATCTCCTGAGGTCACCTCCAACCCTTCCATTTCCGTGATTCTGGGATTCTGGGATCTTCTTGAAGGCACACCTTCCCTTCACACCTGACACAAGACAACTCCAGAATGCCCCCTTCCCGGGCGAGGGATCCCAGCTGCCTGGCTTCCCTGCCCTCTAATTGCAGACCATGGCTCCGCTGTCCCAGCACCAGAGCAGCCAGGTGACAAGGTGCTCACCTGGACAACGACTCAAATCTTTTCGCCTATCTCATAGCTCATGCTGGAATAGGCATCGGGTAGTTCCTGATGCTCTCATGATACCTTCCTCTTCATCTTCCTGTTCCTCTGATGGCCCCGCCACTTTGGAGCAGCCTGCCTCGTCTTCTTCCTCCTCCCCAGTCCGAGTGGGAGTTCCTCTGCATTCTAAGCAAGCCGTGGGAGAAGCTAAGGTTTACAAATTACAATTGTTAAACAACAATTTTGTTTTAACACGCTGTGGTCAGATCTGTCCTTATCTCAACCCTTTGGGCCCCATGCTGGACATCGAAGGACTGCTGTGGTTTAACCGGCAAGCAGCTTTTTCCTCAAGTGGGATGGGGGAGAGAATTAGGGATGGGGGGGGCGCTACCCCTATATATTGTTGCATGACCCCATATGGTGTGGAATAACCCTTTGGCCAGTTGGGGTCAGCTGTCCTGGGCCTGTCCCCTCCCAGCTCCTGCTGCACCCCCAGCCTGCCCGCTGCCAGGGCAGTGTGAGAAGCACAGAAGTCCTTGGCTGTGTCAGCACTGCTCTGCAGCATCTAAGCCAGCAGTGTGTTATCAGCACCATTCTCATCCTAAAACCAAAGCCCCACACCAGCTACGGTGATGAAAAGCAACTCTATCCCAGACAAAACCAGGACAAGCCAGTGTCTGATCCTGCGGGAGCCCCTCTGCACTGAGGGCTGCAGAGCCTGTGCCTCACCTCTCAGCACCCAAGGGACTGGGACCCACACACGCATGCACTAGAGCATGGGAAAAAGAGTCCGGGCTGGTATCAGGGTGGGGAAGACCCAGGTGGCCGTGGCTGGGGACACACACTGCGGGTGCTTCCCTCTGGTGCCAGGGGGGGCATGGGCGGCTTTGGAGGTGCCCCTGATGCCTCTGCTCCGCTTCTCCCTGCAGCCTTCTCCGACCCTGCGCTCTCCCCCTAGCAGACGCCCGTGCCCTGTACTGCTGCACTCAGCGGCTGAGCTCAGCCGGTTGCAGAGGACCGGGTCCTGCGCTGCCTGGGGCATCCCCGCTCGTGGCTGGACCCCCGGAGCTTCCTGCACATGGAGCACCTCGGCCTGGGCTGGGTGCTGCTGGCCGGCACCTTGGCCGGCACCTTGGCCGCCAGCAGCACCCGTGAGCAAGACCTCGGCCCCATCAGGGAGGAGGCGATGGACATGGCCCAGAACTCCTTCGATGACCAGTACCAGGGCTGCAGATACAGGATGCAGGAGGCGCTTAGAATGGCGAACCGCACTGAATTCCAAAACCCGGTCTATGCAGACTCCTGGAGAAGAGCAGAGGAGAGGTGGTGGATGCAATGGCACAACTCCATCCAACCGCAGGTGCTGCAGCGGGAGTACGCGGTGGCCGTGCTGGCGTACACTGCTGGCACAGGCCTGTACCGCCAGCTCAATGCAGCCATACGTGAGGGTGGGCGCTCCCGCGATTACTACCTCCAATCTTTCCACTTCAAGACGCTGCATTTCCTCCTGACCGAGGCCCTGCACACCCTGAGGGATGCCCAGGTCCGCAGATGCTACAACGTCTACCGTGGTGTCAGGGGCATCTGCTTTACGGCCCAGATCAACCAGGCTGTCCGCTTTGGCCAGTTCGCCTCTGCCTCCTTCAGGAGGAATGCTGCCTAGCTCTTTGGCCAGGACACCTTCTTCTTTGTGTACACCTGCTATGGTGCCATTGTCAGCAACTTGTCCTTTTACGCTGATCAGCGCGAAGTCCTCATCCCACCCTATGAGATCTTCAAGGTCATCAACGTCACCCGTTACACAAACGAAACCCACATCCATCTCCGCTCCATTGGTGCGCGCAGCAACTACAACTGTGCACTGGTGAATAGTACGGACAGCCAGCAGGGTGGGTACCACCGTGAGATGTCTGGGGACAGGGCACAGCCCTGGGCAGGCGCCGCCGTGCTCCCCGCGCTCCTCCAGCCATGGCTGCAGAGGAACGGGGGCCCCGTGCCACCGGCTCTGTGAGGGGAAGGGGAGCCTCGTGGTGAAGGCAACACCTCCGTGTGGGGAGCTCGGGGAGCTTGAAATAACGTGGAGCTGCTGTGCGGAGGCATGGGGGTGTGTAGAGAAGGAGGAGCAGGAGGGCCTGCTGAGGGGTTAGGTTTGGGGTATAAAAGGGCCGGTCAGTGTTTGTGTGTCCTATCGTCGCATTTCTCGCATTAAAGCTTTTCTCTTTGCACACTCGCAGCCTTTCCCATGTGTCCGCGTGCTGAGAGGCCTACGTGCCAGCTCCTGGCGAGGCCTCTGTGTGTGCGAGTGAGCTCAGTGCCAGCTCCTGCAGCCAGATCCAAGTGTCCCTTCTCTCCCCAGCCCTGCTGGGGAGGAGGGGAGCGAGCGGCTGTGCGGTGCTGAGCTGCCTGTAGCTTCAAGCACAGCAGGCCTTCTGGTGCCCAGTGCGAGGCCCGAAGGCTTGAGGGAACGGCAGAGCCAAGCGCAGCGTGCCCGAGAGAACAGCCCTGCGGGGATCAGCCCACAACACGGCGCTGCCGCCGGCGCCGGGCCTAGGGCCGGCTGCGGGACTGGTGGCGACAGTGCCCGGAGGGGCCGGGGGCAGTGGCAGCCCCAGAGGGAGGAGAGGTGGCCCTGGCTTTGTGTTGAAGTGGCCCAGTGGTGTCTGGGGTGACCTGGTCCCTGGCAGCTCCCTGTCCTCATCTTCCCAAGCTGCTGAGGAGCAGAAGGAGCAGCTCCGAGCCCAGAAGACACCCGGAGAACATCCCCTGCCATCTTGTCTGCAGGGACAGAGCGGATAAAAGTGCAAAGCCAGGGCAGCTCAGAGCCAGTGCCCTGCTCTGCACCGCAGGGCTGCCCAGCTCCATGCAGGGGGTGAGCCCTCACACAGGGGGGCCTCCACAGCGCTGGGGATATGGCAGCGAGCAGGGGCTGTGTGCTGGTATTGCCGTGCTGGGCAGCTGAACTCCACCACAACCACTCTCTCACTCCCCCTTGTTAGAAGAGGAGGGAAAGAAGTAAAGGAAAGAACAACTTGCAGGTTGAGATAAAAATAATTTAATTAAAAGGAAAAATGATTATTAAGGAATGATTATTATTATTACTAAAACATTTTAACTAAAGGGAAAAATAGGAAAGGGGAAAAGGGAGGGGAAAAGGGGGGGGGGGGGGGGGGGGGGGGGGAGACACAAAACAACTCAACAAAGCAAAACAAGTAGAGGCTGTGTGGAAGTACAGAGGACAGAAATTGCTCTCTACTTCCCACAAATGAGCGGTGCTTGACCACGTCCATGAAGCAGGGCCTCAACGCACGGAGACGGTGTTGAGGAGGAGGACCGATGTTTTCCCAACGAGAGCCCACCCCTCCCCTCTTCTCCCTGTTCCCACCTTTTATTGCTGAGTGTGACACCACATGGTATGGAATGTCCCTTTGGTTGGTTTAGGTCAGCTGCGTGGTAATGTTCATTTTTCACTTTTTGCCCACCCCCTAGGAGGGTTAGAGAGAGTCCTGGTGCTGTGTCAGCACTGCTCAGCAGCAGACACAACCCTGCTGTGATCCAGAATCCCAGAATCACGGAAATGGAGGGGTTGGAGGTGACCTCAGGAGATCATTGTGTCCAACCCCCTGCCAAAGCAGTTCCCTAGAGCAGGCTGCCCAGGTAGGCGTCCAGACAGGGACCGGCCTTGAACATCCCCAGAGAAGGAGGCCCCACAGCCTCCCTGGGCAGCCTGTCCCAGAGCTCCGTCACCCTCACTGGGAAGAAGTTCTTTCGCGTGTTGGTGCGGAACTGCCTGGGCTCCATTTTGTGGCCATTGTCCCTTGTCCTGTCCCCACGGACCACTGAAAGAGGTTGGCCAAATCCCTCTGTCTGCCACCCCTCAGGTATTTGTACACACTGAGGAGATCCCCTCTCAGTCCTCTCTTCTCCAGGCTGCACAGCCCCAGGTCTCTCAGCCTCTCCTCATAGGGAAGATGCTCCAGGCCCCGTCTCATCTTTGTGGCCCTCCGCTGGACTCTTTCCAGGAGATCCCTGTCTTTCTTGTACCGGGGAGCCCAGAACTGGACCCAGCACTCCAGGTGAGGCCTGACCAGGGCAGGGCATCATACCGTGCGGCCCTGGCATTGTTCCATACTGACACGAATTAGATGAACATATCTCACATGGGTAAGTGGTGCGAAGCCAGGTGCCTCCGTCCGGGCTCGCAGCATGTACCCGAGGTTGGAGCAGTGCTGGCTGGCCGGGGAGAAAGCATCCTGGGTGTGAGATCGGGCTGCGGTGCCAAATCAGCCCCAAAGCCCATCACAAAGCAATTTTGGCCACTGCAGAGCCACTGAGGGGAAGGCTGTCCCTCACCAGGAGCACCACGCTCAGAGAAGAAGCAGACGCAAGCCCTCAGGAACTGGGATCTCCTTTAATTCCCCGCCAGCGAAGCGTGGCCCGACACTGTTCTAAAATGACAACTTTTAACACCAGGAAAACCCACGAGCCCACATCGCCAAGCTCCTGGCATCCCATGGCACACTTTGGAGGGCGATGCTGGCTGGTCCAAGTGGGGAACCCACTGGGACAAGACCCAGCCAGGCACTTCCCCTACAGAAATAGGTCCCGACCCCAAACACCTCCCCGGGCTGGCGTCACCTTCGTGCCCAAGGGATGCCCTGGGGTCCCCCCCAGCCCCAGCTGCAGCCCCTGCCAGGACCTGCCTGGGGTCCCCCTCCCTAAAAAACAGCTTTGGGACTTATCCTTCCACACACTGACCCCAATCACCCCAACCAGCCCTAGCCAGTGGGGCACAGATCCCTGCACGCCCCCATGGACCCATCCCAAAGGGTTGCTGCCCCAACCCCCCTGGAATTTACATTTCCATGCACATGCTGGGTCCCGGACCCCCTTCAGCCCCCCACACCCCCAAGAGATGGGGCCCCTCTGCCAGCACACCCCACATGCCCATGTGCCCTCTGTCTGCACAGGCAGCATGGCCCCCCCAAAAATGGGGTCCCCCAAACATCAGGTGCATCCCCTGGGCCAGCTGTGAGGAAGGGGAAGGTGCTGGGGGGGGCACCCGTGAACCCCATTGTCATTACAAACACCTGTATTTGTAATGGAGAGCCTGTATTTGGGGGATTTTGCGGCTTTCGCACCCCCCAGCTGAAGGCAATCTGGGGTAGTAGGTTGAAGATAGTAGGGAAAAACCTCCAAGTGGTTTGTTCGAGGATGGCATTGTTTGAGGGCTCCTCAGAGAAAGCAATGATCCCGATCCCCCATCCGGAATCTTCTTCTTGCATCCCCCCAGGGGTAACTGCACCTGCTGCTTCCCTAAAGAGCCTGTACACCAATGCACAGAGCATGGGAAATAAAGAGGAGGAGCTCGAGATCTGTGTTGGGTCGGGGGCCACGATCTTGGTGTGATCACTGAGACGTGGTGGGACAGCTCACACGGCTGGAAGGCAGTCACAGAGGGCTACGAACTCTTCAGGAGAGACAGGCTGGGGAAGAGTTGCCCTTTATGTGAGGGAGCAATTAGAGTGCACCCAGCTCCAGCTGGGGGAGGGTGAAGGACAGGAGGAGAGCTTGTGGGTGAGGATTAAGGGGTGGGCTGGTATGGGGGAAACTGTTGTGGGGGTGTGCTACAGGTCACCAGATCAGGAGGAGGAGGAGGTCGATGGGGCCTTCTACAAGCAGGTGGAAGTAGCCTTGTGATCCCGGGCCCTGGTCCTCAATTATCCAGGCGTCTGTTGGGTAAGTTATCTAACCCCCGCTGCCCAGAGCTGCCCCCAGCCCGGCCCTTGCTGGACCCTGGCCGGCTGCGGAGCGGGGGGCTCTCACCCTGCCCACCCCCAGGTCGGGAGGCTGCTGTGGGGGCTCTTTGCCCAGCCCCAGGGCATCGGCCCTGCTCTGACGGACACAGCCCCGCTGCGGGGCTCCTGGTGCCCCTGGCCCCCCGGCACCTGCCCGCAGCAGGTTGTGGGGCTGCAGGGATTCATTAAAGCGCATTGAGGCTGCCTGGTGTCACCTGTCTGCTGGGGGGGCAGGGGACACCCGCGGGGTGAGGAGGAAGGCGAGGTGCCCACGGTGGCGCCAGAGCTGGCTGAGTGCCCTGCGCTGCTCCGTGGGGCAGCCCCCGTCCGTCCCACCTGCAGAGCCCAAATCTGGGTGCTGGGGGCTGAGGTGTGTACTGGGTCTGGCTGGGATGTTAACTTCCCCTGCAGCAGCCCAAGCAGTGCTGTGCTCTGCACTTGGAGCTGGAACAGCAGTGGGATCACAGCAGGGTTGTGTCTGCTGCTGAGCAGTGCTGGCACAGCATTGGGTCTCTCTCTAACCCTCCACGGGGGTAGGCAAAAAGTGAGAAGAGAAACATCCCCAGGGCAGCTGACCTAAACCAAAAAAAGGGATGTTCCATACCATGTGGTGTCACACTCAGCAATAAAAGGTGGGAACAGGAAGAAGAGGGGAGGGGTGGGCTCTCGTTGGGAAAACGTCGGTCCTCCTCCCGAACACCAGCTCCGTGCGTTGAGGCCCTGCTTCAAGGACATCATTAATCATCACTCATTTGTGGGAAGTAGAGAGTAATTTATTTCCTCTGCACTTCCACATAGCCTTCATTTGTTTTATTTCTTTGTTTTCCTCCTTTTTTTTTTTTTTTTCCCTTTCCCCCTCCCTTTTCCCCTTTCCCTTTTTATTTCCCTTTAGTTAAATTGTTTAGTTCATAATAATCTTTCTTTAATTATTATTATTATTATTTCCCTTTAATTAAATTATCCTTATCTCAACCCGTGAGTTGTTCTTTGCTTTACTTCTCCCCCTCCTCATCTAAGGAGTGTGAGAGCGGTTGTGGTGTTCAGCTGCCCAGCATGGTAAAACCACCACAAGGTGCCAGCCAAATCCCTGCTCCTGAGCCGCCGTGGAGAGGAGGAGCCCCCAGTGCTCCCCGTGCCCCCTCGCAGGAGCCGGGGCAGCGCTCTCCGGGGTGCTCCGGGAGGGAGCTGGAGAAGACCCCCAGCTGCTGCCCATGCAAAGTGCCCCCGCTGTGGGGAGCCGCAGGAACCCTCCTCGATGCCTCCATCCTCCAGCAGTGCTTTTATTTCTCTGCAAAAGCCAGGAAAAGGCTTCCTCCAGCCTCTGCTGGTGTTCTAGGGCCACCGGAGCATCGTGGGGCCGGTGGCACCGCTCCTGCTGGAGCAGAAAGTGTCTGGCAGAGGAAAGCGTAATCCCACAGTGTCCATTAAATGTGTTCTCACGTTTCTGCCCCGTTTTCCTTGCGGAGGTGCAGCAGCATAGCTGGGTTAGAGGCGTCCCACGGCTGCCAGGGCTGAGGCTGCCAAGAGGAGACTCCAGAGGTGTGGGGGTTCCCTGGGACTGCTCGTGCCTGGGGGAGGAACAGGGAGTTAATGACTGCCGGAGGGTGCCAGCATGGTGCTGGCCTTGGGAAGGGGCTGGGGGCTCGCCTCTTACCTGCACTGAAAAAACACGGCTGGGCCTTGCACCTTTTCTCCGCCAAAGAGACCAACAAAATCTGTGCACCGCCCCGCTCTGTGCCCCTCGCCCCGCCCTGGCCGTGCCACAGAGGGCCCCCACCGCAAACCCCAAGGGAGAGCAGCTGGGAGCGTGCAGGGATGTGCAGGGAAGACCTGGTCTGAAGGCGAGCTCCCCACCTCCCCAAGCTCCCCAGGTTCCCCAAGCTCCCCACCTCCCCGAGCTCCCCACCTCCCCAAGCTCCCCGGCTCCTCGAGCTCCCCACACGGAGGTGTTGCCTTCACCACGAGGCTCCCCTTCCCCTCACAGAGCCGGTGGCACGGGGCCCCCGTTCCTCTGCAGCCATGGCTGGAGGAGCGCAAGGAGCACGACGGCGCCTGCCCAGGGCTGTGCCCATCTCCTGATGGTACCCACCCTGCTGGCTGCCCTTACCCTTCAGCAGTGCACAGTTGTAGTTGCTGCGCACACCATGGGAGCGGAGATGGATGACGTTTCCGCGTCTGTCACGGTTGAATTTGGTGACCCTGAAGACCTCATAGGGTGGGATGAGGACTTCATCCTCAGTAGGGAAGAAGGAGAAATGCTTGATGGGGACACCGTAGCAGGTGTACACAAAGAAGAAGGTGTCCTGGCCAAAGGACTCAGCAACCATCTTCTGGCGGGATGTGGAGGTGAATTGGCCGAAGCGGACGGTCTGCTGGAGCTGGGCTGTGAAGCGGATGTCCTTGATGCCGCGGTAGACGCTGTTGCATTTGGGGCTCTGGGTCTTCTGCAGGGTGTGCACAGCCTCGGTCAGGAGGAAATGCAGCGTCTTGAAGGGGAAGGATTCCAGGTAGTGCTCACGGGAGCGCCCACCCTCACGCACAAGTGTGTTGAACTGCTTGTACAGGTCTGCCCTGTGAGTGTACGCCAGCACGGCCACCGCCTGCTCCTGCGGCAGCACCTGTGGGTTGGAGTTGCCCCACTGCTTCTGCCAGCGCTCGGCTGCTCTTCTCCAGGTGTCTGCATAGGTCTTGTTTTGGAACTCAGTGCGGTTCACTGTTTTCAGCTTCTCCTCCATCATGTGGCTGCAGCCCTGGTACTGGTCATCAAAGGAGTCCCAGGCCATGTCCATCACCTCCTCTGTGATAGCACGGACATCTCGCCTGCTGCCAGTGGCTGCGGTGCCAAACAGGGTGCTGGCCAACAGCACCCAGCCCAGGGCGAGCTGCTCCATGTGCAGGAAGCTCCGGGGGTCCAGCCACGAGCGGGGATGCCCCAGGCAGCACAGGACCCGGTCCTCTGCAACTGGCTGAGCTCAGCCACTGAGTGCAGCAGTACAGGGCACGGGCGTCTGCTAGTGGGAGAGCGCAGGGTCGGAGAAGGCTGCAGGGAGAAGCGGAGCAGATGCATCAGGGGCACCTCCAAAGCCGCCCATGGCCCCCCTGGCACCAGAGGGAAGCACCCGCAGTGTGTGTCCCCAGCCACGGCCACCTGGGTCTTCCCCACCCCGATACCGGCCCGGACTCCAGCCCAACTACTTGCATCAAACACCGCAGACACCTGGGTTCCCCCGTGCAGCCCCGACATCCTCTGAGGCCGCAGCATTTGTGCCAGGAGGAGCCCTGGTGCTGCAGTGAGATGTTACCTCTGCTCTGTTGCATGCAGGACCCACGGCTCGGCGCTGCTGCAGGGTGCTTGGAGCTGGCTGCTCTGCCTTTTTATAGCAACCCCCAGACAGTTTGTGTGCCAGCCCCCCATGACCACCCAGTTGCTGCTGGGCTGCTGCAAAAGGCTGCCGGGAAACAAACAGGAAATCTCCTTTTATCAGTTTCCCATGCTCTAGGGTGTGCCTGTGTGTGTCCCAGTCCCTTGGGTGCTGAGAGGTGAGGCGCAGGCTCTGCAGCCCTCAGTGCAGAGGGGCTCCTGCAGGAGCAGACACTGGCTTGTCCTGGTTTTGGCTGGGATCGAGTTGCTTTTCATCACCGTAGCTGGTGTGGGGCTTTGGTTTTAGGATGAGAATGGTGCTGATAACACACTGCTGGCTTAGATGCTGCTGAGCAGTGCTGACACAGCCAAGGACTTCTGTGCTGCTCACACTGTGGTGGGGTTGGCTGAGGAGCTGCTGTTGCTCAGGGACAGGCTGGGCATGGGTCAGAGGGTGGTGAGCAACTGTTTTGTGCATCACTTTCTTTAGTTTTCTTTCTTGCTCATTTTCTGTCTTTCTTTCTCATTAAACTCTCTTTCTCTCAGCCTGCCAGTCTGTGCACTTTTCCTCTTGTCAGCTCTCTCCCCTTCCCCCGGTGGGGAGGTGACCGAGGAGGTGGCTGTGCGGTGCTGAGCTCTCTGCTGCGTTCCACCACAGCGCTGCTTTTAGCACCTAGTGTGAGGCCGGAAGGTACCTGAGATACTGTGAGAGATCAGCAGACCTGAGCAGACAATGCTCGATGGGACAAACTGGTTTAGAATTTGTGCTCATGGTGCGTTTGTTTAGCAAACCCTGGTCCAATGCTGATTTATTTGCTCTCCAGGTTGCTTTGTGTAAGCCCTCTCCTGCTGCGTATGCTCCCCGTGCTGCCATCAGCACCTCCGAGGGCTGCTTGAAGGCTGCTGGGGGCAGCTGGCTGTTCCTTCCCCTGCCTGGTGTGCGGGGGGTGTGCAGGTGCAAAACCAGCAAACTTTGGGCTGCACCAACCAGCCAGTACATGGGCCAAGTGCATGGGCCAAGCCCCAGCATGTTGCAGTGATTTGTGTCTCTTTGGAATTGACAGTGTGATGACACACCTTTTTGAAGCATTCTGCCTGGTTTTTAGGATTCTGCAGTTTTTCAGGGGTGAATATCCAAAGCACTGGAGGTGCCCACTGCTCTAGATGCCTGGTAATTACAAGGACCGCTCTCTCACTCCCCCTCCTTAGATCAGGAGGGGAAGAAGTAAAGCAAAGAACAACTCACGGGTTGAGATAAGGATAATTTAATTAAAGGGAAATAATAATAATAATAATAATTAAAGATTATTAAGAACTAAACAATTTAACTAAAGGGAAAAAAAAGGGAAAGGAGAAAAGGTAGGGGTAAAGGAAAAAAAAGGAGGAAAACAAAGAAATAAAACAAATGAAGGCTATGTGGAAGTGCAGAGGAAAGAAATTACGCTCTACTTCCCACAAATGAGCGATGATTAATGATGTCCTTGAAGCAGGGCCTCAATGCACGTAGCCGGTGTTCGGGAGGAGGACCGACGTTTTCCCGAGAGCCCACCCCTCCCCTCTTCTTCCTGTTCCCACCTTTTATTGCTGAGTGTGACACCACATGGTATGGAATATCCCTTTTTTTGGTTTAGGTCAGCTGCCCTGGGGATGTTTCTCTTCTCACTGTTTGCCCACCCCCTAGGAGGGTTAGAGAGAGACCCGATGCTGTGCCGGCACTGCTCAGCAGCAGACACAACCCTGCTGTGATCCCACTGCTGTTCCAGCTCCAAGTGCAGAGCACAGCACTGTGTGGGCTGCTGCAGGGGAAGTTAACATCCCAGCCAGACCCAGTACAACCTCCACCCCTTATTCCATAACATTTGTGTCACACTCAGATCCCCCATACTTCAGCATACAAGTATTCTCATCATTATTCCTTGTCCTTTAACAGGACAAGGATTTAACAGGGCAGGATTAATAGGCAGGTGTATCTTTTCATTCCATAGGTCTTTCTTGGAAAATGTTCATAAGAACTGTTGATGATTAGGTCTTCATCTGCCAAAGTGGCCACTCAGGGCAGGTGGAGTTGGATGTCTGGACGCCAGCACCAGCTTCGCTCAAGTCCTTGTTGCACCGCCCGGCTCCTTGCAAAGTTGACCTGTTGTTGATCCTACAGCGTCTTCCTACAACATCTAACTTAGATTACAGATTAGTTTTCTCTCAGTGTCAAATCTCCTTGAGGCACACACTTGATGTCCCCATTCTTTTGCATGACCCACCTGGTATACTCTGGTCCTTGGGCAAAGACAATCCCATGAGTGGGTTTGCCTTTTCCCGAGGCAGGAGCAACCCACGCTGCCTTCCCCATCCACCTTCCTACATGCACTACGGGGACTTCAGCTCCTTTCACTGTGTGTAGGGGTTTTGTTTCGGCAGGACCAGCACGGCTGTCAGACCCCCTATTGTTAACTAGCCAAGTGGCTTCTGGTAGATTTGTGTCCCCTTGTTTCCAAGTCCCAGCCCCCAATGCTCGTAACATAGTCTTTAACAGTCCATGGTACCTCTCAACCTTCCCAGAAGCTTGTGGGTGATAAGGGATGTGGTACACCCACTCAACACCATGCCTCTTTGCCCAGGAGGTAACAAGATTGTTTCGGAAATGACTCACATTGTCAGACTCAGTTCTCTCTGGTGTACCATGACGCCACAATACTTGTCTTTCCAGGCCCAAGATAGTGTTTCGGGCCGTGGCATGGTTTACAGGGTATGTTTCCAGCCACCCAGTAGTTGCTTCTACCATGCTGAGTACGTACCGTTTGCCTTGGCGAGTTTGTGGAAGTGGTCCGATATAGTCAATTTGCCAGGCCTCACCATATCGAAACCCTGTCCACCTCACCCTGTTCCAGGGAGATTTTACCTTCATGGCTTTCTTGATTGCAGCACAGGTCTCACACTCATGGGTAACCTGTGTGATGGCCTCAATGGTCAAGTCCACCCCTCGATCAAGAGCCCATCTGTAAGTGGCATCCCTCCCCAGATGTCCTGATGTTTCATGGGCCCATCGAGCTACAAACAGCTCACCCTTACGTTCTCAGTCTAGGTCCACCTGAGCCACTTCAGTTTTTGAAGCTTGATCCATTTCTTCATTGTTCCGATGTTCTTCAGTAGCGCAACTCTTGGGCATGCGGGCATCTATATGACGTACTTTAACATCCAGGTTTTCTACCCGGGCAGCAATATCTTGCCACAGGGTAGCAGCCCAGATAGGTTTCCCTCTGCGCTGCCAGTTGCTCTGTTTCCATTGCTGCAGCCACCCCCACAGAGCATTTGCCACCATCCATGAGTCAGTGTAAAGACACAATGCTGGCCATTTTTCTCTTTTGGCGATCTCTTGGGCTAGTTGTATGGCTTTTACTTCTGCATACTGACTCGACTCACCTTCTCCTTCCATGGCCTCCACAATGCGTCGTGTGGGACTCCACACAGCAGCTTTCCACGATGGCTCCCTACCACACGGCAGGATCCGTCAGTAAACAACGCATACCGCTTTCTGTCTTCTGGCAACTCATTGTATGGTGGAGCCTCTTCAGCACGGGTTACCTCTTCTGTTGGCACTCTGAAATCTCTGCCTTCCGGCCAGTCCATAATCTCTTCCAGGATTCCTGGGCGATTGGGTTTTCCCATTCGAGCCCGCTGTGTAATTAACACTATCCACTTACTCCATGTAGCATCAGTTGCATTGTGTGTAGTGGGAATTTTCTCTTTGAACATCCAATGTAACACAGGTAACCGCAGTGCCAAGAGGAGCTGTGCCTCTGTACCCACAACTTCTGAAGCAGCTCGAACACCCTCATATGCTGTGAGTATTTCTTTTTCAGTTGGGGTGTAATTGGCTTCTGATCCTCGATAGCCCCGACTCCAGAAGCCCAGAGGTCGGCCTCGAGTTTCTTCTGGGGTTTTCTGCCAAAGGCTCCAGGTGAGCCCATGCTCCCCAGCTCCAGTGTACAGTATGTTTTGCACAGATGGTCTACGGACATGCCCAAGGTCTACTGAACGAGCAATTTCTTGTTTGAGTTGTTCAAAGGCCTGTTGTTGCTCAGGGCCCCACTCAAAATAGTTTCTCTTTCGAGTCACTCGATATAGAGGACTCACAAGCTGACTATAGCCTGGCACATGCATTCTCCAGAATCTCATGAGGCCTAGGAAAGCTTGCATTTATTTTTTGCTAGTTGACGGAGACATTGTTGTTATTTTATTGATAACATCCTTTGGAATGTGGCGACGCCCATCCTGCCATTTTACCACCAAGAACTGGATTTCCTGCGCAGGCCCCATGACCTTACTCTGTTTAATGGCAAAACCAGCTTTCAGGAGAATTTCGATTACTTTCCTCCCTTTCCCCATAATTTCTTCATCTGTGTTCCCCACATGAGGATGTCATCAATGTACTGCAGGTGCTCAGGAGCTCCCCTTTGTTCCAGTGCAGACTGGATCAGTCCATGGCAAATGGTAGGGTTGTGTTTCCACCCCTGAGGCAGCCGATTCCAGGTGTATAGGATGCCCCTCTGTCCTGGTTTCAGTTAGAACAGAATTAATTTTCTTCCTAGTAGCTGGTGGAATGCTGTGTTTTGGCTTAGGATGAGAAGAGTGCTGATAACACCCCGATGCTTTAATTGTTGCAGAGCAGTGCTTATACTAAGCCAAGGACATCTCAGCCTTTTGCTCTGTCCTGCCAACGGGCAGGCTGGGGGTGCAGTAAGAGCTGGGAGGGGACAGACCCAGGACAGGTGACCCAAACTAGCCAAAGGGGTATTCCATACCATCTGACGTCATGCTAAACAATATATAGGGGTGGCTAGCCGGGGGGAGGGGGCCGGACTGCTCGGGGTTAGGCTGGGCATCGGTCAGCGAGTGGTGAGCAATTGCATTGTGCATCCGTCCCAGAGAGGGAGGGGGGAGGGTGAGCGAACGGCTGCGTGGTGTTTAGCTGCCGGCCGGGTTAAACCACGACACCCTCCAAGTGAAAGCAAACTGCGGCCTGCATGCTGCTGCCAAAGGGATGGAGAAAAATGCATTAGCAATATCAGTTCTGGCATACCACTTGGCTGCCTTTGACTCTAGTTCATACTGGAGTTCCAGCATGTCCGGCACTGCAGCACTCAGCGGTGGCGTGACTTCATTCAGGGCTCGATAGCCCACTGTTAGCCTCCACTCACCATTAGACTTTCGCACTGGCCATATAGGACTATTAAAGGGTGAGTGAGTCTTGCTGATTACTCCCTGACTCTCCAGTCGGTGAACCAACTCATGGATGGGAATCAGGGAGTCTCGGTTGGTGCGATATTGCCGTTGGTGCACCGTTGTAGTAGCAATTGGTATCTGTTGTTCTTCAACCTTCAGCAATCCTACAACAGAAGGGTCTTCTGAAAGGCCAGGCAGGGTAGACAGCTGCCTAATCTTCTCTGTGCTCAAAGCAGCTATGCCAAAAGCCCTTAGGAGCCCCTCTTCTTGCTGCTGTTCCAGCAGTTCTTTCTTTCTGTTCTTTCAGAACCAGAGGCGCAAAAATGTGAGGAGGGCGAGGGGTTTAGGGGGAACGTATGGGCCTGAAGCTAGTCACATCGGACATTATATGCAAGGATTGCTGATTTCACGTGAGGTGTACGACTAATAAATCCATCTGGTACGTAGCTTCATGAGTAATGGGGAGGAGCCTAGATGTTGGCGAGGTATGTCTGTCAAGCATTCATCTTATGGGGCCTTGTTCTGGTCGGAAGAGTGTGATTGTGGTGCTGGAGTGCTGGGTGTTGGGGCATTCATCCTGGGTCCGTTGGGGAGGGTAGTCCACCGAGTAGGGTATGTCCGTTAACATATGATGGGTTTAGTCTGTTATGGGGCCTTGTTCTGTTCTTTTTGCTGTTCTTTCAGTTCACGTACCCGAGCAGCTAGGATTGAGGTAGGTACACCATCCCATTTCCTCATATCCTCCCCATGGTCACTCAAATAAAACCAATAGGTGCCACGTGGTGTGCGTCTTGGGTACTCTCTCTCTTGAGCAGGCAAATGCTGATTCTTAGTGGCTGAAGCATCACTCCGTCTAGATGAGGGGGAATATGGGGAATATGCTCGTTCCACGAGGTGGTCAAGTCTTTCAGACAGTTTCTCCACAGCTGAGACACAGGACTGTAGCAGAGCAGAGAGGTTGTCTTCATATTTTTGAAGCTGGCAGGACATATCACACATTGTTGGTCCCATCCCTTCATCCCAGTTAATTACTGCCAGGGTACTGGCATGTGCTGATGGTGCACTCCGCACAAATTTACGCCACATGGATGTCATGCAGTGTACTTCATCGGGGTCTTGAGGTGTCTGGGCATTGTCCAAATCACTGAAAATCATCTCCCGCACAGCTAATTCCCGCAGATGCTGGAGACCTTTATCCATAGTTGTCCACTTGCCTACTTGATATACAATATCTTCCTTATGGGGATATCTTTCTTTCACAGCTGCCAGAAGTCGTCTCCAGAGGCTGAGGGCCTGTGCTCCTCTCCTAATTACTTAGTCCATTTCTCTAGAGAGGGATCCCAGCTGCTTGGCTTCATTGCCTTCTAATTGTTGGCTATTGGCCCCAGCATCCCGGCATCGAAGCAGCCAGGTGAGAATGTGTTTACCTGGGCATCGACCATAATCCTTTAGTATTTCTCGCAACTCACTCAGCGATAGGGATCGAGTGATTTCTGATTCCTTTATGATTTCTGTCTCGTCTTCCTGATGTTTTTGTGATGGCTCTGCTTTAGAGGTGCCTGCCATTTCCCCTTCTCCTTCCTTCTTGGGAGAGGCTTCTTCCCTTACTAAACGAGCTGACCTCCGTTTCCATTGTTTTGACTTGATTTTGGGGGTGACTGATACCATAGTCGGTTGGTCCTCTGGGTCAGCCACAGCGTGTGTTACCTGGTCATCAGACACAGAAACTTCCTCCCTCTCTGGAAGGTGCTGGATGATGTTAAACAGTGTTTGATAGGAGTAAGCCAGGACCCAGCACAATGCTGCAAGCTGTCGTTCTCCGGCATTATCAGGGTCAGGACATAAAACTCTCAAACATTCTACCAGGTTTTTAGGATTTTGCACTTGCTCAGGGGTGAAGTTCAAAACTATTGGAGGAGACACCCGTGACAAGGATCTGCCAACATCGTCCCACACACCTTGCCACTCACCACAAGACTGTTTCGGGACAGATTCCCAGGTCAGCTTTCTAAACAATTGACTCATCTTAGAGAGAAGAGGAAACCCGTTATTCAGAATTAGAAATAGCAATACATGGGTTACACATGGCTGTTCAAAATACTCCCAAAGTGTGGTAATTAGCCCACTGTGAAAGAAGGAAAAGGTACTGTTAGAAATGGCTCAATCTTCAAAATAGGATTAAATAAAAAATAGGATTTATTAAAAGAATAGAGGTAAGCAAACAGCGCTGGGTGCATCGGGAGCCTCCGCTCCACCAGGACGCACACCAGTTACATCAAGTGGCTGATTTTTATGCTCCTAGACTAATACATATTCATTACTACTTCTAAAAAAACAGGTTATTATAATTAGTTTCCAGGGTCCAGTCCCTCCTACTGGAGCATGCGCATCAGTCTACGGTGGTCCCTCTGGGGGTCTCTAGGGGTCTTGCATGCTGAAGACTCGTAGTCTTCCTCTCCAAGTTTTTTTCTCGTCCTTCCACGTTGTACTCCCTTGGCACCGTATCAAGTTTATAGAACATCCCCTGCAGGTCTTGTCTCCCAGCCATCCTTCAGCTTCTTTTTTCTTCTTCTTAATCTCTTGGCCACCTGGCCAGATATCAGAGGCTTGCATAGTATCCCATAACAGTCACTAGTTGTTATCAGTTGTTCTGAAACCCCCAGATATCAAAGACTTCATACAAACACAAATAGCTTTCTTATTGACACTTCATGAGTAATTAAAACATTCCTCACCAGCCATTCACAGGGACAGTCACACCTATAGCAGTGTTAAGTTAATCTCGAAGAAGACAGAAAAAAGGCTGTAACTGTTAGAAATAGAAGTCTGGAATAACAAAAGCAAACAGGTTCATAAATTTAAGGAGTATTTTCTGAAGACTTGATAAATTGACTAGAATGAGGGGGAGACTGGGACACACTGCATCTGTGGTTCAAGAATTAAATTGCCAGTGCAGGACCCAGAGGCAGACAGGATTCAAACAGAATTGTTCTTTATGGACACGAATTGTTAAAACATTCCTCACAGTACCATTCCTGATATTACTAATAAACTGGTATCCAGATGAGGAAAGGAAGGCAGTGTAGTTCTGAATATTCTCTAAAAGATGGTTTCCATGAGACCCACATGATAACAGCGCAGGGCCTGAATGCCAGATTAAACTCAAGGCCAGTGCTTGGCAGCACAGCGAATTCAAAAAAATGAACACAGATTGTAGCACTTTGTTGGATCGGATATACAGGAGAAAGGAGACCATGACACGGATTGCATGACATATGATCAAACAAGCCAGTATTAACAGGACACTGAACATGGTGACTAGCAAGTAAGTCTGTTAATTGTACGCGCTTTGATCAATTCTATTCTTATCTCAACCCTTTGAGCCCCACATTGAGTGCCAAAAAGGACTGTGGTGGTTTTACCGTGCTGGGTAGCTAAACACCACAACCGCTCTCTCACTTCCCCTCCTTAGATCAGGAGGGGGAGAAGTAAAGCAAAGAACAACTCACGGGTTGAGATAAGGATAATTTAATTAAAGGGAAATAATAATAATAATTAAAGAAAGATTATTATGAACTAAACAATTTAACTAAAGGAAAAAAAAAAAGGAAAGGGGAAAAGGGAAGGGAAAAGGAAAAAAAAAAAAGGAGGAAAACAAAGAAATAAAACAAATGAAGGCTATGTGGAAGTACAGAGGACAGAAATTACTCTCTACTTCCCACAAATGAGCGATGCTTGACCACGTCCTTGAAGCAGGGCCTCAACGCACGGAGACGGTGTTCGGGAGGAGGACCGACGTTTTCCCGAGAGCCCACCCCTCCCCTCTTCTTCCTGTTCCCACCTTTTATTGCTGAGTGTGACACCACATGGTATGGAACATCCCTTTTATTGGTTTAGGTCAGCTGCCCTGGGGATGTTTCTCTTCTCACTTCTTGCCCACCCCCTAGGAGGGTTAGAGAGAGGCCCGATGCTGTGTCAGCACTGCTCAGCAGCAGACACAACCCTGCTGTGATCCCACTGCTGTTCCAGCTCCAAGTGCAGAGCACAGCACTGCTTGGGCTGCTGCAGGGGAAGTTAACATCCCAGCCAGACCACATCCTTGCCACACTCCCTGCCACTCATAACCATCCTGCCTCGGGACAGGGGTCTGGGTGGCATTCCTAAGTAGTTGTTTAACCTTAAACAAAACCTGAAGTGCATTCAGGAGACATTACAATAAGAACATGCTGGTCGGAACATCCCAAGGACATTCAGATTTTGAGGAGCTACTGTAAGTAGCCTGGGGGAGAAAGGGCAGGTGAAGGAGAAAGGGGGAGTGAACAGGTGGGGAAAACATCTTCCCTTGTCCCCTTCACAGACTGTCTCCCTGAAAAGAAAAGGTAAATGACGTAATTAGTACTAGTTTCTGAGATATGGTTTCCAAAGTATGGAAGTGATGGCAATGCTGAGTACAAATACCAGATTACAGAATCCCAGAACCATCTAGGTTGGAAGATCACCCAGCCCAACCTCTGACCTAACACTAACCAGTCCTCCACTAACCCATATCACTGAGCTCTACAGGTAAATGTCCTTTAAAGACCTCCAGGGATGGTGACTCCACCACTTCCATGGCCAGCCCATCCCAATGCCTCACAACCCTCTCAGTAAAGAAGTTCTTCCTAATATCCAACTCAAAGCTCCCCTGGCACAACTTTAGCCCATTCCCCCTCGTCCTGTCACCAGGCACATGGGAGAACAGACCAACCCCCACCTCGCTACAGCCTCCTTTAAGGTACCTGTAGTCTCATCCTTTAAGCTACCTATCAGTCTCATGACCAGTAATTCTATCATACCATCAGCCAGTGCTACACAGTAAGCAGCAAACTAACCTTAAACCAGCCCCCCAGAACAATAAACAGCACAACAGGGAACACATACAGTAAGTAATGTGCTATATAACGGAATTCAGAAAACAGGCACAGCAGACCTCAGATCAAAACAAAACAAAACAAAACAAAAACAAACCAACAAACAAACAAAACAGCACTATTAAGCTGATATAATGGTTACAATAATTTTCTTTTAACATGCTCTCATCACATCTGTCACTATCTCAGCTCTTCGGGCCCCACGTTGGGTGTCAAAAGAACTGTTGTGGTTTAACCAGCACCACACAGACGCTCTTCCTCCCCACAGTGGGATGGGGGAGAGAATCGAGAAAAACAAAAAAAAAAAAAGAAAAAAAAAAAGTAAAAGTTTTTGAGTTGAGATAAAGACAGTTTAATAGGACAGA
The DNA here is from genome assembly GCF_963932015.1 of Anas acuta. Lineage (NCBI taxonomy): Eukaryota > Metazoa > Chordata > Aves > Anseriformes > Anatidae > Anas > Anas acuta. The sequence continues at coordinate 831,936 of NC_088979.1, read as the reverse complement.
AAAGTAAAAAAAATAAGAAGAACAATCAAAATGGTAGTAAGAATAATAACACGTACAAAGCAAGCGATGCACAATGCAATTGCTCACCACCTGCTGACGGATGCCCAGCTTATCTCTGGGCACCCTGCACCCCCACCCCAGCTAGCCACCCCTATATATTGTCCAGCATGACCCCACATGGTGTGGAATACCCCTTTGGCCAGTTGGGGTCAGCTGTCCTGGGCCTGTCCCCTCCCAGCTCCTGCTGCACCCCCAGCCTGCCCGCTGGCAGGACAGAGCGGGAAGCTGAGACGTCCTTGGCTTACTGTGAGCACTGCTCTGCAACAATTAAAACATCAGTGTGATATCAACAGTAGTCTCATCCTAAATCCCAAACACAGCACCATATCAGCTATGGTCTGCAGCCAAGGGAAGCACCTTCCCCGTGTGAGCTGGGGGCTCATGCACTCACCCCTCATCCACAGACCCCCTGGGGGCACCAGTACAGACCCCCTGTACGCCTGATGCCCTAGCCCAGCCCAAAACCCCTGCTGCTGGCTGGTTGGTGCCTAAACCTAAAGTTTGCTGGTGAATGCACCGGCACACCCCATGCACACCAGGCTGGGGAAGGCACAGCCAGATTCCCCCAGCAGCCTTCAAGCAGCCCTCGGAGGTGCTGATGGCAGCACGGGGAGCATACACAGCAGGAGAGGGCTTACACAAAGCATCCTGGAGAGCAAATAAATCAGCATTGGACCAGGGTTTGCTAAACAAACGCACCATGAGCACAAATTCTAAACCAGTTTGTCCCATCGAGCATTGTCTGCTCAGGTCTGCTGATCTCTCACAGTATCTCAGGTACCTTCCGGCCTCACACTAGGTGCTAAAAGCAGCGCTGTGGTGGAATGCAGCAGAGAGCTCAGCACCGCACCGCCACCTCCTCGGTCACCTCCCCACCTGGGGAAGGGGAGAGCTGACAAGAGGAAAAGTGCACAGACTGGCAGGCTGAGAGAAAGAGAGTTTAATGAGAAAGAAAGACAGAAAATGAGCAAGAAAGAAAACTGAAGAAAGTGATGCACAGAACAGTTGCTCACCACCCTCTGACCCATGCCCAGCCTGTCCCTGAGCAATGGCAGCCCCTCAGCCAACCCTGCCACAGTGTGAGCAGCACAGAAGTCCTTGGCTCTGTGTCAGCACTGCTCAGCAGCATCTAAGCCAGCAGTGTGTTATCAGCACCATTCTCATCCTAAAACCAAAGCCCCACACCAGCTACGGTGATGAAAAGCAACTCGATCCCAGACAAAACCAGGACAAGCCAGTGTCCCCTCCGGCGGGAGCCCCTCTGCACTGAGGGCTGCAGAGCCTGCGCCTCACCTCTCAGCACCCAAGGGACTGGGACACACACACGCCCTAGAGCATGGGCAACTGATAAGAGGCGATTTCCTGTTGGTTTCCCTGCAGCCTTTTGCAGCAGCCCAGCAGCAACTGGGTGGTCATGGGGGCTGGCACACAAACTGTCTGGGGGTTGCTATAAAAAGGCAGAGCAGCCAGCTCCACGCACCCTGCAGCAGCGCCGAGCCGTAGGTCCTGCATGCAACAGAGCAGAGGTAACATCTCACTGCAGCACCAGGGCTCCTCCTGGCACAAATGCTGCGGCCTCAGAGGATGTCGGGGCTGCACGGGGGAACCCAGGTGTCTGCGGTGATTGATGCAAGTAGTTGGGCTGGAGTCCGGGCCAGTATCGGGGTGGGGAAGACCCAGGTGGCCCTGGCTGGGGACACACACTGCAGGTGCTTCCCTCTGGTGCCAGGGGGGCCATGGGCGGTTTTCGAGGTGACCCTGATGCCTCTGCTCTGCTTCTCCCTGCAGCCTTCTCCGACCCTGCGCTCTCCCCCTAGCAGACGCCCGTGCCCTGTACTGCTGCACTCAGCGGCTGAGCTCAGCCAGTTGCAGAGGACCGGGTCCTGCGCTGCCTGGGGCATCCCCGCTCGTAGCTGGACCCCCGGAGCTTCCTGCACAGGGAGCACCTTGGCCTGGGCTGGGTGCTGCTGGCCGGCACCTTGGCTGGCACCTTGGCCGCCAGCAGCACCCGTGAGCAAGACCTCGGCCCCATAAAGAAGTTGGCAATGGGCATGGCCCAGAACTCCTTCGATGACCAGTACCGGGGTTGCAGATACAAGATGGAGGTTGCGCTGAAGAAACTGCACCATGTGGAATTCAAAAACCACATCTATGCAAACACCTGGAGAAGAGCAGATAAGAGGTGGCGGAAACAATGGGGGAACTCCAACCACTCGCAGGTGCTGCAGCGGGAGTACGCAGTGGCCGTGCTGGCATACACTGCTGGCACAGGCCTCTACAGCCAGTTCAACGCAGCTGTGCGCGAGGGTGGGCGCTCCCGCGGGTACTACCTCCAATCCTTCCCCTTCAAGACACTGCATTTCCTCCTGACCGAGGCCCTGCACACTCTGCGGAATGCCCAGGGCCGCAGATGCTACAACGTCTACCGTGGCGTCAGGGGCATCCACTTTATGGCCCAGATCAACCAGACTGTCCGATTCGGCCAGTTCGCCTCTGCCTCCCTCCATAAGAAAGCTACCAAGAGATTTGGCCAGGACACCTTCTTCATTGTGTACACCTGCTACGGTGTCCCCATCTGGAACTTCTCCTTCTACCCTGGTGAGAAAGAAGTCCTCATCCCACCCTTTGAGGTCTTCAAGGTCACCAAAGTCATCCATGACTTCAGCAGAAGCATCATCCATCTCCGCTCCCATTCCACACATAGCACCTACAACTGTGCGTTGCTGAAGGGTACGGGCAGCCAGCAGGGTGGGTGCCCCCGGGAGATGGCTGGGAACAGGGCACAGCCCTGGGCAGGCGCCGCTGTGCTCCCCGTGCACCTCCAGCCATGAAGGAGGAGCAGGAGGACCTGCTGAGGGGTTAGGTTTGGAGTATAAAAAAGCAGGGCCGGTCAGTGTTTGTGTGTCCTATCATCGCATTTCTCTCATTAAAGCTTTTCTCTTTGCACACTCGCAGCCTTTCCCATGTGTCCGCATGCTGAGAGGCCTACGTGCCAGCTCCTGGCGAGGCCTCTGTGTGTGCGAGTGAGCTCAGTGCCAGCTCCTGCAGCCAGATCCAAGTGTCCCTTCTCTCCCCAGCCCTGCTGGGGAGGAGGGGAGCGAGCGGCTGTGCGGTGCTGAGCTGCCTGTAGCTTCAAGCACAGCAGGCCTTCTGGTGCCCAGTGCGAGGCCCGAAGGCTTGAGGGAACGGCAGAGCCAAGCGCAGCGTGCCCGAGACAACAGCCCTGCAGGGTCAGCCCACAACACGGCGCTGCCGCCGGCGCCGGGCCTAGGGCCGGCTGCGGGACTGGTGGCGACAGTGCCCGGAGGGGCCGGGGGCAGTGGCAGCCCCACAGGGAGGAGAGGTTGAGATAAGGGCAGGGAGATCGCTCAACCATTATCGTAACAAGCTAAACAGACTCAGAGTAGGAAGATAGGTAACATTTATTGCCTATTACTAACAAGCTAGAGCAGTTAGAAAACAAACACAAAAACAAACTCCAACACCTTCCCCTCATCCACCTCTTCCACCTCCTCCCCCCGAGCAGTGCAGGGGAACGGGCAATGGGGGCTGCGGTCAGTCCCTGGCGCTTCATCCCCGCCACCCCTCACGGTCCCTCTGTGCCCCTGCTCCCTGTGGGGTCCCTCCCATGGATGCCGTCCTTCCCCAACTGATCCTTCAGGGGCTCCAAGAACTGCTCCCACACGGCTCCGTCCAACGGGGTCCATCCCCCAGTCCCAAACTGCTCCAGCACGGGGCCCCCACAGTTGCTGGCAGCTCCCCCCAGCCCCCTGCTCCCCGTGGGCTCCTCCACCCATGGCTGCAGCTCCGGCCCGGGGCCTGCTCCTGCGGGGGCTCTCCATGGGCCGCAGCCTCCTCCAGGCCACATCCACCTGCTCCACCGGGGGCTCCTCCACCCATGGGGGGGCTGCAGCGTGGAGATCTGCTCCGTGTGGGACCCATGGGTGCAGGGGGACAGCCTGCTCCACCAGGGGCCTCTCCCTGCACAGGCCGCAGGGGAACTTGTGCTCTGGTTCATGGAGCACCTCCTGCCCTCCTGCTGCACTGACCTTCTCGCAGAGGCCACCTCAGCAGCCCCCCGCTATCAAGCCCTTGCCAATACAGATTCACAGAACAGCAAACTGAAAAAAAAAACAAAAACACAAATGCACACAGCTTTTAACAAGCCCTCGGATATGATAAATAGAAAAAAGAGAGAACACAGCACAGGATCACGCAGCATCACACTGAAAGATATTAAGACCAAACCAGACAACATTGTGGGCAGCAAATCAACAGATATGTTCGACAAATATGATCATTGTAAGCTCCCTCTGAAGCACTCTGGTCAAATTTCTTGTCATCTCCACCCCCTGAGCCTCTCAATGGATGCCAAAAGGCTGCCGTGGTTTCATATCGATGTCTAACTAAAACCACAACTGCTCTCTCATTGCTCCTCAGAGACAGAGGGGAGGCAGAAAGGATGACACAAAGGAAAAGGCTAAGGTGTTGAGAGAAGGAAAATTGAAATACAAAAGAAAAAGAAAAAACAAAATAAATGCCAATCCACACGGAAGCAAAGAGAAAGCAGTTACTCTCTACTGCCCATCAGCAAGCAAGGTCAGGCACATCTTGGGAAGCAGGGCCCCAATACACATATCTGTTGTCTGGGAGGAAAAACCTCTCTCAACTACTTTCCAATGGTCTTGGGAATCCAGAGAGATCCCGGTCTATTGGAAGATGGCAAATGTGGTTCCAGTTTTCAGCAAGAGCGAGAAAGAAGACCCTGGTAACTACAGACCTGTCAGTCTCATTTCAGTGCCTGGTAAAATCATGGAGAAAATTATCCCAGGAGTTATTGAAAAGCACCTGAGGGACAAGGCAGTCCCTGGTCACAGCAAGCAGAGGGTTCATGAGGGGAAGGCCCCGCTTAACGAACTTAATTTCCTTTCATGACAAAGTTACCCACATAGTTGACCAACGGATGGCAGCTGATGAAATCGTTTTGTATTTCGGCAATGTGTTTGATACGGTTTCTCAAAGTATCCCTCAGGACTAAATGTGCAGCACACAGCTAGACAGGTACCTAATGTGCTGGGTGAACAACTGGCTGGTGGGTCAGGCTCCAAGGGTGCTAGTAAATGGGGTTACATCAGGCTGACGGGCAGTTACTTGTGGGGTTTCCATGGGCTCAGTTTTGGGGCCAGTTTTTGTGAATATTTTTATAAAGGAAAATATTGACATTTATTTTTATAAATGAAAATTATGTTATTTATTTTCATAAATGGAAGCATTGACATTCATAAATTTCATTTCTTTGTCTGGGGGACTGCTGCTGGAAACTGCAGCAGCATTTTTATCTGACAAAACCCCTTTGTGATTGTTTGTCCTAGCAACTCACATCTCCGCAGGTATCAGTACAGGCTGGGGAATGACCTGCTGGAGAGGAGCTCTGCGGAGAAGAACCTGGGGATCCTGGTGGGTGACAGGTTGTCCATGAGGCAGCAGTGTGCCCTGGTGGCCAAGAGGGCCAAGGGGATCCTGGAGGGCATTAAAAGGAGCGTGGCCAGCAGGTCAAGGGAGGTGATCCTTCCCCTCTGCTCTGCCCTGGTCAGGCCTCACCTGGAGCACTGGGTCCAGTTCTGAGCTTCCCGGTACAAAAAAGACAGGGATCTCCTGGAAAGAGTCCAGCGGAGGGCCACAAGGATGAGACGGGGCCAGGAGCATCTTCCCTGTGAGGAGAGGCTGAGAGACCTGGGGCTGTGCAGCCTGGAGAAGAGAGGACTGAGAGGGGATGTCCTCAATGTGTACAAATACCTGAGGGGTGGGAGACAGAGGGATTTGGCCAACCTCTTTCAGTGGTCTGTGGGGACAGGACAAGGGGCAGTGGCCACAAAATGGAGTCCAGGCAGTTCCGCACCAACACGCGAAAGATCCTCTTCTTTGAGGATCCTCTGCTCCTTGGCAGAGGAGCTGGCCAAGCCACTTTCCATCATTTATCAGCAGTCCTGGCTATCGGGGGAGGTCCCAGCTGACTGGCGGCTAGCAAACGTGACGCCCATCTACAAGAAGGGCCGGAGGGCAGACCCAGGGAACTACAGGCCTGTCAGTTTGACCTCAGTACCAGGGAAGCTCATGGAGCAGATCCTCTTGGGAGTCATCACGCGGCACTTGCAGGGCAAGCAGGTGATCAGGCCCAGTCAGCATGGGGTTATGAAAGGCAGGTCCTGCTTGACGAACCTGATCTCCTTGTGTGACAATGTTACACGCTTGGTGGATGAGGGGAAGGCTGTGGATGCGGTCTACCTTGACTTCAGCAAGGCTTTTAACACGGTTTCCCACAGCATTCTCCTCAAGAAACTGGCTGCTCTTGGCTTGGACTGGCGCACGCTTCGTTGGGTTAGAAACTGGCTGGATTGCCGGGCCCAAAGAGTTGTGGTGAATGGAGTCAAGTCCAGTTGGAGGCCGGTCACTAGTGGCGTTCCCCAGGGCTCGGTGCTGGGGCCGGTCCTCTTTAATATCTTCATCAATGATCTGGATGAGGGCATTGAGTGCACCCTCAGTAAGTTCACAGATGACACCAAGTTAGGTGCGTGTGTCGATATGCTCGAGGGTAGGAAGGCTCTGCAGGAGGATCTGGATAGGCTGCACCGATGGGCTGAGGCCAACTGCATGAAGTTCAACAAGGCCAAGTGCCGGGTCCTGCACCTGGGGCACAACAACCCCAAGCAGAGCTACAGGCTGGGAGATGAGTGGTCGGAAAGCTGCCAGGCAGAGAAATACCTGGGAATATTGGTGGATAGTCGGCTGAAGATGAGCCAGCAGTGTGCTCAGGTGGCCAAGAAGGCCAACGGCATCCTGGCTTGTATCAGAAGCAGTGTGACCAGCAGGGCTAGGGAGGTGATCGTCCCCCTGTACTCAGCTCTGGTGAGGCCGCACCTCGAGTCCTGTTTTCAGTTTTGGGCCCCTCGCTACAAGAAGGACATGGAGGTGCTTGAGCGGGTCCAGAGAAGGGCGACGAAGCTGGTGAGGGGCCTGGAGAACAAGTCCTATGAGGAGCGGCTGAGGGAGCTGGGCTTGTTCAGCCTGGAGAAGAGGAGGCTCAGGGGCGACCTTATTGCTCTCTGCAGGTACCTTAAAGGAGGCTGTAGCGAGGTGGGGGTTGGTCTGTTCTCCCACGTGCCTGGTGACAGGACGATGGGGAATGGGCTTAAATTGCGACAGGGGAGTTTTAGGTGCGATATTAGGAAGAACTTCTTTACCGAAAGGGTTGTGAGGCATTGGAACGGGCTGCCCAGGATAGGTGGTGGAGTCACCATCCCTGGAGGTCTTTAAAAGACGTTTAGATGTAGAGCTTAAGGCTATGGTTTAGTGGGGACTGTTAGCGTTAGGTCAGAGGTTGGACTCGATGATCTTGAGGTCTCTTCCAACCTAGAAATTCTGTGATTCTGTGATTCTGTGACTTCAGCAAGGCTTCTGGTACTGTCTCCTACAACATCTTGGTAAAAAAACTGAGAAAGTGTGGGACAGAGGAGTGGACAGTAAGGTGGGTTGAGAAGTGGCTGACTGGCTGAGCTCAGAAGGTGGTGATCAGAGCACAGAGTCTGGCTGGAGACCTGCGACTAACGGTGTTCCCCAGCGGTCAGGGCCAGGTCCGGTCTTGTTCAACACCTTCTTCGATGACCTTGACTAAGGAATAGTGTCCACCCTCAAAAAGTACAGCGATAATACAAGGCTGGGAGGAGTGGCTGACACACCAGAATGTTGTGCTGCCATTCAGTGAGACCTGGACAGGCTGGAGAGATGAGCAGGGAGAAACCAAGTAAGGTTTAACAAGACCAAGTATAGAGTCCTGCACCTGGGAAGGAACAACTGAATGTTATCAGTATAGGCTGGGGGATGACCTGCTGGAGAGGAGCTCTGTGGAGAAGGACCTGGGGATCCTGGTGGGTGACAGGTTGTCCATGAAGCAGCAGTGTGCCCTGGTGGCCAAGAGGGCCAAGGGGATCCTGGAGGGCATTAAAAGGAGCATGGCCAGCAGGTCGAGGGAGGTGGCTCCGCTGTCCCAGCACCAGAGCAGCCAGGTGACAAGGTGCTCACCTGGACAACGACTGAAATCTTTTCGCCTATCTCATAGCTCATGCTGGAATAGGCATCGGGTAGTTCCTGATGCTCTCATGATACCTTCCTCTTCATCTTCCTGTTCCTCTGATGGCCCCGCCACTCTGGAGCAGCCTGCCTCGTCTTCTTCCTCCTCCCCAGTCTGAGTGGGAGTTCCTCTGCATTCTAAGCAAGCCGTGGGAGAAGCTAAGGTTTACAAATTACAATTGTTAAACAACAATTTTGTTTTAACACGCTGAGGTCAGATCTGTCCTTATCTCAACCCTTTGGGCCCCGTGCTGGACATCAAAGGACTGCTGTGGTTTAACCGGCAACCAGCTTTTTCCTCAAGTGGGATGGGGGAGAGAATTGGGGGTGGGGGGGGCGCTACCCCTATATATTGTTGCATGACCCCACATGGTGTGGAATACCCCTTTGGCCAGTTGGGGTCAGCTGTCCTGGGCCTGTCCCCTCCCAGCTCCTGCTGCACCCCCAGCCTGCCCGCTGCCAGGGCAGTGTGAGCAGCACAGAAGTCCTTGGCTGTGTCAGCACTGCTCAGCAGCATCTAAGCCAGCAGTGTGTTATCAGCACCATTCTCATCCTAAAACCAAAGCCCCACACCAGCTACGGTGATGAAAAGCAACTCGATCCCAGACAAAACCAGGACAAGCCAGTGTCTGATCCTGCGGGAGCCCCTCTGCACTGAGGGCTGCAGAGCCTGTGCCTCACCTCTCAGCACCCAAGGGACTGGGACCCACACACGCATGCACTAGAGCATGGGCAACTGATAAGAGGCGATTTCCTGTTGGTTTCCCTGCAGCCTTTTGCAACAGCCCAGCAGCAACTGGGTGGTCATGGGGGGCTGGAACACAAACTGTCTGGGGGTTGCTATAAAAAGGCAGAGCAGCCAGCTCCACGCACCCTGCAGCAGCGCCGAGCCGTGGGTCCTGCATGCAACAGAGCAGAGGTAACATCTCACTGCAGCACCAGGGCTCCTCCTGGCACAAATGCTGCGGCCTCAGAGGATGTCGGGGCTGCACGGGGGAACCCAGGTGTCTGCGGTGTTTGATGCAAGTAGTTGGGCTGGAGTCCGGGCCGGTATCGGGGTGGGGAAGACCCAGGTGGCCGTGGCTGGGGACACACACTGCGGGTGCTTCCCTCTGGTGCCAGGGGGGCCATGGGCATCTTTGGAGGTGCCCCTGATGCATCTGCTCCGCTTCTCCCTGCAGCCTTCTCCGACCCTGCGCTCTCCCCCTAGCAGACGCCCGTGCCCTGTACTGCTGCACTCAGCGGCTGAGCTCAGCCGGTTGCAGAGGACCGGGTCCATCCCCGCTCGTGGCTGGACCCCCGGAGCTTCCTGCACATGGAGCACCTCGGCCTGGGCTGGGTGCTGCTGGCCGGCACCTTGGCTGGCACCTTGGCCGCCAGCAGCACCCGTGAGCAAGACCTCAGCCCCATAAAGAAGTTGGCAATGGGCATGGCCCAGAACTCCTTCGATGACCAGTATCGGGGTTGTAGAAACAAGATGGAGGTTGCGCTGAAGAAACTGCACCATGCGGAATTCAAAAACCACATTTATGCAGACACCTGGAGAAGAGCAGACGAGAGGTGGCGGAAGCAATGGGGCAACTCCATCCACCCGCAGGTGCTGCGGAGGGAATACGCGGTGGCCGTGCTGGCGTACACTGCTAATACAGGCCTCTACAGCCAGTTCAACGCAGCTGTGCGCGAGGGTGGGCGCTCCCGCGGGTACTACCTCCAATCCTTCCCCTTCAAGACACTGCATTTCCTCCTGACTGAGGCCCTGCACACTCTGTGGAATGCCCAGGGCCGCAGATGCTACAACGTCTACCGTGGCGTCAAGGGCATCCACTTTACGGCCCACCGCCAGCAGACCGTCCGCTTCGGCCAGTTCGCCTCTGCCTCCCTCCAGAAGAATGCTGCCCAGAAATTTGGCCAGGACACCTTCTTCATTGTGTACACCTGCTACGGTGTCCCCATCAAGCATTTCTCCTTTTTCCCTACTGAGGATGAAGTCCTCATCCCACCCTATGAGGTCTTCATGGTCACCAAATTCACCCGTGACAGACGCGGAAACGTCATCCATCTCCGCTCCCATACCACGCACAGCACCTACAACTGTGCGCTGCTGAAGGGTAAGGGCAGGCAGCAGGGTGAGTGCCCCCGGGAGATGTCTGGGGACAGGGCAGAGCCCTGGGCAGGCGCTGCCGTGCTCCCCGCGCTCCTCCAGCCATGGCTGCAGAAGAACGGGGGCCTCGTGCCACTGGCTCTGTGAGGGGAAGGGGAGCCTCGTGGTGAAGGCAACACCTCCGTGTGGGTAGCTAAGGGAGGTGAGGAGCTTGGGGAGCTTGGGGAGCCTGGGGAGCTTGAAATAATGTGGAGCTGCTGTGTGGAGGCATGGGGGTGTGTAGAGAAGGAGGAGCAGGAGGGCCTGCTGAGGGGTTAGGTTTGGGGTATAAAAGGGCCGGTCAGTGTTTGTGTGTCCTATCGTCGCATTTCTCTCATTAAAGCTTTTCTCTTTGCACACTCGCAGCCTTTCCCATGTGTCCGCGTGCTGAGAGGCCTACGTGCCAGCTCCTGGCGAGGCCTCTGTGTGTGCGAGTGAGCTCAGTGCCAGCTCCTGCAGCCAGATCCAAGTGTCCCTTCTCTCCCCAGCCCTGCTGGGGAGGAGGGGAGCGAGCGGCTGTGCGGTGCTGAGCTGCCTGTAGCTTCAAGCACAGCAGGCCTTCTGGTGCCCAGTGCGAGGCCCGAAGGCTTGAGGGAACGGCAGAGCCAAGCGCAGCGTGCCCGAGAGAACAGCCCTGCGGGGATCAGCCCACAACACGGCGCTGCCGCCGGCGCCGGGCCTAGGGCCGGCTGCGGGACTGGTGGCGACAGTGCCCGGAGGGGCCGGGGGCAGTGGCAGCCCCAGAGGGAGGAGAGGTGGCCCTGGCTTTGTGTTGAAGTGGCCCAACGGTGTCTGGGGTGACCTGGCCCCTGGCAGCTCCCCCCAGCCCCCTGCTCCATGTGGGCTCCTCTCCACAGGCTGCAGCTCCGGCCCGGGGCCTGCTCCTGCGGGGGCTCTCCATGGGCCGCAGCCTCCTCCAGGCCACAGCCACCTGCTCCACCGGGGGCTCCTCCACCCATGGGGGGGCTGCAGCGTGGAGATCTGCTCCGTGTGGGACCCATGGGTGCAGGGGGACAGCCTGCTCCACCAGGGGCCTCTCCCTGCACAGGCCGCAGGGGAACTTGTGCTCTGGTTCATGGAGCACCTCCTGCCCTCCTGCTGCACTGACCTTCTCACAGAGGCCACCTCAGCAGCCCCCCGCTATCAAGCCCTTGCCAATACAGATTCACAGAACAGCAAACTGAAAAAAACAACACAAATGCACACAGATTTTAACAAGCCCTCGGATATGATAAATAGCAAAAGAGAGAACACGGCACAGGATCACGCAGCATCACACTGAAAGATATTAAGAGCAAACCAGACAACATTGTGGGCAGCAAATCAACAGATATGTTCAACAAATATGATCATTGTCAGCTCCCTCTGAAGCACTCTGGTCAAATTTCTTGTCATCTCCACCCCCTGAGCCTCTCAATGGATGCCAAAAGGCTGCCGTGGTTTCACATCGATGTCTAACTAAAACCACAACTGCTCTCTCATTGCTCCTCAGAGACAGAGGGGAGGCAGAAAGGATGACACAAAGGAAAAGGCTAAGGTGTTGAGAGAAGGAAAATTGAAATACAAAAGAAAAAGAAAAAACAAAATAAATGCCAATCCACACGGAAGCAAAGAGAAAGCAGTTACTCTCTACTGCCCATCAGCAAGCAAGGTCAGGCACATCTTGGGAAGCAGGGCCCCAATACACATATCTGTTGTCTGGGAGGAAAAACCTCTCTCAATTACTTTCCAATGGTCTTGGGAATCCAGAGAGATCCCGGTCTATTGGAAGATGGCAAATGTGGTTCCAGTTTTCAGCAAGAGCGAGAAAGAAGACCCTGGTAACTACAGACCTGTCAGTCTCATTTCAGTGCCTGGTAAAATCATGGAGAAAATTATCCCAGGAGTTATTGAAAAGCACCTGAGGGACAAGGCAGTCCCTGGTCATAGCAAGCAGAGGGTTCATGAGGGGAAGGCCCCGCTTAACGAACTTAATTTCCTTTCATGACAAAGTTACCCACATAGTTGACCAACGGATGGCAGCTGATGAAATTGTTTTGTATTTTGGCAAAGCGTTTGATACGGTTTCTCAAAGTATCCCTCAGGACTAAATGTGCAGCACACAGCTAGACAGGTACCTAATGTGCTGGGTGAACAACTGGCTGGTGGGTCAGGCTCCAAGGGTGCTAGTAAATGGGGTTACATCAGGCTGACGGGCAGTTACTCGTGGGGTTCCCTGGGGCTCTGTTTTGGGGCCAGTTTTTGTCAATGTTTTCATAAATGAAAACACATTTATTTTTATAAATGAAAATTATGTTATTTATTTTCATAAATGAAAGCATTGACATTCATAAATTTCATTTCTATGTCTGGGGGACTGCTGCTGGAAACTGCAGCAGCAGTTTTATCTGACAAAACCCCTTTGTGATTGTTTGTCCTAGCAACTCACATCTCCGCAGGTATCAGTACAGGCTGGGGAATGACCTGCTGGAGAGGAGCTCTGCGGAGAAGAACCTGGGGATCCTGGTGGGTGACAGGTTGTCCATGAGGCAGCAGTGTGCCCTGGTGGCCAAGAGGGCCAAGGGGATCCTGGCGGGCATTAAAAGGAGCGTGGCCAGCAGGTCGAGGGAGGTGATCCTCCCCCTCTGCTCTGCCCTGGTCAGGCCTCACCTGGAGCGCTGGGTCCAGTTCTGGGCTCCCTGGTACAAGAAAGACAACAGGGATCTCCTGGAAAGAGTCCAGCGGAGGGCCACAAGGATGATCCGGGGCCTGGAGCATCTTCCCTGTGAGGAGAGGCTGAGAGACCTGGGGCTGTGCAGCCTGGAGAAGAGAGGACTGAGAGGGGATGTCCTCAATGTGTACAAATACCTGAGGGGTGGGAGACAGAGGGATTTGGCCAACCTCTTTTCAGTGGTCTGTGGGGACAGAACAAGGGGCAGTGGCCACAAAATGGAGCCCAGGCAGTTCCGCACCAACATGTGAAAGATCCTCTTCTTTGAGAGAACTGGCAGAGGAGCTGGCCAAGCCACTTTCCATCATTTATCAGCAGTCCTGGCTATCGGGGGAGGTCCCAGCTGACTGGCGGCTAGCAAACGTGACGCCCATCTACAAGAAGGGCCGGAGGGCAGACCCAGGGAACTACAGGCCTGTCAGTTTGACCTCAGTACCAGGGAAGCTCATGGAGCAGATCCTCTTGGGAGTCATCACGCGGCACTTGCAGGGCAAGCAGGTGATCAGGCCCAGTCAGCATGGGGTTATGAAAGGCAGGTCCTGCTTGACGAACCTGATCTCCTTGTGTGACAATGTTACACGCTTGGTGGATGAGGGGAAGGCTGTGGATGCGGTCTACCTTGACTTCAGCAAGGCTTTTAACACGGTTTCCCACAGCATTCTCCTCAAGAAACTGGCTGCTCTTGGCTTGGACTGGCGCACGCTTCGTTGGGTTAGAAACTGGCTGGATTGCCGGGCCCAAAGAGTTGTGGTGAATGGAGTCAAGTCCAGTTGTAGGCCGGTCACTAGTGGCGTTCCCCAGGGCTCGGTGCTGGGGCCGGTCCTCTTTAATATCTTTATCAATGATTTGGACGAGGGCATTGAGTGCACCCTCAGTAAGTTCGCAGATGACACCAAGTTAGGTGCGTGTGTTGATCTGCTCGAGGGTAGGAAGGCTCTGCAGGAGGATCTGGATAGGCTGCACCGATGGGCTGAGGCCAACTGCATGAAGTTCAACAAGGCCAAGTGCCGGGTCCTGCACCTGGGGCACAACAACCCCAAGCAGAGCTACAGGCTGGGAGATGAGTGGTTGGAGAGCTGCCAGGCAGAGAAGGACCTGGGAGTATTGTTGGACAGTCGGCTGAATATGAGCCAGCAGTGTGCTCAGGTGGCCAAGAAGGCCAACGGCATCCTGGCTTGTATCAGAAACAGTGTGACCAGCAGGGCTAGGGAGGTGATCGTCCCCCTGTACTCGGCTCTGGTGAGGCCGCACCTCGAGTACTGTGTTCAGTTTTGGGCCCCTCGCTACAAGAAGGACATGGAGGTGCTTGAGCGAGTCCAGAGAAGGGCAACAAAGCTGGTGAGGGGCCTGGAGAACAAGTCCTACGAGGAGCAGCTGAAGGAGCTGGGCTTGTTCAGCCTGGAGAAGAGGAGGCTCAGGGGCGACCTTATTGCTCTCTACAGATACCTTAAAGGAGGCTGTAGCGAGGTGGGAGTTGGCCTGTTCTCTCACGTGCCTGGTGACAGGACGAGGGGGAATGGGCTAAAGTTGTGCCAGGGGAGGTTTAGGTTAGATGTTAGGAAGAGCTTCTTTACTAAAAGGGTTGTGAGGCAGTGGAACAGGCTGCCCAGGGTGGTGGTGGAGTCACCATCACTGGAAGTCTTCAAAAGACGTTTAGATGTAGAGCTTAGGGCTATGGTTTAGTGGGGACTGTTAGTGTTAGGTTAGGTTGGACTCGATGTTCTTGAGGTCTCTTCCAACCTAGAAATTCTGTGATTCTGTGATTCTGTGACTTCAGCAAGGCTTCTGGTACTGTCTCCCACAACATCTTGGTAACAAAACCGAGAAAGTGTGGGACAGAGGAGTGGACAGTAAGGTGGGTTGAGAAGTGGCTGACTGGCTGAGCTCAGAAGGTGGTGATCAGAGCACAGAGTCTGGCTGGAGACCTGCGACTAACGGTGTTCCCCAGCGGTCAGGGCCAGGTCCGGTCTTGTTCAACACCTTCTTCGATGACCTTGACTAAGGAATAGTGTCCACCCTCAAAAAGTACAGCGATGATACAAGGCTGGGAGGAGTGGCTGACACACCAGAATGTTGTGCTGCCATTCAGTGAGACCTGGACAGGCTGGAGAGATGAGCAGGGAGAAACCAAGTAAGGTTTAACAAGACCAAGTATAGAGTCCTGCACCTGGGAAGGAACAACTGAATGTTATCAGTATAGGCTGGGGGATGACCTGCTGGAGAGGAGCTCTGTGGAGAAGGACCTGGGGATCCTGGTGGGTGACAGGTTGTCCATGAAGCAGCAGTGTGCCCTGGTGGCCAAGAGGGCCAAGGGGATCCTGGAGGGCATTAAAAGGAGCATGGCCAGCAGGTCGAGGGAGGTGGCTCCGCTGTCCCAGCACCAGAGCAGCCAGGTGACAAGGTGCTCACCTGGACAATGACTGAAATCTTTTCGCCTATCTCATAGCTCATGCTGGAATAGGCATCGGGTAGTTCCTGATGCTCTCATGATACCTTCCTCTTCATCTTCCTGTTCCTCTGATGGCCCTGCCACTCTGGAGCAGCCTGCCTCATCCTCTTCTGTTGCAGGAAGCACGGCCGAAAGCACGACAGACACACAGTAGAGTCAGATCATGCTCCATTTTATTGCCCGAATAGCCTAACTTTTATAGAGAACTTAACAGGGGTGGACAGTGTTTCACACAAGATTATTGGTCAAAAGCACTCAGACAAACAACTGCAAGAAAACAACCCCACCTGCAAGAAAACAACCCCTTGTGTTTAGCAGTCACATAGACCTTGTCCTTGAAGCCAGCTACTGGTAACAATATTTTTCTGAGTTCCTCAATCGGGCGATGTGGGAACACTGTCATGGGAACTTCTCATAGTTGCCCTGGTAGCTTGGTTTGCTCAGCTACAGCAAGCCATGGGATTTTTGCTGTTTCAAGAAATCCCTCAACAATTCCCCCTTCTTCTTTTGAGCAAACCAAGCCCGACACAGCAGTTTTACAAGTGACTCTTTGGCTATACTTACAACATACAACGATGATTACCACCACCATAAACCAAATCCTTAATCCCCTTGTGACTAAACCCAGCAACCATCTACACCTTGTTTCAAAGAAGTCAGTGAACCATTGATTGAAAGGATTGATACCATATTGAATCTTTCTCATATGCTCTTTCAGGAAAGTAATGGATTTGTGAATTGACTCATTATGATCAGAAAGGTTTAAACAGTACATTCCCTTAAAGTCCTCACACCCATTCCTTTGAGCCAAAAGCAAGATGTCAATAGCAGCTTGATCCTGTAAAAGCAGATGTCGCAGACTATTTTGATCTGGTAACATCTCCTCAAGTATCTCTGTCGTGGCATAGGCTTGCCTCTCGGCCCAGCATTCCAATTTTTCTAAGTTGTTACGTGCGGCTGCAGATGCCACTCCAGGCACTGAAATTGCTAATGCCGCTCTAGCTGCAACCCCACACAATTCAACATTATCATTGCAATCCGATGCAAGCAATGCCCATTTATGTCTGGTGATCTCACGCAACTGTAACAAGCTAGGAGCAAATACAATGAGTTTATCTAAGTAACATGGACATCTGATAGCATTTGCAGGGATACCTTGCCAGTCCCCATCCTCACAGATCAGAAGCACATCAGGAGGTAAGGCCAAAGCTGTACAATTGTTCCAAACACTGTAGTTGTTACCCCTTGTCTCCATGCTATAAACTCCTAAACCCTGCTTAGCAGCGTCATTGTAATCACAGGTGTTATTTGTGTTTTTGTACCAGTATGGCCCTTTCCCAGTTCCTGTAGCAGGATTCATCTGATAGCCACAGCTACGTTCACATTTGTAGCCACCTTTCAGGTTGATACAGATTTGACTACAGATACCAGGGTTTTGACATTCATCAATTCCACAGTTTCTCTTTTCTACAAAGTCAAACCCAGCTGGACAGTCACATTCATTTATGTTGCATTCCTTTAGGGGCTCATCACCCCAGTCCTTGCAGTCTCTCTGCTGGTTACACACTTTATTGATATCTATGCATTCTCCACTTCTGCACTTGAATTTGCCAGGTCCTGAGCACTGAATAACATCGTTACAGTTTGCTTCATCAGTGCCATCCAGACAGTCTCTCACACCACTGCACTGCCTTCTTCCGTGGACACAGTTCCCATCTTCACATCTGAACTGGTCTGGCCTGCAGGTCTGAGAAGGGCAGTTAATTTCATCACTTCCATCCTTGCAATCAGGATCTCTGTTACAGTCTTTTTCACCATTACATTTCCAGGACACCAGGATACACTGGGTTGACTGAGGACCACAGCTGATTTCATTTACCCGACATGTTCTCATATGACACAGATCAGCACTCTCATCAGACCCATTTTCACAGTCCGGATCCCCATCACACTGCCATCTGTTTGGCACACACTGACCACTGTTGCACACAAAGTCAGATTCAGCACACGTCTTCTTCACACAAGCACTCTCATCACTGCCATCTGAGCAGTCTTCACATTTTGCTCTAGCACTGTCGGCAGCAGTGCACAGGCAGGTGAGGGCGAGCAGCAGGCAGAATGCCCCACAGCGCGGCAGTGCCTGCCGCCGCCCTGCACCTATGTCACTTATACTACTCCTATTACCCGTGCTAGTAGTGTCAGTGGCATCCTCCTGGTACTGTTTCTGTCTTTGCCGCCCCTTACTCTCCCCCTTTTCTTTTTGCCACTGACCATTCACCACAAATGGATAAGACGCATGATTACTAGTTAGGAAAGAGAGTGTAACATCTGCTATACGGCTACAGGCAGTGCCAGCTGCAATCCTAGAAGCTGTTTGTGAACGAGCCTGCCGGTGGTCATTTGGCAGTGTAATCTGCGTCTCTGCACTCCTGCCCTGCAATAGAGCTAAATCGTCATTAATAGTCCGTAGAATGAGGCAACCCCACGGAATGTTATCCAGAAACATAGTTATAACACCGATCTGGGGACGAATAGTCTTTTTTGCATTGCAAGATAAACCTATTATAAAAAGAATGCCAAAGAGAAGCAGCACAGCCGCTGCTGCTGCCTCCATGGTTACGTCAGACAGGCTGCAGGGTCCCGATGTCTGCCCCTCTGCTCTGTGCCGACTCGCCACACGGTGAGGGTCGGCTGCCGTTGTCCACTGATGCCTCTGGTCTCCCGTAGCAGCTCGATCTCGGATGTCCCGCATCACACCGTGATCACGTCAATTTCCCACGGCCCTCCGCAATTCCACGTCTCGCCGCAACCCTGTTTCCCGCGGCCCTCCGCAATTCCACGTCCCGCCGCAACTCTTTTTCCCGCGGCCCTCCGCAATTCCACGTCTCGCCGCAACTCTATTTCCCGCGGCCCTCCGCAATTCCACGTCTCGCCGCAACTCTATTTCCCACGGCCCTCCGCAATTCCACGTCCCGCCGCAACTCTTTTTCCCGCGGCCCTCCGCAATTCCACGTCTCGCCGCAACTCTATTTCCCGCGGCCCTCCGCAATTCCACGTCCCGCCGCGACTCCGTTTACCCGCGGCCCTCCGCAATTCCACGTCCCGCCGCAAAACCCCGTTTCCCACCGTTTTCACGCGTCTCTCAGCGGGAGTACCGCGTCTCACCGTGAGGCCTGTGTACCGTGTTTCCGGGCCGGTGTCCGGTCTGCTCAAGCGCCGGTCGGATGGGCGCTCCGAAGTCCCGACGGCGCGGCGAGATCGCGGTGCCGCTGGTCCCGGCGCCGCCGGTCCCGGCGCCGCTGGTCTCCTGGTCTACCTGCGTTCGGATGTGCCGGCGCCGCTGATGTCCCGCTGCGCTGCGATGTTTGCCCCGGCGCCGCTGCGATGTCCGTGCTCGGCTGCGATGTCTGCTCCGGTGCTGCGATGTCCTGCTCCGGTGCGATGTCTGTTCAGGTCCTGTCCAGGTCTCCCGCTGCGATGTCCTGTTCAGGCCCTGTTCAGGTCTCAGCCTGTTCGGGCGCCATATGTTGCAGGAAGCACGGCCGAAAGCACGACAGACACACAGTAGAGTCAGATCATGCTCCATTTTATTGCCCGAATAGCCTAACTTTTATAGAGAACTTAACAGGGGTGGACAGTGTTTCACACAAGATTATTGGTCAAAAGCACTCAGACAAACAACTGCAAGAAAACAACCCCACCTGCAAGAAAACAATCCCTTGTGTTTAGCAGTCACATAGACCTTGTCCTTGAAGCCAGCTACTGGTAACAATATTTTTCTGAGTTCCTCAATCGGGCGATGTGGGAACACTGTCATGGGAACTTCTCATAGTTGCCCTGGTAGCTTGGTTTGCTCAGCTACAGCAAGCCATGGGATTTTTGCTGTTTCAAGAAATCCCTCAACACTCTTCCTCCTCCCCAGTCCGAGTGGGAGTTCCTCTGCATTCTAAGCAAGCTGTGTGAGAAGCTAAGGTTTACAAATTACAATTGTTAAACAACAATTTTGTTTTAACACGCTGTGGTCAGATCGGTCCTTATCTCAACCCTTTGGGCCCCATGCTGCACATCAAAGGACTACTGTGGTTTAACCGGCCAGCAGCTCAGCACCACAGAGCCGTTTGCTCTTCTTCATCCCCAAGTGGGATGGGGGAGAGAATGGGAGGGCAGGGGAAGTAAAAGCCTGTGAGTTGAGATGAAGACAGTTTAATAGGACAGAAAAAAATTATAACAATAACAATATTTAAACTAAAAATAGTAGTAATAAAAACAATAACACATACAAAGCAAGCGATGCACAATGTGCTCACCACCTGCTGATGGATGCCCAGCTTATCCCTGAGCACCCTGCGCCCCCACCCAGGCTAGCCACCCCTATATATTGTCCAGCATGACCCCATATGGTGTGGAATACCCCTTTGGCCAGTTGGGGTCAGCTGTCCTGGGCCTGTCCCCTCCCAGCTCCTGCTGCACCCCCAGCCTGCCCGCTGCCAGGGCAGTGTGAGCAGCACAGAAGTCCTTGGCTGTGTCAGCACTGCTCTGCAGCATCTAAGCCATCAGTGTGTTATCAGCACCATTCTCATCCTAAAACCAAAGCCCCACACCAGCTACGGTGATGAAAAGCAACTCGATTCCAGCCAAAACCAGGACAAGCCAGTGTCAGCTCCTGCGGGAGCCCCTCTGCACTGAGGGCTGCAGAGCCTGCGCCTCACCTCTCAGCACCCAAGGGACTGGGACCCACACACGCATGCACTAGAGCATGGGAAAAAGAGTCCGGGCTGGTATCAGGGTGGGGAAGACCCAGGTGGCCGTGGCTGGGGACACACACTGCGGGTGCTTCCCTCTGGTGCCAGGGGGACCATGGGCGGCTTTGGAGGTGCCCCTGATGCATCTGCTCCGCTTCTCCCTGCAGCCTTCTCCGACCCTGCGCTCTCCCCCTAGCAGACGCCCGTGCCCTGTACTGCTGCACTCAGCGGCTGAGCTCAGCCGGTTGCAGAGGACCGGGTCCTGCGCTGCCTGGGGCATCCCCGCTCGTGGCTGGACCCCCGGAGCTTCCTGCACATGGAGCACCTCGGCCTGGGCTGGGTGCTGCTGGCCGGCACCTTGGCTGGCACCTTGGCCGCCAGCAGCACCCGTGAGCAAGACCCCGGCCCCATAAAGAAGTTGGCAATGGGCATGGCCCAGAACTCCTTCGATGACCGGTACCAGGACTGCAGATGCGAGATGAAAGAGGCGCTGAAAATGGTGAACCGCACTGAATTCCAAAACCCGCTCTATGCAGACACCTGGAGAAACTCAGAGGAGATGTGGCGGAACTCCATCGATCTGCAGGTGCTGCGGAGGGAGTACGCGGTGGCCGTGCTGGCGTACACTGCTAATACAGGCCTCTACAGCCAGTTCAACGAGGCCGTGTGTGAGGGTGGGTGCTACTGCGAGCACTACCTGGAATGCTTCCCCTTCAAGACGCTGCATTTCCTCCTGACCGAGGCCCTGCAAACTCTGCGGAAAGCCCAGGGCAACAAATGCTATGATGTCTACCGCGGTGTCAGGGGCATCCGCTTTACGGCGCAGCTCCACCAGACCGTCCGCTTCGGCCGGTTTGCCTCTGCCTCCCTCGATAAGAATGCTGCCCAGAAATTTGGCCAGGACACCTTATTCTTTGTGTACACCTGCTACGGTGTCCCCATCTGGAACTTTTCCTTCTACCCTAATGAGAAAGAAGTCCTCATCCCACCCTATGAGGTCTTCAAGGTCACCAACGTCACCCATTACCCAAACGAAACCCACATCCATCCCCGCTCCCATGGTGTGCGCAGCAAGTACAACTGTGCACTGGTGAATGGTAAGGGCAGGCAGCAGGGTGGGTACCAGCGTGAGATGGGCACAGCCCTGGGCAGGTGCCACCGTGCTCCCCGCGCTCCTCCAGCCATGGCTGCAGAGGAACGGGGGCCCCGTGCCACCGGCTCTGTGAGGGGAAGGGGAGCCTCGTGGTGAAGGCAACACCTCCGTGTGGGTAGCTAAGGGAGGTGAGGAGCTTGGGGAGCTTGGGGAGCTTGGGGAGCCTGGGGAGCTTGAAATAACGTGGAGCTGCTGTGCGGAGCCATGGGGGTGTGTAGAGAAGGAGGAGCAGGAGGGCCTGCTGAGGGGTTAGGTTTGGGGTATAAAAAAGCAGGGCCGGTCAGTGTTTGTGTGTCCTATCGTCGCATTTCTCTCATTAAAGCTTTTCTCTTTGCACACTCGCAGCCTTTCCCATGTGTCCGCGTGCTGAGAGGCCTACGTGCCAGCTCCTGGCGAGGCCTCTGTGTGTGCGAGTGAGCTCAGTGCCAGCTCCTGCAGCCAGATCCAAGTGTCCCTTCTCTCCCCAGCCCTGCTGGGGAGGAGGGGAGCGAGCGGCTGTGCGGTGCTGAGCTGCCTGTAGCTTCAAGCACAGCAGGCCTTCTGGTGCCCAGTGCGAGGCCCGAAGGCTTGAGGGAACGGCAGAGCCAAGCGCAGCGTGCCCGAGAGAACAGCCCTGCGGGGATCAGCCCACAACACGGCGCTGCCGCCGGCGCCGGACCTAGGGCCGGCTGCGGGACTGGTGGCGACAGTGCCCGGAGGGGCCGGGGGCAGTGGCAGCCCCACAGGGAGGAGAGGTTGAGAGAAGGACAGGGAGATCGCTCAACCATTATTGTAACGAGCAAAACAGACTCAGAGTAGGAAGATGAGTATCATTTATTGCCTATTACTAACAAGGTAGAGCGATGAGATATAGAGGAAAGAAACCAAACACACCGTCGCCCCATCCACCTCTTCCACCTCCTCCCCCCCAGAAGCAGTGCAGGGGAACGGGCAATGGGGGCTGCAGTCAGTCCCTGACGCTTCATCCCCGCTGCCCCTCACGGTCCCTCTGTGCCCCTGCTCCCCGTGGGGTCCCTCCCATGGATGCCGTCCTTCCCCAACTGATCCTTCAGGGGCTTCAAGAACTGCTCCCACACTGCTCCGTCCCACAGGGTTCATCCCCCAGTCCCAAACTGCTCCAGCACGGGGCCCCCACGGGTGCTGGCAGCTCCCCCCAGCCCCCTGCTCCATGTGGGCTCCTCTCCACAGGCTGCAGCTCCAGCCCGGGACCTGCTCCTGCGGGGGCTCTCCATGGGCCACAGCCTCCTCCAGGCCACATCCACCTGCTCCACCGGGGGCTCCTCCACCCATGGGGGGGCTGCAGCGTGGAGATCTGCTCCGTGTGGGACCCATGGGTGCAGGGGGACAGCCTGCTCCACCAGGGGCCTCTCCCTGCACAGGCCGCAGGGGAACTTGTGCTCTGGTTCATGGAGCACCTCCTGCCCTCCTGCTGCACTGACCTTCTCGCAGAGGCCACCTCAGCAGCCCCCTGCTATCAAGCCCTTGCCAATACAGATTCACAGAACAGCAAACTGAAAAAAACAACACAAATGCACACAGCTTTTAACAAGCCCTCGGATATGATAAATAGCAAAAGAGAGAACACGGCACAGGATCACGAAGGATCACGCTGAATGATATTAAGAGCAAACCAGACAACATTGTGGGCAGCAATACAAAAAATATGTTCGACAAATATGATCATTGTAAGCTCCTCTGAAGCACTCTGGTCAAATTTCTTGTTATCTCCACCCCCTGAGCCTCTCAATGGATGCCAAAAGGCTGCCGTGGTTTCACATCGATGTCTAACTAAAACCACAACTGCTCTCTCATTGCTCCTTAGAGACAGAGGGGAGGCAGAAAGGATGACACAAAGAAAAAGGCTAAGGTGTTGAGAGAAGGAAAATTGAAATACAAAAGAAAAAGAAAAAACAAAATAAAAGCCAATCCACACGGAAGCAAAGAGAAAGCAGTTACTCTCCACTGCCCATCAGCAAGGAAGGTCAGGCACATCTTGGGAAGCAGGGCCCCAATACACATATCTGTTGTCTGGGAGGAAAATCCTCTCTCAATTACTTTCCAATGGTCTTGGGAATCCAGAGAGATCCCGGTCTATTGGGAGATGGCAAATGTGGTTCCAGTTTTCAGCAAGAGCGAGAAAGAAGACCCTGGTAACGACAGACCTGTCAGTCTCATTTCAGTGCCTGGTAAAATCATGGAGAAAATTATCCCAGGAGTTATTGAAAAGCACCTGAGGGACAAGGCAGTCGCTGGTCACAGCAAGCAGAGGGTTCATGAGGGGAAGGCCCCGCTTAACGAACTTAATTTCCTTTCATGACAAAGTTACCCACATAGTTGACCAAGGGATGGCAGCTGATGAAATCGTTTTGTATTTCGGCAACGCGTTTGATATGGTTTCTCAAAGTATCCCTCAGGACTAAATGTGCAGCACACAGCTAGACAGGTTCCTAATGTGCTGGGTGAACAACTGGCTGGTGGGTCAGGCTCCAAGGGTGCTAGTAAATGGGGTTAAATCAGGCTGACGGCCAGTTACTCGTGGGGTTCCCCAGGGCTGTTTTGGGGCCAGTTTTTGTCAATGTTTTCATAAATGAAAACACATTTATTTTTATAAATGAAAATTATGTTATTTATTTTCATAAATGAAAGCATTGACATTCAGAAATTTCATTTCTATATCTGGGGGACTGCTTCTGGAAACTGCAGCAGCAGTTTTATCCGACAAAACCCCTTTGTGATTGTTTGTCCTAGCAACTCACATCTCCGCAGGTATCAGTACAGGCTGGGGGATGACCTGCTGGAGAGGAGCTCTGAGGAGAAGAACCTGAGGGTCCTGGTGGGTGACAGGTTGTCCATGAGGCAGCAGTGTGCCCTGGTGGCCAAGAGGGCCAAGGGGATCCTGGCGGGCATTAAAAGGAGCGTGGCCAGCAGGTCGAGGGAGGTGATCCTCCCCCTCTGCCCTGCCCTGGTCAGGCCTCACCTGGAGTACTGGGTCCAGTTCTGGGCTCCCCGGTACAAGAAAGACAACAGGGATCTCCTGGAAAGAGTCCAGCGGAGGGCCACAAAGATGAGACGGGGCCTGGAGCATCTTCCCTATGAGGAGAGGCTGAGAGACCTGGGGCTGTGCAGCCTGGAGAAGAGAGGACTGAGAGGGGATCTCCTCAGTGTGTACAAATACCTGAGGGGTGGGAGACAGAGGGATTTGGCCAACCTTTTTAAGTGGTCTGTGGGGACAGGACAAGGGGCAGTGGCCACAAAATGGAGCCCAGGCAGTTCCGCACCAACATGCGAAAGATCCTCTTCTTTGAGAGAACTGGCAGAGGAGCTGGCCAAGCCACTTTCCATCATTTATCAGCAGTCCTGGCTATCAGGGGAGGTCCCAGTTGACTGGTGGCTAGCAAACGTGACGCCCATCTACAAGAAGGGCCGGAGGGCAGACCCAGGGAACTACAGGCCTGTCAGTTTGACCTCAGTGCCAGGGAAGCTCATGGAGCAGATCCTCTTGGGAGTCATCACGCGGCACTTGCAGGGCAAGCAGGCGATCAGGCCCAGTCAGCATGGGTTTATGGAAGGCAGGTCCTGCTTGACGAACCTGATCTCCTTCTATGACAAAGTTACACGCTTGGTGGATGAGGGGAAGGCTGTGGATGTGGTCTACCTTGACTTCAGCAAGGCTTTTAACATGGTTTCCCACAGCATTCTCCTCAAGAAACTGGCTGCTCAGGGCTTTGACTGGTGTACACTTCGTTGGGTTAAAAATTGGCTGGATAGCCGGGCCCAAAGAGTCGTGGTGAATGGAGTCAAGTCCAGTTGGAGGCCGGTCACTAGTGGCGTTCCCCAGGGCTCGGTGCTGGGGCCGGTCCTCTTTAATATCTTTATCAATGATTTGGACGAGGGCATTGAGTGCACCCTCAGTAAGTTTGCAGATGACATCAAGTTAGGTGTGTGTATCGATCTGCTCGAGGGTAGGAAAGCTCTGCAGGAGGATCTGGATAGGCTGCACCGATGGGCTGAGGTCAACTGCATGAAGTTCAACAAGGCCAAGTGCCGGGTCCTGCACCTGGGGCGCAATAACCCCAAGCAGAGCTACAGGCTGGGAGATGAGTGGTTGGAGAGCTGCCAGGCAGAGAGGGACCTGGGAGTGATGGTGGACAGTCGGCTGAAGATGAGCCAGCAGTGTGCTCAGGTGGCCAAGAAGGCCAACGGCATCCTGGCTTGTATCAGAAGCAGTGTGACCAGCAGGGCTAGGGAGGTGATCGTCCCCCTGTACTCGGCTCTGGTGAGGCCGCACCTCGAGTACTGTGTTCAGTTTTGGGCCCCTCGCTACAAGAAGGACATCGAGGTGCTTGATCGAGTCCAGAGAAGGGCGACGAAGCTGGTGAGGGGCCTGGAGAACAAGTCCTACGAGGAGCGGCTGAAGGAGCTGGGCTTGTTCAGCCTGGAGAAGAGGAGGCTCAGGGGCGACCTTATTGCTCTCTACAGATACCTTAAAGGAAGCTGTAGTGAGGTGGGGGTTGGCCTGTTCTCCCACGTGCCTGGTGACAGGACGAGGGGGAATGGGCTAACGTTGTACCAGGGGAGGTTTGGGTTGGATGTTAGGAAGAACTTCTTTACTAAAAGGGTTGTGAGGCATTGGGATGGGCTGCCCAGGGAACTGGTGGAGTTACCATCCATGGAGGTCTTTACAAGACGTTTAGATGTAGAGCTTAGTGATATGGTTTAGTGGAGGACTGGTTAGTGCTAGTTCAGAGGTTGGACTCGATGATCTTGAGGTCTCTTCCAACCTAGAAATTCTGTGATTCTGTGAAGAGCAGAAGCTGTGCCTCGTGTTGACTCTCACATGCAAATTCCCTGAGGGAGCCACCCTCATCGGCTATTCCGAGATCTGGAAAAATGTGCTGGCATCTGGCTGCTTGGGCCACTGCTTTAACTGGGCTCAGGATCATACCAGCACTGCTAAGGACATGTGAGAACAACTCTGCAGAAAGAACCCAGGCTCAGGGAAGGATCTCAGTGAAGTAGCAATTTTATTTGCGGTTGCAATGGCGGGCATCCTGCAAGCAGGAGTGCCCAGTAAGTTTATCCTAACCTCACATTCCCTAAGACCTGACACCTGATTTCTCCCATTTCCTCATGGGGAACACCCTACTCGACTCTCTTCTATGCCATACATGTACAATTTTATTTGACCAACTGTTAATTTCTCCTTTTCCTTTTTTTTTTTTTTTCCTTCTCTCATGACTAGAGGGCCCGTGATTTTTGTTTTTACTGATTTCGCACTGCTCGTCCTGTTTTTCGTAGGGATCCTCCTTATTTTGGGGCAGAGGGACCTTCCCCTTATCTACTTACTATAATCCCCGCTGCTATGCTACTGTCCTGCCCGCACAATCACTTTTGAATATACAAGGTTAGAGGATTTTTACACTGCAGAAACACAGCTTTATTTCTCACAGCACCCAACCCTGGGTACCCCCAGCCCCCAGACACCCAGCAGGGCCAGGGGCACCCTGGGCTGGAGCTGCCCCTTGCCACGAGTCCCGCTGCTGCTGCCCACAGGTGCCCTTGCAGCCCCGGACCCCCCTGTACTCACAGCACCATCCCCTCATGCATGGCCCCATCCGGGTGCAGATTCTCGATGAAGGGGATGTTTAGGACCAGGTTAGTTTTCTACTGCAAATAAAAAAAACATTTTACTTTGTAGCATGTTTTACTGCAAGAACACAACTTTTTTTCTCACACCCCTTTTTTTCTCTCCCCTGTTTGTTTTTTTTTTTTTGCCTGGGCCTGCCCTTTTCCCTCTGATTTAAAGATCAAAGCCGAAATTTCCTTAAGTGGTCTATTCTTTATTGCACCGCTGGATGCACGGGGGATCTTTCCACCTATCGTGCATGTTCAAAGTGACAAACTATCTCATATATACAGCGAAACAATGAATATTCTATTAACACCTATGCAAATACATTCCCTAACCCCGCCTACTCTCGCTTCGTATGCTAATTAGCTTATCAGTCCTTGTGCTTGTGCAAAGCCTTCCAAGAATTGTGGGCCAGGGTCTTCAAAATGTGGGCAGTGGTCTTTGGGAGGAAGGCCGTAGGTCTTCCTCGTGATGCACTTTTCACCTTTTGCTTAATCAGTTGTTTTCCAAGCTGTAAAAAATGCTGAGTTGGCTTTCGGCCTAACTGGGGGTCGGCAGATAACGGGATGTCTCAGTTAAAAAGATCTAACAGACGGTTGACTCAAGTTATCTCAAGTCTCAGCCTGACTGAGGGTTAACAGACAACGGGATGTTTTTCAAATAACAAGATGCTTCAACATAACAGAAGGTCAAAAAATAACAAGATGTCATTTACTTTGTTCTCATTAATTTTTAACCACAAGATTTATTCTATTCTAAAGTGAGTCTATACAATATCACCTCCATGCCTGCCCTCCTTCCCCCTACCCCTCTCACTTTTCTGTAAGCGAGAATGAAAGGGACCAGGGAGCGTCCCCACCCCAGCAGAGGCACTGTTTGAAGTGGTGCCAGAACCACTGACACGGTGCCCACAGGTGGCCCCAGCGCCCCATGAAAGGGCTGCATATAAGTAACCCATGGGACGCGGGCAGGGGTTGAAAAACACCACAGCTCCAGTGTCCTGCGCACCCAGCGGAGCAGAGGTAACAACTCACTGCAGCTCCAGGGCTGCTGGGACCGGGCTGGGGGGGCCCTGGGGGTCTGCAGCCGGGCACCGGAGTCCTTCTGCGCATGGAGCAGCTCGCCCTGGGCTGGGTGCTGCTGGCCAGCACCCTGTTTGGCACCGCAGCCACTGGCAGCAGGCGAGATGTCCGTGCTATCACAGAGAAGGTGATGGACATGGCCCAGGACTCCTTTGATGACCAGTACCAGGACTGCAGAACTGAGATGGAGGAGAAGCTGAAAACAGTGAACCGCACTGAGTTCCAAAACAAGGCGTATGCAGACACCTGGAGAAGAGCAGCCGAGTACTGGCAGAAGCAGTGGGGCAACTCCAACCGCCCGCAGGTGCTGCCGCAGGAGCAGGCGGTGGCCGTGCTGGCGTACACTGACAAGGGAGACCTGTCCAAGCAGCTCAACACAGCTATGCTTGAGGGTGGGCGCTCCCATGAGGACTACCTGGAATCCTTCCCCTTCAAGACGCTGCATTTCCTCCTGACCGAGGCCCTGCACACCTTGCGGAAGACCCAGAGCCCCAAATGCAACAGCGTCTACCGCGGCACCACAGACCGCTTTACGGCCCAGCTCAACGAGCACGTCCGCTTCGGCCAGTTCACCTCCACCTCCCTCCAGAAGGAGGTTGCTGAGTCCTTTGGCCAGCACACCTTCTTCTTTGTGAACACCTGCTACGGTGTCTCCATCAGGAGCTTCTCCTTCCGCCCAGAACAGGAGGAAGTCCTCATCCCACCCTATGAGGTCTTCAAGGTCACCAATGTCATCCATCACACAGAAGGAACCCACATCCATCTCGACTCCCATTCCACGCACAGCAACTACAAATGTGCGCTGCTGAATGGTAAGGGCAGGCAGCAGGGTGGATGCCACCAGGAGATGGTTGGGGACAGGGCACAGCCCTGGGCAGGCGCCGCCGTGCTCCCCGTGCTCCTCCAGCCATGGCTGCAGAGGAACGGGGGCCCCGTGCCACCGGCTCTGTGAGGGGAAGGGGAGCCTCGTGGTGAAGGCAACACCTCCGTGTGGGGAGCTCGGGGAGCCTGGGGAGCTTGGGGAACTTGAAGAGCTTGGGGAGCCTGGGGAGCTCGGGGAGCTTGGGGAACTCGGGGAGGTGGGGAGCTCACCTTCAGACCAGGTCTTCCCTGCACATCCCTGCACGCTCCCAGCTGCTCTCCCTTGGGGTTTGAGGTGGGGGCCCTCTGTGGCACGGCCAGGGCGGGGTGAGGGGCACAGAGCGGGGCGGTGCACAGATGTTGTTGGTCTCTTTGGCAGAGAAAAGGTGCAAGGCCCAGCCGTGTGTTTTCAGCGCAGGTAAGAGGTGAGCCCCCAGCCCCTTCCCACGGCCAGCACCGTGCTGGCACCCTCCGGCAGTCATTAACTCCCTGTTCCCCCCCCCAGGCAGGAGCAGTCCCAGGGAACCCCCACACCTCTGGAGTCTCCTCTTGGCAGCCGCAGCCCTGGCAGCCGTGGGATGCCTCTAACCCAGCTATGCTGCTGCTGCACCTCCGCAAGGAAAACGGGGCAGAAACGTGAGAACACATTTAATGGACACTGTGGGATTACACTTTTGTGAGGAATGTTTTAACAATTCATGTCCATAAAGAACAATTCTGTTTGAATCCTGTCTGCCTCTGGGCCCTGCACTGGCAATTTAATTCTTGAACCACAGATGCAGTGTGTCCCAGTCTCCCCCTCATTCTGGTCAATTTATCAAGTCTTCAGAAAATACTCCTTAAATTTATGAACCTGTTTGCTTTTGTTATTCCTGACTTCTAGTTCTAACAGTTACAATTTTTTTCTGTCTTCTTCGAGATTGATTTAACACTGATATAGATGTTATATAGATGACTGTGAATAGCTGGGAAGAATGTTTTAATTACTCGTGAAGCATCAAATAAGAAAGTTGTTTGTGTTTGATGTCTGGGAGTTTCAGAACAACTGTTAACAACTAGCGACTGTTATGGGATACTATGAGGATCCTTGGTATCTGGCCAGGGGGGCCAAGAGATTAAGAGGAAGGAAAAAGAAGCTGAAGGACGGTTGGGAGACAAGACCTGTAGAGAGCGTTCCATAAACTTGGAATTGTGCCGAGTGAGTACAAAGGGGAGAGGAAGACTACGAGCCTTCAGCATGAAAGACCCCTAGAGACCCCCAGAGGAGACTGATGCGCATGCTCCAGTAGGAGGAACTGGACCCCGGAAGCTAATTATAATAATCTATTTTTTTTAGAAGTAGTAATGAATATGTATTAGTCTAGGAGCATAAAAATCAGCTGCTTGATGTAACTGGTGTGCATCCTGGTGGAGCGGAGACTCCCGGTGCACCCAGCGCTGTTTGCTTACCTCTATTCCTTTATATTCTTTTAATAAATCCTATTTTTTTATTTAATCCTAATTTGAATCCTGAGCCATTTATAACAAGATGAAGGCCGTAGTCTTCCTCGGCGTTGTGGTTCAACTTCTTTTTTTTTTTTCTTTGGTCCTGTTGGCCCAGCGTGAGACAGGAAGGCAGGATGTTGATATACTCGGTTAGCAACTTATCAGGAGATGGTTACATGAGCTTTGCAGCAGGGTCTTTGAACAAAAGAGGCAACTGAGATGCAGAAGGAGAGAAGGGGAGGGGGTTCTCTTCTTTGTTACATTAAGCAAAAGAATTTTCATAGTGTCTAGCCAAGTATTACACAGCTCCTTACTTCAGCAGGAAGCTTTTCCAACTCCCGCTCCTCAAACAGAACTCCTTGTTTTTATAATACAAAAGACAACGAACAAACATTTATTGTGTATTACAATATTTGTTGAACATATCTGTTGATTTGCTGCCCACAATGTTGTCTGGTTTGCTCTTAATAAATTTCAGTGTGATGCTGCGTGATCCTGTGCCGTGTTCTCTCTTTCGCTATTCATCATATCTGATGGTTTGTTAAAAGCTGTGTGCATTTGTGTTTTTTTTTTTCAGTTTGCTGTTCTGTGAATCTGTATTGGCAAGGGCTTGATAGCGGGGGGCTGCAGGGGTGGCCTCTGCGAGAAGGTCAGTGCAGCAGGAGGGCAGGAGGTGCTCCATGAACCAGAGCACAAGTTCCCCTGCGGCCTGTGCAGGGAGAGGCCCCTGGTGGAGCAGGCTGTCCCCCTGCACCCATGGGTCCCCCACGGAGCAGATCTCCACGCTGCAGCCCCCCCATGGGTGGAGGAGCCCCGGGTGGAGCAGGTGGATGTGGCCTGGAGGAGGCTGCGGCCCATGGAGAGCCCCCGCAGGAGCAGGCCCCGGGCCGGAGCTGCAGCCATGGAGAGGAGCCCACGGGGAGCAGGGGGCTGGGGGGAGCTGCCAGGGGCCAGGTCACCCCAGCCACCGTTGGGCCACTTCAACACAAAGCCAGGGCCACCTCTCCTCCCTCTGGGGCTGCCACTGCCCCCGGCCCCTCCGGGCACTGTCGCCACCAGTCCCGCAGCCGGCCCTAGGCCCGGCGCCGGCGGCAGCGCCGTGTTGTGGGCTGATCCCCGCAGGGCTGTTCTCTCGGGCACGCTGCGCTTGGCTCTGCCGTTCCCTCAAGCCTTCGGGCCTCGCACTGGGCACCAGAAGGCCTGCTGTGCTTGAAGCTACAGGCAGCTCAGCACCGCACAGCCGCTCGCTCCCCTCCTCCCCAGCAGGGCTGGGGAGAGAAGGGACACTTGGATCTGGCTGCAGGAGCTGGCACTGAGCTCACTCGCACACACAGAGGCCTCGCCAGGAGCTGGCACGTAGGCCTCTCAGCACGCGGACACATGGGAAAGGCTGCGAGTGTGCAAAGAGAAAAGCTTTAATGCGAGAAATGCGACGATAGGACACACAAACACTGACCGGCCCTGCTTTTTTATACCCCAAACCTAACCTCTCAGCAGGCCCTCCTGCTCCTCCTTCTCTACACACCCCCATGCCTCCGCACAGCAGCTCCACGTTATTTCAAGCTCCCCAGGCTCCCCGAGCTCCCCACACGGAGGTGTTGCCTTCACCACGAGGCTCCCCTTCCCCTCACAGAGCCGGTGGCACGGGGCCCCCGTTCCTCTGCAGCCATGGCTGGAGGAGCGCGGGGAGCACAGCGGCACCTGCCCAGGGCTGTGCCCTGTCCCCAGCCATCTCACGGTGGTACCCACCCTGCTGGCTGTCCGTACTATTCAGCAGTGCACAGTTGTAGTTGCTGCGCGCACCAATGGAGCGGAGATGGATGTGGGTTTCGTTTGTGTAACGGGTGACGTTGATGACCTTGAAGATCTCATAGGGTGGGATGAGGACTTCGCGCTGATCAGCGTAAAAGGACAAGTTGCTGACAATGGCACCATAGCAGGTGTACACAAAGAAGAAGGTGTCATTTCCAAAGAGCTGGGCAGCATTCCTCCTGAAGGAGGCAGAGGCGAACTGGCCAAAGCGGACAGCCTGGTTGATCTGGGCCGTAAAGCGGATGCCCCTGACACCACGGTAGACGTTGTAGCATCTGCGGACCTGGGCATCCCTCAGGGTGTGCAGGGCCTCGGTCAGGAGGAAATGCAGCGTCTTGAAGTGGAAAGATTGGAGGTAGTAATCGTGGGAGCGCCCACCCTCACGTATGGCTGCATTGAGCTGGCGGTACAGGCCTGTGCCAGCAGTGTACGCCAGCACGGCCACCACGTACTCCCGCTGCAGCACCTGCGGTTGGATGGAGTTGTGCCATTGCGTCCACCACCTCTCCTCTGCTCTTCTCCAGGAGTCTGCATAGACCGGGTTTTGGAATTCAGTGCGGTTCGCCATTCTAAGCGCCTCCTGCATCCTGTATCTGCAGCCCTGGTACTGGTCATCGAAGGAGTTCTGGGCCATGTCCATCGCCTCCTCCCTGATGGGGCCGGGGTCTTGCTCACGGGTGCTGCTGGCGGCCAAGGTGCCAGCCAAGGTGCCGGCCAGCAGCACCCAGCCCAGGCCGAGGTGCTCCATGTGCAGGAAGCTCCGGGGGTCCAGCCACGAGCGGGGATGCCCCAGGCAGCGCAGGACCCGGTCCTCTGCAACCGGCTGAGCTCAGCCGCTGAGTGCAGCAGTACAGGGCACGGACGTCTGCTAGGGGGAGAGCGCAGGGTCGGAGAAGCCTGCAGGGAGAAGCGGAGCAGAGGCATCAGGGGCACCTCCAAAGCTGCCCATGCCCCCCCTGGCACCAGAGGGAAGCACCCGCAGTGTGTGTCCCCAGCCACGGCCACCTGGGTCTTCCCCACCCTGATACCAGCCCGGACTCTTTTTCCCATGCTCTAGTGCATGCGTGTGTGGGTCCCAGTCCCTTGGGTGCTGAGAGGTGAGGCGCAGGCTCTGCAGCCCTCAGTGCAGAGGGGCTCCCACAGGATCAGACACTGGCTTGTCCTGGTTTTGTCTGGGATAGAGTTGCTTTTCATCACCATAGCTGGTGTGGGGCTTTGGTTTTAGGATGAGAATGGTGCTGATAACACACTGCTGGCTTAGATGCTGCAGAGCAGTTCTGACACAGCCAAGGGCTTCTGTGCTGCTCACACTGCCCTGGCAGCGGGCAGGCTGGGGGTGCAGCAGGAGCTGGGAGGGGACAGGCCCAGGACAGCTGACCCCAACTGGCCAAAGGGGTATTCCACACCATGTGGGGTCATGATGAACAATACATAGGGGTAGCGCCCCTCCCACCCCCAATTCTCTCCCCCATCCCACTTGAGGAAAAAGCTGCTTGCCGGTTAAACCACAGCAGTCCTTCGATGTCCAGCATGGGGCCCAAAGGGTTGAGATAAGGACAGATCTGACCACAGCGTGTTAAAACAAAATTGTTGTTTAACAATTGTAATTTGTAAACCTTAGCTTCTCCCACGGCTTGCTTAGAATGCAGAGGAACTCCCACTCGGACTGGGGAGGAGGAAGACGACGAAGCAGGCTGCTCCAAAGTGGCGGAGCCATCAGAGGAACAGGAAGATGAAGAGGAAGGTATCATGAGAGCATCAGGAACTACCCGATGCCTATTCCAGCATGAGCTATGAGATAGGCGAAAAGATTTGAGTCGTTGTCCAGGTGAGCACCTTGTCACCTGGCTGCTCTGGTGCTGGGACAGCGGAGCCATGGTCTGCAATTAGAGGGCAGGGAAGCCAGGCAGCTGGGATCCCTCGCCAGGGAAGGGGGCATTCTGGAGTTGTCTTGTGTCAGGTGTGAAGGGAAGGTGTGCCTTCAAGAAGATCCCAGAATCCCAGAATCACGGAAATGGAGGGGTTGGAGGTGACCTCAGGAGATCATCGGGTCCAACCCCCTGCCAAAGCAGTTTTCTAGAGCAGGCTGCCCAGGTAGGCGTCCAGACAGGGACAGGCCTTGAATATCCCCAGAGAAGGAGACCCCACAGCCTCCCTGGGCAGCCTGTCCCAGAGCTCCGTCACCCTCACCGTGAAGAATCACAGAATCACAGAATTTCTAGGTTGGAAGAGACCTCAAGATCATCGAGTCCAACCTCTGAACTAGCACTAACCAGTCCTCCACTAAACCATATCACTAAGCTCTACATCTAAACTTCTTTTAAAGACTTCCAGGGATGGTGACTCCACCACCTCCCTGGGCAGCCAATCCCAATGCCTCACAACCCTTTTAGTAAAGAAGTTCTTCCTAACATCCAACCCAAACCTCACCTGGTACAACGTTAGCCCATTCCCCCTCGTCCTGTCACCAGGCATGTGGGAGAACAGGCCAACCCCCACCTCGCTACAGCCTCCTTTAAGGTATCTTCTTCCCTTACTAAACGAGCTGACCTCCGTTTCCATTGTTTTGACTTGACTATGGGGGTGACTGATACCATAGTTGGTTGGTCTTTTGGGTCAGCCACATCGTGTGTTACTTGGTCATCAGATTCAGAGACTTCCTCCCTCTCTTCAAGTTGCTGGATGATGTTAAACAGTGTTTGATAGGAATAAGCCAGGACCCAGCACAATGCTGCAAGCTGTCGTTCTCCGGCATTATCAGGGTCAGGACATAAAACTCTCAAACATTCTACTAAGTTTTTAGGATTTAGCACTTGCTCAGGGGTGAAGTTCAAAACTATTGGAGGAGACACTCGTGACAGGTATCTGCTAACATCATCCCACACACCTAGCCACTCACCACAAGACTGTTTCGGGACAGATTCCCAAGTAAGTTTTCTAAACAATCGACTAATCTTAGAGAGAAAATGAAACTGGTTTTTCAGAATTAGAAATAGCAATACATGGGTTACAGATGGATCTTCAAAATACTCCCAAACGGTTGTAATTATCCCACTATGAAAGAAGGGAAAGGTACCATTCTTAATATTATTAATAAACTGGTGTCCAGATGAGAAAAGGAAGGCAGTGTAGTTCTGAATATTCTCTGAAAGATAGTTTCCATGGGACCCAAATGATAACAGTGCAGAGCCTGAATTCCAGATTAAAACCAAGGTCAGTGCTTGGCAGCACAGCTAATTAAAAAAAGTGAAAACAGATTGTAGCACTTTGTCGGATCAGATATATAGGAGAAAGGAGAATATGACACAGATTGCATGACATAGGAACAAAGCTATTATTATTAACAGGGCAATGTACATGGTTACTAGCAAGCAAGTGTGTTAGTTATATGCGTTTAATCAATTCTATTGTTATCTCAACCCTTCGAGCCCCACGTTGGGTGCCAAAAAGGACTGTGGTGGTTTTACCGTACTGGGCAGCTAAACCCCACAACTGCTCTCTCACTCCCCCTCCTTTAGATGAGGAGGGGGAGAAGTAAAGCAAAGAACAACTCATGGGTTGAGATAAGGATAATTTAATTAAAGGGAGATAATTATAATAATTAAATAAAGACTACCATGAACTAAACAATTTAACTAAGGGGAAATAAAAAGGGAAAGGGGAAAGGGAGGGGAAAAGGGAAAATAAAAGGAAGGGAGGAAAACAAACAAACAAAATAAATGAAGGCTATATGGAAGTGCAGAGGAAAGAAATTACTCTCTACTTCCCACAAATGAGCGATGATTGACCACGTCCTTGAAGCAAGGCCTCAACGCATGCAGCCGGTGTTCAAGAGGAGGACCGACGTCTTCCAGACGAGAGCCCACCCCTCCCCTCTTCTTCCTGTTTCCACCTTTTATTGCTGAGTGTGACACCACATGGTATGGAATATCCCTTTGGTTGGTTTAGGTCAGCTGCCCTAGTGATATTTCTCTCCTCAGCTTTTGCCCACCCCTAGGAGGGTTAGAGAAAGGCCTAATACTGTGCCACTGCTGCTCAGCAGTAGACACAACACTGGTGTGATAACACTGCTGTTCCAGCTACAACTACAGAGTACGGCACTGTATGGGCTGCTGCCGGGAAAGTTAACATTCCAGCCAGACCCAGTACAGTCTGTTCTCCCACGTGCCTGGTGACAGGACGAGGGGGAATGGGCTAAAGTTGCACCAGGGGAGTTTTAGGTTGGATCTAAGGAAGAACTTCTTTACTAAAAGGGTTGTGAGGCATTGGGAAGGGCTGCCCAGGGAAGTGGTGGAGTCACCATCCCTGGAAGTCTTTAAAAGAAGTTTAGATGTAGAGCTCAGTGATATGGTTTAGTGGAGGACTGGTTAGTGCTAGTTCAGAGGTTGGACTCGATGATCTTGAGGTCTCTTCCAACCTAGAAATTCTGTGATTCTGTGATTCTTCACGGTGAGGGTGACGGAGCTCTGGGACAGGCTGCCCAGGGAGGCTGTGGGGTCTCCTTCTCTGGGGATATTCAAGGCCTGTCCCTGTCTGGACGCCTACCTGGGCAGCCTGCTCTAGGGAACTGCTTTGGCAGGGGGTTGGACCCGATGATCTCCTGAGGTCACCTCCAACCCTTCCATTTCCGTGATTCTGGGATTCTGGGATCTTCTTGAAGGCACACCTTCCCTTCACACCTGACACAAGACAACTCCAGAATGCCCCCTTCCCTGGCGAGGGATCCCAGCTGCCTGGCTTCCCTGCCCTCTAATTGCAGACCATGGCTCCGCTGTCCCAGCACCAGAGCAGCCAGGTGACAAGGTGCTCACCTGGACAACGACTCAAATCTTTTCGCCTATCTCATAGCTCATGCTGGAATAGGCATCGGGTAGTTCCTGATGCTCTCATGATACCTTCCTCTTCATCTTCCTGTTCCTCTGATGGCTCCGCCACTTTGGAGCAGCCTGCTTCGTCGTCTTCCTCCTCCCCAGTCCGAGTGGGAGTTCCTCTGCATTCTAAGCAAGCCGTGGGAGAAGCTAAGGTTTACAAATTACAATTGTTAAACAACAATTTTGTTTTAACACGCTGTGGTCAGATCTGTCCTTATCTCAACCCTTTGGGCCCCATGCTGGACATCGAAGGACTGCTGTGGTTTAACCGGCAAGCAGCTTTTTCCTCAAGTGGGATGGGGGAGAGAATTGGGGGTGGGAGGGGCGCTACCCCTATGTATTGTTCATCATGACCCCACATGGTGTGGAATACCCCTTTGGCCAGTTGGGGTCAGCTGTCCTGGGCCTGTCCCCTCCCAGCTCCTGCTGCACCCCCAGCCTGCCCGCTGCCAGGGCAGTGTGAGCAGCACAGAAGCCCTTGGCTGTGTCAGAACTGCTCTGCAGCATCTAAGCCAGCAGTGTGTTATCAGCACCATTCTCATCCTAAAACCAAAGCCCCACACCAGCTATGGTGATGAAAAGCAACTCTATCCCAGACAAAACCAGGACAAGCCAGTGTCTGATCCTGTGGGAGCCCCTCTGCACTGAGGGCTGCAGAGCCTGCGCCTCACCTCTCAGCACCCAAGGGACTGGGACCCACACACGCATGCACTAGAGCATGGGAAAAAGAGTCCGGGCTGGTATCAGGGTGGGGAAGACCCAGGTGGCCGTGGCTGGGGACACACACTGCGGGTGCTTCCCTCTGGTGCCAGGGGGGGCATGGGCAGCTTTGGAGGTGCCCCTGATGCCTCTGCTCCGCTTCTCCCTGCAGGCTTCTCCGACCCTGCGCTCTCCCCCTAGCAGACGTCCGTGCCCTGTACTGCTGCACTCAGCGGCTGAGCTCAGCCGGTTGCAGAGGACCGGGTCCTGCGCTGCCTGGGGCATCCCCGCTCGTGGCTGGACCCCCGGAGCTTCCTGCACATGGAGCACCTCGGCCTGGGCTGGGTGCTGCTGGCCGGCACCTTGGCTGGCACCTTGGCCGCCAGCAGCACCCGTGAGCAAGACCCCGGCCCCATCAGGGAGGAGGCGATGGACATGGCCCAGAACTCCTTCGATGACCAGTACCAGGGCTGCAGATACAGGATGCAGGAGGCGCTTAGAATGGCGAACCGCACTGAATTCCAAAACCCGGTCTATGCAGACTCCTGGAGAAGAGCAGAGGAGAGGTGGTGGACGCAATGGCACAACTCCATCCAACCGCAGGTGCTGCAGCGGGAGTACGTGGTGGCCGTGCTGGCGTACACTGCTGGCACAGGCCTGTACCGCCAGCTCAATGCAGCCATACGTGAGGGTGGGCGCTCCCACGATTACTACCTCCAATCTTTCCACTTCAAGACGCTGCATTTCCTCCTGACCAAGGCCCTGCACACCCTGAGGGATGCCCAGGTCCGCAGATGCTACAACGTCTACCGTGGTGTCAGGGGCATCCGCTTTACGGCCCAGATCAACCAGGCTGTCCGCTTTGGCCAGTTCGCCTCTGCCTCCTTCAGGAGGAATGCTGCCCAGCTCTTTGGAAATGACACCTTCTTCTTTGTGTACACCTGCTATGGTGCCATTGTCAGCAACTTGTCCTTTTACGCTGATCAGCGCGAAGTCCTCATCCCACCCTATGAGATCTTCAAGGTCATCAACGTCACCCGTTACACAAACGAAACCCACATCCATCTCCGCTCCATTGGTGCGCGCAGCAACTACAACTGTGCACTGGTGAATAGTATGGACAGCCAGCAGGGTGGGTACCACCGTGAGATGGCTGGGGACAGGGCACAGCCCTGGGCAGGTGCCGCCGTGCTCCCCGCGCTCCTCCAGCCATGGCTGCAGAGGAACGGGGGCCCCGTGCCACCGGCTCTGTGAGGGGAAGGGGAGCCTCGTGGTGAAGGCAACACCTCTGTGTGGGGAGCTCGGGGAGCTTGAAATAACGTGGAGCTGCTGTGCGGAGGCATGGGGGTGTGTAGAGAAGGAGGAGCAGGAGGGCCTGCTGAGGGGTTAGGTTTGGGGTATAAAAGGGCCGGTCAGTGTTTGTGTGTCCTATCGTTGCATTTCTCGCATTAAAGCTTTTCTCTTTGCACACTCGCAGCCTTTCCCATGTGTCCACGTGCTGAGAGGCCTACGTGCCAGCTCCTGGCGAGGCCTCTGTGTGTGCGAGTGAGCTCAGTGCCAGCTCCTGCAGCCAGATCCAAGTGTCCCTTCTCTCCCCAGCCCTGCGAGCGGCTGTGCGGTGCTGAGCTGCCTGTAGCTTCAAGCACAGCAGGCCTTCTGGTGCCCAGTGCGAGGCCCGAAGGCTTGAGGGAACGGCAGAGCCAAGCGCAGCGTGCCCGAGAGAACAGCCCTGCGGGGATCAGCCCACAACACGGCGCTGCCGCCGGCGCCGGGCCTAGGGCCGGCTGCGGGACTGGTGGCGACAGTGCCCGGAGGGGCCGGGGGCAGTGGCAGCCCCACAGGGAGGAGAGGTGGCCCTGGCTTCGTGTAGAAGTGGCCCAGTGGTGTCTGGGTTGACCTGGCCCCTGGCAGCTCCCTGGCCTCTTCTTCCCAAGCTGCTTAGGAGCAGAAGGAGTAGCTCTGAGCCCAGAAGACACCCGGAGAACATCCGCTGCCATCTTGTCTGCAGGGACAGAGCGGATAAAAGTGCAAAGCCAGGGCAGCTCAGAGCCAGTGCCCTGCTCTGCACCGCAGGGCTGCCCAGCTCCATGCAGGGGGTGAGCCCTCACCCAGGGGGGCCTCCACAGCGCTGGGGACATGGCAGCGAGCAGGGGCTGTGTGCTGGTATTGCCGTGCTGGGCAGCTGAACTCCACCACAACCACTCTCTCACTCCCCCTTGTTAGAAGAGGAGGGAAAGAAGTAAAGGAAAGAACAACTTGCAGGTTGAGATAAAAATAATTTAATTAAAAGGAAAAATGATTATTAAGGAATGATTATTATTATTACTAAAACATTTTAACTAAAGGGAAAAATAGGAAAGGGGAAAAGGGAGGGGAAAAGGGGGGGGGGGGGAGACACAAAACAACTCAAGAAAGCAAAACAAGTAGAGGCTGTGTGGAAGTACAGAGGACAGAAATTGCTCTCTACTTCCCACAAATGAGCGGTGCTTGACCACGTCCATGAAGCAGGGCCTCAACGCACGGAGACGGTGTTGAGGAGGAGGACCGACATTTTCCCAATGAGAGCCCACCCCTCCCTTCTTCTCCCTGTTCCCACCTTTTATTACTGAGTGTGATACCAGATGGTATGGAATGTCCCTTTGGTTGGTTTAGGTCAGCTGCGTGGTAATGTTCCTTTTTCACTTTTTGCCCACCCCCTAGGAGGGTTAGAGAGAGTCCTGGTGCTGTGTCAGCACTGCTCAGCAGCAGACACAACCCTGCTGTGATCCAGAATCCCAGAATCACGGAAATGGAGGGGTTGGAGGTGACCTCAGGAGATCATCGGGTCCAACCCCCTGCCAAAGCAGTTACCTAGAGCAGGCTGCCCAGGTAGGCGTCCAGACAGGGACAGGCCTTGAACATCCCCAGAGAAGGAAACCCCACAACCTCCCTGGGCTGCCTGTCCCAGTGCTCCGTCACCCTCACTGGGAAGAAGTTCTTTCGCGTGTTGGTGCGGAACTGCCTGGGCTCCATTTTGTGGCCATTGCCCCTTGTCCTGTCCCCACAGACCACTGGAAAGAGGTTGGCCAAATCCCTCTGTCTGCCACCCCTCAGGTATTTGTACACACTGAGGAGATCCCCTCTCAGTCCTCTCTTCTCCAGGCTGCACAGCCCCAGGTCTCTCAGCCTCTCCTCATAGGGAAGATGCTCCAGGCCCCGTCTCATCTTTGTGGCCCTCCGCTGGACTCTTTCCAGGAAATCCCAGTCTTTCTTGTACCGGGGAGCCCAGAACTGGACCCAGCACTCCAGGTGAGGCCTGACCAGGGCAGGGCATTATACCGTGCGGCCCTGGCATTGTTCCATACTGACACGAATTAGATGAACATATCTCACATGGGTAAGTGGTGCGAAGCCAGGTGCCTCTGTCCGGGCTCGCAGCATGTACCCGAGGTTGGAGCAGTGCTGGCTGGCGTGCGAGAAAGCATCCTGGGTGTGGGATCGGGCTGCGGTGCCAAATCACCCGCAAAGCCCATCACAAAGCAATTTTGGCCACTGCAGAGCCACTGAGGGGAAGGCTGTCCCTCACCAGGAGCACCATGCTCAGAGAAGAAGCAGACGCAAGCCCTCAGGAACTGGGATCTCCTTTAATTCCCCGCCAGCGAAGCGTGGCCTGACGCTGTTCTAAAATGACAACTTTTAACACCAGGAAAACCCACGAGCCCACATCGCCAAGCTCCTGGCATCCCATGGCACGCTTTGGAGGGCAATGCTGGCTGGTCCAAGTGGGGAACCCACTGGGACAAGACCCAGCCAGGCACTTCCCCTACAGAAATAGGTCCCGACCCCAAACACCTCCCCGGGCTGGCGTCACCTTCGTGCCCAAGGGATGCCCTGGGGTCCCCCCCAGCCCCAGCTGCAGCCCCTGCCAGGACCTGCCTGGGGTCCCCCGCCCTAAAAAACAGCTTTGGGACTGATCCTTCCACACACTGACCCCAATCACCCCAACCAGCCCTAGCCAGTGGGGCAGTGGGGCACAGATCCCTGCACGCCCCCATGGACCCATCCCAAAGGGTTGCTGCCCCAACCCCCCTGGAATTTACATCCCCATGCACATGCTGGGTCCCGGACCCCCTCCAGCTCCCCCCCCCCCCCCCCCGCCAGGACACGGGGCCCCTCTTCCAGCACACCCCACATGCCCCTGTGCCCTCTGCCTGCACAGGCAGCATGGCCCCCCCCCAATAAAAAGGGGTCCCCCAAACATCAGGTGCATCCCCTGGGCCAGCTGTGAGGAAGGGAAAGGTGCCGGGGGGGGCACCCGTGAACACCATTGTCATTACAAACACCTGTAAATCAGGGGAGAGCCTGTATTTGGGGGATTTTGTGGCTTTCGCACCCCACTCCACTCCCCCAGCTGAAGGCAATCTGGGGTAGTAGGTTGAAGATAGTAGGGAAAATCCTCCAAGTGGTTTGTTCAAGGATGGGATTGTTTGAGGGCTCCTCAGAGAAAGCAATGATCCCAATCCCCCGTCCGGAATCTTTTTCTTGCATCCCCCCAGGGGTAACTGCACCTGCTGCTTCCCTAAAGAGCCTGTACACCAATGCACGGAGCATGGGAAATAAAGAGGAGGAGCTCGAGATCTGTGTTGGGTCGGGGGCCACGATCTTGGTGTGATCACTGAGACGTGGTGGGACAGCTCGCACGGCTGGAAGGCAGTCACGGAGGGCTACGAACTCTTCAGGAGAGACAGGCTGGGGAAGAGTTGCCCTTTATGTGAGGGAGCAATTAGAGTGCACCCAGCTCCAGCTGGGGGAGGGTGAAGGACAGGAGGAGAGTTTGTGGGTGAGAATTAAGGGGTGGGCTGGTATGGGGGAAACTGTTGTGGGGGTGTGCTACAGGTCACCAGATCAGGAGGAGGAGGAGATTGATGGGGCCTTCTACAAGCAGGTGGAAGTAGCCTTGTGATCCCGGGCCCTGGTTCTCATGTGGTCCTCAACTATCCAGGCATCTGCTGGGTAAGTTATCTAAACCCCCCTGTTCTCATGTGGTCCTCAACTATCCAGGCATCTGCTGGGTAAGTTATCTAACCCCCGCTGCCCAGAGCTGCCCCCAGCCCGGCCCTTGCTGGACCCTGGCCGGCTGCGGAGCGGGGGGCTCTCACCCTGCCCACCCCCAGGTCGGGAGGCTGCTGTGGGGGCTCTTTGCCCAGCCCCAGGGCATTGGCCCTGCTCTGACGGACACAGCCCCGCTGCGGGGCTCCTGGTGCCCCTGGCCCCCCGGCACCTGCCCACAGCAGGTTGTGGGGCAGCAGGGATTCATTAAAGCGCATTGAGGCTGCCTGGTGTCACCTGTGTGCTGGGGGGGCAGGGGACACCCGCGGGGTGAGGAGGAAGGCGAGGTGCCCACGGTGCCGCCAGAGCTGGCTGAGTGCCCTGCGCTGCTCCATGGGGCAGCCCCCGTCTGTCCCGCCTGCAGAGCCCGAATCTGGGCACTGGGGGCTGAGGTGCCAGCCAAATCCCTGCTCCTGAGCCGCCGTGGAGAGGAGGAGCCCCCAGTGCTCCCCGTGCCCCCCCGCAGGAGCCGGGGCAGCGCTCTCCGGGGTGCTCCGGGAGGGAGCTGGAGAAGACCCCCGGCTGCCGCCCATGCAAAGTGCCCCCGCTGTGGGGAGCCTCAGGAACCCTCCTCGATGCCTCCATCCTCCAGCAGTGCTTTTATTTCTCTGCAAAAAGCCAGGAAAAGGCTTCCTCCAGCCTCTGCTGGTGTTCTAGGGTCACCGGAGCATCCTGGGGCCGGTGGCACCGCTCCTGCTGGAGCAGAAAGTGTCTGGCAGAGGAAAGCGTAATCCCACAGTGTCCATTAAATGTGTTCTCACGTTTCTGCCCCGTTTTCCTTGCGGAGGTGCAGCAGCAGCATAGCTGGGTTAGAGGCGTCCCACGGCTGCCAGGGCTGCGGCTGCCAAGAGGAGACTCCAGAGGTGTGGGGGTTCCATGGGACTGCTCGTGCCTGGGGGGGGGAACAGGGAGTTAATGACTGCCGGAGGGTGCCAGCACGGTGCTGGCCGTGGGAAGGGGCTGGGGGCTCGCCTCTTAACTGCACTGAAAACACACGGCTGGGCCTTGCACCTTTTCTCTGCCAAAGAGACCAACAAAATCTGTGCACCGCCCTGCTCTGTGCCCCTCACCCCGCCCTGGCCGTGCCACAGAGGGCCCCCACTGCAAACCCCAAGGGAGAGCAGCTGGGAGCGTGCAGGGATGCGCAGGGAAGACCTGGTCTGAAGGCGAGCTCCCCACCTCCCCAAGCTGCCCAGGTTCCCCAAGCTCCCCACCTCCCCGAGCTCCCCACCTCCCCAAGCTCCCCGAGCTCCTCGAGCTCTCCACACGGAGGTGTTGCCTTCACCACGAGGCTCCCCTTCCCCTCACAGAGCCGGTGGCACGGGGCCCCCGTTCCTCTGCAGCCATGGCTGGAGGAGCGCAGGGAGCACGGTGGCGCCTGCCCAGGGCTGTGCCCATCTCCTGATGGTACCCACCCTGCTGCCTGCCCTTACCATTCACCAGTGCACAGTTGTAGTTGCTGCGCACACCATGGGAGCGGAGATGGATGACGTTTCCGCGTCTGTCACGGGTGAATTTGGTGACCCTGAAGACCTCATAGGGTGGGATGAGGACTTCATCCTCAGTAGGGAAGAAGGAGAAATGCTTGATGGGGACACCGTAGCAGGTGTACACAATGAAGAAGGTGTCCTGGCCAAAGGACTCAGCAACCATCTTCTGGCGGGATGTGGAGGTGAATTGGCCGAAGCGGACGGTCTGCTGGAGCTGGGCTGTGAAGCGGATGTCCTTGATGCCGCGGTAGACGCTGTTGCATTTGGGGCTCTGGGTCTTCTGCAGGGCGTGCACAGCCTCGGTCAGGAGGAAATGCAGCGTCTTGAAGGGGAAGGATTCCAGGTAGTGCTCACGGGAGCGCCCACCCTCACGCACAAGTGTGTTGAACTGCTTGTACAGGTCTGCCCTGTGAGTGTACGCCAG
Source organism: Anas acuta (assembly GCF_963932015.1). Lineage (NCBI taxonomy): Eukaryota > Metazoa > Chordata > Aves > Anseriformes > Anatidae > Anas > Anas acuta. Next base: position 787,111 of record NC_088979.1, on the reverse strand, counting down.
CACGGCCACCGCCTGCTCCTGCGGCAGCACCTGCGGGTTGGAGTTGCCCCACTGATTCTGCCAGCGCTCGGCTGCTCTTCTCCAGGTGTCTGCATAGGTCTTGTTTTGGAACTCAGTGCGGTTCACTGTTTTCAGCTTCTCCTCCATCATGCGGCTGCAGTTCTGGTACTGGTCATCAAAGGAGTCCCAGGCCATGTCCATCACCTCCTCTGTGATACCACGGACATCTCGCCTGCTGCCAGTGGCTGCGGTGCCAAACAGGGTGCTGGCCAGCAGCACCCAGCCCAGGGTGAGCTGCTCCATGTGCAGGAAGCTCCGGGGGTCCAGCCACAAGCGGGGATGCCCCAGGCAGCGCAGGACCCGGTCCTCTGCAACCGGCTGAGCTCAGCCGCTGAGTGCAGCAGTACAGGGCACGGGCGTCTGCTAGGGGGAGAGCGCAGGGTCGGAGAAGGCTGCAGGGAGAAGCGGAGCAGATGCATCAGGGGCACCTCCAAAGCCGCCCATGGCCCCCCTGGCACCAGAGGGAAGCACCCGCAGTGTGTGTCCCCAGCCACGGCCACCTGGGTCTTCCCCACCCCGATACCGGCCCGGACTCCAGCCCAACTACTTGCATCAAACACCGCAGACACCTGGGTTCCCCCGTGCAGCCCCGACATCCTCTGAGGCCGCAGCATTTGTGCCAGGAGGAGCCCTGGTGCTGCAGTGAGATGTTACCTCTGCTCTGTTGCATGCAGGACCCACGGCTCGGCGCTGCTGCAGGGTGCGTGGAGCTGGCTGCTCTGCCTTTTTATAGCAACCCCCAGACAGTTTGTGTTCCAGCCCCCCATGACCACCCAGTTGCTGCTGGGCAGCTGCAAAAGGCTGCAGGGAAACCAACAGGAAATCGCCTTTTATCAGTTTCCCATGCTCTAGGGCGTGCCTGTGTGTGTCCCAGTCCCTTGGGTGCTGAGAGGTGAGGCGCAGGCTCTGCAGCCCTCAGTGCAGAGGGGCTCCCGCAGGAGCAGACACTGGCTTGTCCTGGTTTTGGCTGGGATCGAGTTGCTTTTCATCACCGTAGCTGGTGTGGGGCTTTGGTTTTACGATGAGAATGGTGCTGATAACACACTGCTGGCTTAGATGCTGCTGAGCAGTGCTCACACTAAGCCAAGGACTTCTGAGCTGCTCACACTGTGGCGGGGTTGGCTGAGGGGCTGCCATTGCTCAGGGACAGGTTGGGCATGGGTCAGAGGGTGGTGAGCAATCGTTTTGTGCATCCCTTTCTTCAGTTTTCTTGCTTGCTTATTTTCTGTCTTTCTTTCTCATTAAACTCTCTTTCTCTCAGCCTGCCAGTCTGTGCACTTTTCCTCTTGTCAGCTCTCTCCCCTTCCCCGGTGGGGAGGTGACTGAGGAGGTGGCTGTGCGGTGCTGAGCTCTCTGCTGCATTCCACCACAGCGCTGCTTTTAGCACCTAGTGTGAGGCCAGAAGGTACCTGAGATACTGTGAGAGATCAGCAGACCTGAGCAGACAATGCTCGATGGGACAAACTGGTTTAGAATTTGTGCTCATGGTGCGTTTGTTTAGCAGCCCCCGGTTGCAATGCTGATTTATTTGCTCTCCAGGTTGCCTTGTGTAAGCCCTCTCCTGCTGCGTATGCTCCCCGTGCTGCCATCAGCACCTCCGAGGGCTGCTTGAAGGCTGCTGGGGGCAGCTGGCTGTGCCTTCCCCAGCCTGGTGTGCGGGGGGTGTGTGGGTGCAAAACCAGCAAACTTTGGGCTGCACCAACCAGCCAGTACATGGGCCAAGTGCATGGGCCAAGCCCCAGCATGTTGCAGTGATTTGTGTCTCTTTGGAATTGCCAGGGTGATGACACACCTTTTTGAAGCATTCTGCCTGGTTTTTAGGATTCTGCAGTTTTTCAGGGGTGAATATCCAAAGCACTGGAGGTGCCCACTGCTCTAGATGCCTGGTAATTACAAGGACCGCTCTCTCACTCCCCCTCCTTAGATCAGGAGGGGAAGAAGTAAAGCAAAGAACAACTCACGGGTTGAGATAAGGATAATTTAATTAAAGGGAAATAATAATAATAATAATAATTAAAGATTATTAAGAACTAAACAATTTAACTAAAGGGAAAAAAAAGGGAAAGGAGAAAAGGTAGGGGTAAAGGAAAAAAAAGGAGGAAAACAAAGAAATAAAACAAATGAAGGCTATGTGGAAGTGCAGAGGAAAGAAATTACGCTCTACTTCCCACAAATGAGCGATGATTAATGATGTCCTTGAAGCAGGGCCTCAATGCACGTAGCCGGTGTTCGGGAGGAGGACCGACGTTTTCCCGAGAGCCCACCCCTCCCCTCTTCTTCCTGTTCCCACCTTCTATTGCTGAGTGTGACACCAGATGGTATGGAATATCCCTTTTTTTGGTTTAGGTCAGCTGCCCTGGGGATGTTTCTCTTCTCACTGTTTGCCCACCCCCTAGGAGGGTTAGAGAGAGACCCGATGCTGTGCCGGCACTGCTCAGCAGCAGACACAACCCTGCTGTGATCCCACTGCTGTTCCAGCTCCAAGTGCAGAGCACAGCACTGCTTGGGCTGCTGCAGGGGAAGTTAACATCCCAGCCAGACCCAGTACATCCTCCACCCCTTATTCCATAACATTTGTGTCACACTCAGATCCCCCATACTTTAGCATACAAGTATTCTCATCATTATTCCTTGTCCTTTAACAGGACAAGGATTTAACAGGGCAGGATTAATAGGCAGGTGTATGTTTTCATTCCATAGGTCTTTCTTGGAAAATGTTCATAAGAACTGTTGATGATTAGGTCTTCATCTGCCAAAGTGGCCACTCAGGGCAGGTGGAGTTGGATGTCTGGACGCCAGCACCAGCTTCGCTCAAGTCCTTGTTGCACCGCCCGGCTCCTTGCAAAGTTGACCTGTCGTTGATCCTACAGCGTCTTCCTACAACATCTAACTTAGATTACAGATTAGTTTTCTCTCAGTGTCAAATCTCCTTGAGGCACACACTTGATGTCCCCATTCTTTTGCATGACCCACCTGGTATACTCTGGTCCTTGGGCAAAGACAATCCCATGAGTGGGTTTGCCTTTTCCCGAGGCAGGAGCAACCCACGCTGCCTTCCCCATCCACCTTCCTACATGCACTACGGGGACTTCAGCTCCTTTCACTGTGTGTAGGGGTTTTGTTTCGGCAGGACCAGCACGGCTGTCAGACCCCCTATTGTTAACTAGCCAAGTGGCTTCTGGTAGATTTGTGTCCCCTTGTTTCCAAGTCCCAGCCCCCAATGCTCGTAACATAGTCTTTAACAGTCCATGGTACCTCTCAACCTTCCCAGAAGCTTGTGGGTGATAAGGGATGTGGTACACCCACTCAACACCATGCCTCTTTGCCCAGGAGGTAACAAGATTGTTTCGGAAATGACTCCCATTGTCAGACTCAATTCTCTCTGGTGTACCATGTCGCCACAACACTTGTCTTTCCAGGCCCAAGATAGTGTTTCGGGCCGTGGCATGGTTTACAGGGTATGTTTCCAGCCACCCAGTAGTTGCTTCTACCATGGTGAGTACGTACCGTTTGCCTTGGCGTGTTTGTGGGAGTGGTCCGATATAGTCAATTTGCCAGGCCTCACCATATCGAAACCCTGTCCACCTCACCCTGTTCCAGGGAGATTTTACCTTCATGGCTTTCTTGATTGCAGCACAGGTCTCACACTCATGGGTAACCTGTGTGATGGCCTCAATGGTCAAGTCCACCCCTCGATCAAGAGCCCATCTGTAAGTGGCATCCCTCCCCAGATGTCCTGATGTTTCATGGGCCCATCGAGCTACAAACAGCTCACCCTTACGTTCTCAGTCTAGGTCCACCTGAGCCACTTCAGTTTTTGAAGCTTGATCCACTTCTTCATTGTTCCGATGTTCTTCAGTAGCGCAACTCTTGGGCATGCGGGCATCTATATGACGTACTTTAACATCCAGGTTTTCTACCCGGGCAGCAATATCTTGCCACAGGGTAGCAGCCCAGATAGGTTTCCCTCTGCGCTGCCAGTTGCTCTCTTTCCATTGCTGCAGCCACCCCCACAGAGCATTTGCCACCATCCATGAGTCAGTGTAAAGATACAATACTGGCCAATTTTCTCTTTAGGCGATCTCTTGGGCTAGTTGTATGGCTTTTACTTCTGCATACTGACTCGACTCACCTTCTCCTTCCATGGCCTCCACAATGCGTCGTGTGGGACTGCACACAGCATCTTTCCACGATGGCTCCCTACCACACAGCAGGATCCGTCAGTAAACAACGCATACTGCTTTCTGCCTTCTGGCAACTCATTGTATGGTGGAGCCTCTTCAGCACGGGTTACCTCTTCTGTTGGCACTCCAAAATCTCTGCCTTCTGGCCAGTCCATAATCTCTTCCAGGATTCCTGGGCGATTGGGTTTTCCCATTCGAGCCCGCTGTGTAATTAACGCTATCCACTTACTCCATGTAGCATCAGTTGCATTGTGTGTAGTGGGAATTTTCTCTTTGAACATCCAATGTAACACAGGTAACCGCAGTGCCAAGAGGAGCTGTGCCTCTGTACCCACAACTTCTGAAGCAGCTCGAACACCCTCATATGCTGTGAGTATTTCTTTTTCAGTTGGGGTGTAATTGGCTTCTGATCCTCGATAGCCCCGACTCCAGAAGCCCAGAGGTCGGCCTCGAGTTTCTTCTGGGGTTTTCTGCCAAAGGCTCCAGGTGAGGCCATGCTCCCCAGCTCCAGTGTACAGTATGTTTTGCACAGATGGTCTACGGACATGCCCAAGGTCTACTGAACGAGCAATTTCTTGTTTGAGTTGTTCAAAGGCCTGTTGTTGCTCAGGGCCCCACTCGAAATAGTTTCTCTTTCGAGTCACTCGATATAGAGGACTCACAAGCTGACTATAGCTTGGCACATGCATTCTCCAGAATCTCATGAGGCCTAGGAAAGCTTGCATTTATTTTTTGCTAGTTGACGGAGACATTGTTGTTATTTTATTGATAACATCCTTTGGAATGTGGCGACGCCCATCCTGCCATTTTACCACCAAGAACTGGATTTCCTGCGCAGGCCCCATGACCTTACTCTGTTTAATGGCAAAACCAGCTTTCAGGAGAATTTCGATTACTTTCCTCCCTTTCCCCATAATTTCTTCATCTGTGTTCCCCACACGAGGATGTCATCAATGTACTGCAGGTGCTCAGGAGCTCCCCTTTGTTCCAGTGCAGACTGGATCAGTCCATGGCAAATGGTAGGGCTGTGTTTCCACCCCTGAGGCAGCCGATTCCAGGTGTATAGGATGCCCCTCTGTCCTGGTTTCAGTTAGAACAGAATTAATTTTCTTCCTAGTAGCTGGTGGAATGCTGTGTTTTGGCTTAGGATGAGAAGAGTGCTGATAACACCCCGATGCTTTAATTGTTGCAGAGCAGTGCTTATACTAAGCCAAGGACATCTCAGCCTTTTGCTCTGTCCTGCCAATGGGCAGGCTGGGGGTGCAGTAAGAGCTGGGAGGGGACAGACCCAGGACAGGTGACCCAAACTAGCCAAAGGGGTATTCCATACCATCTGACGTCATGCTAAACAATATATAGGGGTGGCTAGCCAGGGGGAGGGGGCCGGACTGCTCGGGGTTAGGCTGGGCATCGGTCAGCGAGTGGTGAGCAATTGCATTGTGCATCCGTCCCAGAGAGGGAGGGGGGAGGGTGAGCGAACGGCTGCGTGGTGTTTAGCTGCCGGCCGGGTTAAACCACGACACCCTCCAAGTGAAAGCAAACTGCGGCCTGCATGCTGCTGCCAAAGGGATGGAGAAAAATGCATTAGCAATATCAGTTCTGGCATACCACTTGGCTGCCTTTGACTCTAGTTTGTACTGGAGTTCCAGCATGTCCGGCACTGCACCACTCAGTGGTGGCGTGACTTCATTCAGGGCTCGATAGCCCACTGTTAGCCTCCACTCAGCATTAGACTTTCGTACTGGCCATATAGGACTATTAAAGGGTGAGCGAGTCTTGCTGATTACTCCCTGACTCTCCAGTCGGTGAATCAACTCATGGATGGGAATCAGGGAGTCTCGGTTGGTGCGATATTGCCGTCGGTGCACCGTTGTAGTAGCAATTGGTACTTGTTGTTTTTCAACCTTCAGCAATCCTACAACAGAAGGGTCTTCTGAAAGGCCAGGCAGGGTAGACAGCTGCCTAATCTTCTCTGTGCTCAAAGCAGCTATGCCAAAAGCCCTTAGGAGCCCCTCTTCTTGCTGCTGTTCCAGCAGTTCTTTCTTTCTGTTCTTTCAGAACCAGAGGCGCAAAAATGTGAGGAGGGCGAGGGGTTTAGGGGGAACGTATGGGCCTGAAGCTAGTCACATCGGACATTATATGCAAGGATTGCTGATTTCACGTGAGGTGTACGACTAATAAATCCATCTGGTACGTAGCTTCATGAGTAATGGGGAGGAGCCTAGATGTTGACGAGGTATGTCTGTCAAGCATTCATCTTATGGGGCCTTGTTCTGGTCGGAAGAGTGTGATTGTGGTGCTGGAGTGCTGGGTGTTGGGGCATTCATCCTGGGTCCGTTGGGGAGGGTAGTCCACCGAGTAGGGTATGTCCGTTAACATATGATGGGTTTAGTCCGTTATGGGGCCTTGTTCTGTTCTTTTTGCTGTTCTTTCAGTTCACGTACCCGAGCAGCTAGGATTGAGGTAGGTACACCATCCCATTGCCTCATATCCTCCCCATGGTCACTCAAATAAAACCAATAGGTGCCACGTGGTGTGCGTCTTGGGTACTCTCTCTCTTGAGCAGGCAAATGCTGATTCTTAGTGGCTGAAGCATCACTCCGTCTAGATGAGGGGGAATATGGGGAATATGCTCGTTCCACGAGGTGGTCAAGTCTTTCAGACAGTTTCTCCACAGCTGAGACACAGGACTGTAGCAGAGCAGAGAGGTTGTCTTCATATTTTTGAAGCTGGCAGGACATATCACACATTGTTGGTCCCATCCCTTCATCCCAGTTAATTACTGCCAGGGTACTGGCATGTGCTGATGGTGCACTCCGCACAAATTTACGCCACATGGATGTCATGCAGTGTACTTCATCGGGGTCTTGAGGTGTCTGGGCATTGTCCAAATCACTGAAAATCATCTCCCGCACAGCTAATTCCCGCAGATGCTGGAGACCTTTATCCATAGTTGTCCACTTGCCTACGTGATATACAATATCTTCCTTATGGGGATATCTTCCTTTCACAGCTGCCAGAAGTCGTCTCCAGAGGCTGAGGACCTGTGCTCCTCTCCTAATTACTTAGTCCATTTCTCTAGAGAGGGATCCCAGCTGCTTGGCTTCATTGCCTTCTAATTGTTGGCTATTGGCCCCAGCATCCCAGCATCGAAGCAGCCAGGTGAGAATGTGTTCACCTGGGCATCGGCCATAATCCTTTCGTATTTCTCGCAACTCACTCAGCAATAGGGATCGAGTGATTTCTGATTCCTTTATGATTTCTGTCTCGTCTTCCTGATGTTTTTGTGATGGCTCTGCTTTAGAGGTGCCTGCCATTTCCCCTTCTCCCTCCTCCTTAGGAGAGGCTTCTTCCCTTACTAAACGAGCTGACCTCCGTTTCCATTGTTTTGACTTGATTTTGGGGGTGACTGATACCATAGTCGGTTGGTCCTCTGGGTCAGCCACAGCGTGTGTTATCTGGTCATCAGACTCAGAAACTTCCTCCCTCTCTGCAAGGTGCTGGATGATGTTAAACAGTGTTTGATAGGAGTAAGCCAGGACCCAGCACAATGCTGCAAGCTGTCGTTCTCCGGCATTATCAGGGTCAGGACATAAAACTCTCAAACATTCTACCAGGTTTTTAGGATTTTGCACTTGCTCAGGGGTGAAGTTCAAAACTATTGGAGGAGACACCCGTGACAAGGATCTGCCAACATCGTCCCACACACCTTGCCACTCACCACAAGACTGTTTCAAGACAGATTCCCAGGTCAGCTTTCTAAACAATTGACTCATCTTAGAGAGAAGAGGAAACTCGTTATTCAGAATTAGAAATAGCAATACATGGGTTACACATGGCTGTTCAAAATACTCCCAAACTGTGGTAATTAGCCCACTGTGAAAGAAGGAAAAGGTACTGTTAGAAATGGCTCAATCTTCAAAATAGGATTAAATAAAAAATAGGATTTATTAAAAGAATAGAGGTAAGCAAACAGCGCTGGGTGCATCGGGAGCCTCCGCTCCACCAGGACGCACACCAGTTACATCAAGTGGCTGATTTTTATGCTCCTAGACTAATACATATTCATTACTACTTCTAAAAAAACAGGTTATTATAATTAGTTTCCAGGGTCCAGTCCCTCCTACTGGAGCATGCGCATCAGTATCCGGTGGTCCCTCTGGGGGTCTCTAGGGGTCTTGCATGCTGAAGGCTCGTAGTCTTCCTCTCCAAGTTTTTTTTTTTGTCCTTCCCTTTGTACTCCTTTGGCACCGTATCAAGTTTATAGAACATCCCCTGCAGGTCTTGTCTCCCAGCCATCCTTCAGCTTCTTTTTTCTTCTTCTTAATCTCTTGGCCACCTGGCCAGATATCAGAGGCTTGCATAGTATCCCATAACAGTCACTAGTTGTTATCAGTTGTTCTGAAACCCCCAGATATCAAAGACTTCATACAAACACAAATAACTTTCTTATTGACACTTTATGAGTAATTAAAACATTCCTCACCAGCCATTCACAGGGACAGTCACACCTATAGCAGTGTTAAGTTAATCTCGAGGAAGACAAAAAAAAGGCTGTAACTGTTAGAAATAGAAGTCTGGAATAACAAAAGCAAACAGGTTCATAAATTTAAGGAGTATTTTCTGAAGACTTGATAAATTGACTAGAATGAGGGGGAGACTGGGACACACTGCATCTGTGGTTCAAGAATTAAATTGCCAGTGCAGGACCCAGAGGCAGACAGGATTCAAACAGAATTGTTCTTTATGGACACGAATTGTTAAAACATTCCTCACAGTACCATTCCTGATATTACTAATAAACTGGTATCCAGATGAGGAAAGGAAGGCAGTGTAGTTCTGAATATTCTCTAAAAGATGGTTTCCATGAGACCCACATGATAACAGCGCAGGGCCTGAATGCCAGATTAAACTCAAGGCCAGTGCTTGGCAGCACAGCGAATTCAAAAAAATGAACACAGATTGTAGCACTTTGTTGATCGGATATATAGGAGAAAGGAGACCATGACACGGATTGCATGACATATGATCAAACAAGCCAGTATTAACAGGACACTGAACATGGTGACTAGCAAGTAAGTGTGTTAGTTGTACGCGCTTTGATCAATTCTATTCTTATCTCAACCCTTTGAGCCCCACATTGAGTACCAAAAAGGACTGTGGTGGTTTTACCGTGCTGGGTAGCTAAACACCACAACCGCTCTCTCACTTCCCCTCCTTAGATCAGGAGGGGGAGAAGTAAAGCAAAGAACAACTCACGGGTTGAGATAAGGATAATTTAATTAAAGGGAAATAATAATAATAATTAAAGAAAGATTATTATGAACTAAACAATTTAACTAAAGGAAAAAAAAAAGGAAAGGGGAAAAGGGAAGGGAAAAGGAAAAAAAAAAAAGGAGGAAAACAAAGAAATAAAACAAATGAAGGCTATGTGGAAGTACAGAGGACAGAAATTACTCTCTACTTCCCACAAATGAGCGATGATTAATGATGTCCTTGAAGCAGGGCCTCAACGCACGGAGCTGGTGTTCGGGAGGAGGACCGACGTTTTCCCGAGAGCCCACCCCTCCCCTCTTCTTCCTGTTCCCACCTTTTATTGCTGAGTGTGACACCACATGGTATGGAACATCCCTTTTATTGGTTTAGGTCAGCTGCCCTGGGGATGTTTCTCTTCTCACTTCTTGCCCACCCCCTAGGAGGGTTAGAGAGAGGCCCGATGCTGTGCCAGCACTGCTCAGCAGCAGACACAACCCTGCTGTGATCCCACTGCTGTTCCAGCTCCAAGTGCAGAGCACAGCACTGCTTGGGCTGCTGCAGGGGAAGTTAACGTCCCAGCCAGACCACATCCTTGCCACACTCCCTGCCACTCATAACCATCCTGCCTCGGGACAGGGGTCTGGGTGGCATTCCTAAGTAGTTGTTTAACCTTAAACAAAACCTGAAGTGCATTCAGGAGACATTACAATAAGAACATGCTGGTCGGAACATCCCAAGGACATTCAGATTTTGAGGAGCTACTGTAAGTAGCCTGGGGGAGAAAGGGCAGGTGAAGGAGAAAGGGGGAGTGAACAGGTGGGGAAAACATCTTCCCTTGTCCCCTTCACAGACTGTCTCCCTGAAAAGAAAAGGTAAATGACGTAATTAGTACTAGTTTCTGAGATATGGTTTCCAAAGTATGGAAGTGATGGCAATGCTGAGTACAAATACCAGATTACAGAATCCCAGAACCATCTAGGTTGGAAGATCACCCAGCCCAACCTCTGACCTAACACTAACCAGTCCTCCACTAACCCATATCACTGAGCTCTACAGGTAAATGTCCTTTAAAGACCTCCAGGGATGGTGACTCCACCACTTCCTTGGCCAGCCCATCCCAATGCCTCACAACCCTCTCAGTAAAGAAGTTCTTCCTAACATCCAACCCAAACCTCACCTGGCACAACTTAAGCCCATTCCCCCTCGTCCTGTCACCAGGCACATGGGAGAACAGACCAACCCCCACCTCGCTACAGCCTCCTTTAAGGTACCTGTAGTCTCATCCTTTAAGGTACCTATCAGTCTCATGACCAGTAATTCTATCATATCATAAGCCAGTGCTACACAGTAAGCAGCAAACTAACCTTAAACCAGCCCCCCAGAACAATAAACAGCACAACAGGGAACACATACAGTAAGTAATGTGCTATATAACGGAATTCAGAAAACAGGCACAGCAGACCTCAGATCAAAACAAAACAAAAACAAACAAACAAACAAACAAAACAGCACTATTAAGCTGATATAATGGTTACAATAATTTTCTTTTAACATGCTCTCATCACATCTGTCACTATCTCAGCTCTTTGGGCCCCACGTTAGGTGTCAAAAGAACTGTTGTGGTTTAACCAGCACCACACAGACGCTCTTCCTCCCCACAGTGGGATGGGGGAGAGAATCGAGAAAAACAAAAAAAAAAAAAAAGAAAAAAAAAAGTAAAAGTTTTTGAGTTGAGATAAAGACAGTTTAATAGGACAGAAAAGTAAAAAAAATAAGAAGAATAATCAAAATGGTAGTAAGAATAATAACACGTCCAAACAAGCGATGCACAATGCAATTGCTCACCACCTGCTGATGGATGCCCAGCTTATCCCTGAGCAGCCTGCGCCCCCACCCCAGCTAGCCACCCCTATATATTGTCCAGCATGACCCCACATGGTGTGGAATACCCCTTTGGCCAGTTGGGGTCCTGGTCCAGGGGACCAGGTCCAGGTCCAGGGGACCCCTTTGGTCCAGGGGACAGGTCCTGGGCCTGTCCCCTCCCAGCTCCTGCTGCACCCCCAGCCTGCCCGCTGGCAGGACAGAGCGGGAAGCTGAGACGTCCTTGGCTTACTGTGAGCACTGCTCTGCAACAATTAAAACATCAGTGTGATATCAAGAGTAGTCTCATCCTAAATCCCAAACACAGCACCATATCAGCTATGGTCTGCAGCCAAGGGAAGCACCTTCCCCTGTGTGAGCTGGGGGCTCATGCACTCACCCCTCATCCACAGACCCCCTGGGGTCACCAGCACAGACCCTCTGTATGCCTGGTGCCCTAGCCCAGCCCAAAACCCCTGCTGCTGGCTGGTTGGTGCAGCCCAAAGTTTGCTGGTGAATGCAGCCGCACACCCCACGCACACCAGGCTGGGGAAGGCACAGCCAGCTGCCCCCAGCAGCCTTCAAGCAGCCCTCGGAGGTGCTGATGGCAGCACGGGGAGCATACGCAGCAGGAGGGGGCTTACACAAGGCAACCTGGAGAGCAAATAAATCAGCATTGCAACCGGGGGCTGCTAAACAAACGCACCATGAGCACAAATTCTAAACCAGTTTGTCCCATCGAGCATTGTCTGCTCAGGTCTGCTGATCTCTCACAGTATCTCAGGTACCTTCTGGCCTCACACTAGGTGCTAAAAGCAGCGCTGTGGTGGAATGCAGCAGAGAGCTCAGCACCGCACAGCCACCTCCTCGGTCACCTCCCCACCGGGGAAGGGGAGAGAGCTGACAAGAGGAAAAGTGCACAGACTGGCAGGCTGAGAGAAAGAGAGTTTAATGAGAAAGAAAGACAGAAAATGAGCAAGAAAGAAAACTGAAGAAAGTGATGCACAGAACAGTTGCTCACCACCCTCTGACCCATGCCCAGCCTGTCCCTGAGCAATGGCAGCCCCTCAGCCAACCCTGCCACAGTGTGAGCAGCACAGAAGTCCTTGGCTCTGTGTCAGCACTGCTCAGCAGCATCTAAGCCAGCAGTGTGTTATCAGCACCATTCTCATCCTAAAACCAAAGCCCCACACCAGCTACTGTGATGAAAAGCAACTCGATCCCAGCCAAAACCAGGACAAGCCAGTGTCTGCTCCTGCGGGAGCCCCTCTGCACTGAGGGCTGCAGAGCCTGCGCCTCACCTCTCAGCACCCAAGGGACTGGGACCCACACACGCCCTAGAGCATGGGAAACTGCTTAAAGGCGATTTCCTGTTGGTTTCCCGGCAGCCTTTTGCAGCAGCCCAGCAGGAAGTGGGTGGTCATGGGGGCTGGAACACAAACTGTCTGGGGCTCCACGCACCCTGCAGCAGCACCGAGCTGTGGGTCCTGCATGCAACAGAGCAGAGGTAACATCTCACTGCAGCACCAGGGCTCCTCCTGGCACAAATGCTGCGGCCTCAGAGGATGTCGGGGCTGCACGGGGGAACCCAGGTGTCTGCGGTGTTTGATGCAAGTAGTTGGGCTGGAGTCCGGGCCGGTATCGGGGTGGGGAAGACCCAGGTGGCCGTGGCTGGGGACACACACTGCGGGTGCTTCCCTCTGGTGCCAGGGGGGCCATGGGCGGCTTTGGAGGTGCCCCTGATGCATCTGCTCCGCTTCTCCCTGCAGCCTTCTCCGACCCTGCGCTCTCCCCCTAGCAGACGCCCGTGCCCTGTACTGCTGCACTCAGCGGCTGAGCTCAGCCGGTTGCAGAGGACCGGGTCCTGCGCTGCCTGGGGCATCCCCGCTCGTGGCTGGACCCCCGGAGCTTCCTGCACATGGAGCACCTCGGCCTGGGCTGGGTGCTGCTGGCCAGCACCCTGTTTGGCACTGCAGCCACTTGCAGCAGGCGAGATGTCCGTGGTATCACAGAGAAGGCGATGGACATGGCCTGGGACTCCTTTGATGACCAGTACCAGAACTGCAGCCGCATGATGGAGGAGAAGCTGAAAACAGTGAACCTCACTGAGTTCCAAAACAAGGTGTATGCAGACACCTGGAGAAGAGCAGCCGAGCACTGGCAGAAGCAGTGGGGCAACTCCAACCCGCAGGTGCTGCCACAGGAGCAGGCGGTGGCCGTGCTGGCGTACACTCACAGGGGGAACCTGTCCAACCAGCTCAACGCAGCTACGCATAAGGGTGGGCGCTCCCGTGAGCACTACCTCCAGTCCTTCCCCTTCAAGACGCTGCATTTCCTCCTGACCGAGGCTGTGCACACCCTGATGAAGACCAAGAGCCCCAAATGCAACAGAGTCTACCGCGGTGTCAATGGCACTCGCTTTACAGCCAAGCTCACGGAGACCGTCCGCTTCGGCCAGTTCACCTCCACCTCCCTCCAGAAGGAGGTTGCTGAGTCCTTTGGCCAGCACACCTTCTTTTTTGTGAACACCTGCTACGGTGTCCCCATCTGGAGCTTCTCCTTCTTCCCAAAACAGGAGGAAGTCCTCATCCCACCCTATGAGGTCTTCAAGGTCACCAACTTCACCCCTGGCAGAGACGGAAACTTCATCCATCTCCGCTCCCATGGCGTGCGCAGCAACTACAACTGTACACTGGTGAATGGTAAGGGCAGCCAGCAGGGTGAGTGCCCCCGGGAGATGACTGGTGACAGGGCACAGCCCTGGGCAGGCGCCGCCGTGCTCCCCGCACTCCTCCAGCCATGGCTGCAGAGGAACGGGGGCCCCGTGCCACCGGCTCTGTGAGGGGAAGGGGAGCCTCGTGGTGAAGGCAACACCTCCGTGTGGGGAGCTCGGGGAGGTGGGGAGCTTGGGGAACCTGGGGAGCTTGGGGAGGTGGGGAGCTCGCCTTCAGACCAGGTCTTCCCTGCGCATCCCTGCATGCTCCCAGCTGCTCTCCCTTGGGGTTTGCGGTGGGGGCCCTCTGTGGCACGGCCAGGGCGGGGCGAGGGGCACAGAGCGGGGCGGTGCACAGATGTTGTTGGTCTCTTTGGCAGAGAAAAGGTGCAAGGCCCAGCCGTGTGTTTTCAGTGTAGTTAAGAGGCGAGCCCCCAGCCCCTTCCCACGGCCAGCACCGTGCTGGCACCCTCCGGCAGTCATTAACTCCCTGTCTCCCCCCAGGCACGAGCAGTCCCAGGGAACCCCCACACCTCTGGAGTCTCCTCTTGGCAGCCGCAGTCCTGGCAGCCGTGGGACGCCTCTAACCCAGCTATGCTGCTGCTGCACCTCCGCAAGGAAAACGGGGCAGAAACGTGAGAACACATTTAATGGACACTGTGGGATTACGCTTTCCTCTGCCGGATGCTTTCTGCTCCAGCAGGAGCGGTGCCACCGGCCCCACGATGCTCCGGTGGCCCTAGAACACCAGCAGAGGCTGGAGGAAGCCTTTTCCTGGCTTTTGCAGAGAAATAAAAGCACTGCTGGAGGATGGAGGCATCGAGGAGGGTTCCTGCGGCTCCCCGCAGCGGGGGCACTTTGCATGGGCGGCAGCCGGGGGTCTTCTCCAGCTCCCTCCCGGAGCACCCCGGAGAGCGCTGCCCCGGCTCCTGCGAGGAGGCACGGGGAGCACTGGGGGCTCCTCCTCTCCACGGCAGCTCAGGAGCAGGGATTTGGCTGGCACCTTGTGGTGGTTTTACCATGCTGGGCAGCTGAACACCACAACCGCTCTCTCATTCCTTAGATGAGGAGGGGGAAAAGTGAAGCAAAGAACAACTCACGGGTTGAGATAAGGATAATTTAATTAAAGGGAAATAATAATAATAATAATTAAAGAAAGATTATTATGAACTAAACAATTTAACTAAAGGGAAATAAAAAGGGAAAAGGGAAAAGGGAGGGGGAAAGGGAAAATAAAAAAAAAAAAGGAGGAAAACAAAGAAATAAAACAAATGAAGGCTATGTGGAAGTGCAGAGGAAAGAAATTACGCTCTACTTCCCAGAAATGAGCGATGATTAATGATGTCCTTGAAGCAGGGCCTCAACGCACGGAGCTGGTGTTCGGGAGGAGGACCGACGTTTTCCCAACGAGAGCCCACCCCTCCCCTCTTCTTCCTGTTCCCACCTTTTATTGCTGAGTGTGACACCACATGGTATGGAACATCCCTTTTTTTGGTTTAGGTCAGCTGCCCTGGGGATGTTTCTCTTCTCACTTTTTGCCCACCTCCTAGGAGGGTCAGAGAGACTCCTGGTACTGTGCCAGCACTGCTCAGCAGCAGACACAACCCTGGTGTGATCCCACTGCTGTTCCAGCTCCAAGTATAGAGCACAGCACTGCTTGGGCTGCTGCAGGGGAAGTTAACATCCCAGCCAGACCCAGTACACACCTCAGCCCCCAGCGCCCAGATTTGGGCTCTGCAGGTGGGATGGATGGGGGCTGCCCCACGGAGCAGCGCAGGGCACTCAGCCAGCTCTGGCGGCACCGTGGGCACCTCGCCTTCCTCCTCACCCCGCGGGTGTCCCCTGCCCCCCCAGCACACAGGTGACACCAGGCAGCCTCAATGCGCTTTAATGAATCCCTGCTGCCCCACAACCTGCTGCGGGCAGGTGCCGGGGGGCCAGGGGCACCAGGAGCCCCGCAGAGGGACTGTGTCCGTCAGAGCAGGGCCGATGCCCTGGGGCTGGGCAAAGAGCCCCCACAGCAGCCTCCCGACCTGGGGGTGGGCAGGGTGAGAGCCCCCCGCTCCGCAGCCGGCCAGGGTCCGGCAAGGGCCGGGCTGGGGGCAGCTCTGGGCAGCGGGGGTTAGATAACTTACCCAACAGACGCCTGGATAATTGAGGACCACATGAGAACAGGGGGGTTTAGATAACTTACCCAACAGATGCCTGGATAGTTGAGGACCACATGAGAACCAGGGCCCGGGATCACAAGGTTACTTCCACCTGCTTGTAGAAGGCCCCATCAATCTCCTCCTCCTCCTGATCTGGTGACCTGTAGCACACCCCCACAGCAGTTTCCCCCATACCAGCCCACCCCTTAATCCTCACCCACAAGCTCTCCTCCTGTCCTTCACCCTCCCCCAGCTGGAGCTGGGTGCACTCTAATTGCTCCCTCACATAAAGGGCAACTCTTCCCCAGCCTGTCTTTCCTAAAGAGTTCATAGCCCTCTGTGACTGCCTTCCAGCTGTGCAAGCTGTCCCACCACGTCTCAGTGATCACACCATAATCGTGGCCCCCGACCCAACACAGATCTCGAGCTCCTCCTCTTTATTTCCCATGCTCCGTGCATTGGTGTACAGGCTCTTTAGGGAAGCAGCAGGTGCAGTTATCCCTGGGGGGATGCAAGAAGATGATTCCAGACGGGGGATTGGGATCATTGCTTTCTCTGAGGAGCCCTCAAACAATCCCATCCTTGAACAAACCACTCGGAGGATTTTCCCTACTATCTTCAACCTACTACCCCAGATTGCCTTCAGCTGAGGGGTGCGAAAGCCACAAAATCCCCTAAATACAGGCTCTCCCCTGACTTACGGGTGTTTGTAATGACAATAGGGTTCACGGGTGCCCCCCCGGCACCTTCCCCTTCCTCACAGCTGGCCCAGGGGATGCACCTGATGTTTGGGGGACCCCTTTTTATTGGGGGGGGGCCATGCTGCCTGTGCAGGCAGAGGGCACAGGGGCATGTGGGGTGTGCTGGAAGAGGGGCCCTGTGTCCTGGCGGGGGGCTGGAGGGTGTCTGGGACCCAGCATGTGCATGGGGATGTAAGTTCCAGGGGGGGTGGGGCAGCAACCCTTTGGGATGGGTCCATGGGGGCATGCAGGGATCTGTGCCCCACTGGCTAGGGCTGGTTGGGGTGATTGGGGTCAGTGTGTGGAAGGATAAGTCCCAAAGCTGTTTTTTAGGGAGGGGGACCCCAGGCAGGTCCTGGCAGGGGCTGCAGCTGGGGCTGGGGGGGACCCCAGGACATCCCTTGGGCACGAAGGTGACGCCAGCCCGGGGAGGTGTTTGGGGTCGGGACCTATTTCTGTAGGGGAAGTGCCTGGCTGGGTCTTGTCCCAGTGGGTTCCCCACTTGGACCAGCCAGCATCGCCCTCCAAAGCGTGCCATGGGATGCCAGGAGCTTGGCGATGTGGGCTCGTGGGTTTTCCTGGTGTTAAAAGTTGTCATTTTAGAACAGTGTCAGGCTACGCTTCGCTGGCGGGGAATTAAAGGAGATCCCAGTTCCTGAGGGCTTGCGTCTGCTTCTTCTCTGAGCATGGTGCTCCTGGTGAGGGACAGCCTTCCCCTCAGTGGCTCTGCAGTGGCCAAAATTGCTTTGTGATGGGCTTTGCGGGTGATTTGGCACCGCAGCCCGATCCCACACCCAGGATGCTTTCTCGCACGCCAGCCAGCACTGCTCCAACCTCGGGTACATGCTGCGAGCCCGGACAGAGGCACCTGGCTTCGCACCACTTACCCATGTGAGATATGTTCATCTAATTCGTGTCAGTATGGAAGAATGCCAGGGCCGCACGGTATAATGCCCTGCCCTGGTCAGGCCTCACCTGGAGTGCTGGGTCCAGTTCTGGGCTCCCCGGTACAAGAAAGACAACAGGGATCTCCTGGAAAGAGTCCAGCGGAGGGCCACAAAGATGAGACGGGGCCTGGAGCATCTTCCCTGTGAGGAGAGGCTGAGAGACCTGGGGCTGTGCAGCCTGGAGAAAAGACTGAGAGGGGATCTCATCAATGTGCCTAAATACCTGAGGGGTGGGAGACAGAGGGATTTGGCCAACCTCTTTCAGTGGTCTGTGGGGACCGGGCAAGGGGCAGTGGCCACAAAATGGAGCCCAGGCAGTTCCGCACCAACATGCGAAAGAACTTCTTCCCAGTGAGGGTGACGGAGCTCTGGGACAGGCTGCCCAGGGAGGCCGTGGGGTCTCCTTCTCTGGGGATATTCAAGGCCTGTCCCTGTCTGGATGCCTACCCGGGCAGCCTGCTCTAGGTAACTGCTTTGGCAGGGGGTTGGACCCGATGATCTCCTGAGGTCACCTCCAACCCCTCCATTTCCGTGATTCTGGGATTCTGGATCACAGCAGGGTTGTGTCTGCTGCTGAGCAGTGCTGGCACAGCATCGGGCCTCTCTCTAACCCTCCTAGGGGGCGGGCAAAAAGTGAAAAAGGAACATCCCCAGGGCAGCTGACCTAAACCAACCAAAGGGACATTCCATACCATGTGGTGTCACACTCAGCAATAAAAGGTGGGAACAAGAAGAAGAGGGGAGTGGGAGTGGTGGGCTCTCATTGGGAAAACGTCGGTCCTCCTCCCGAACACCGTCTCCGTGCGTTGAGGCCCTACTTCATGGACGTGGTCAAGCATCGCTCATTTTTGGGAAGTAGAGAGCAATTTCTGTCCTCTGTACTTCCACACAGCCTCTACTTGTTTTGCTTTGTTGAGTTGTTTTGTGTCTCTCCCCCCCCCCCCCTTTTCCCCTCCCTTTTCCCCTTTCCTTTTTTTCCCTTTAGTTAAAATGTTTTAGTAATAATAATAATATTTCCTTAATAATCATTTTTCCTTTTAATTAAATTATCTGCATCTCAACCTGCAAGTTGTTCTTTCCTTTACTTCTTTCCCTCCTCTTCTAACAAGGGGGAGTGAGAGAGTGGTTGTGGTGGAGTTCAGCTGCCCAGCACGGCAATACCAGCTCACAGCCCCTGCTCGCTGCCATGTCCCCAGCGCTGTGGAGGCCCCCCTGGGTGAGGGCTCACCCCCTGCATGGAGCTGGGCAGCCCTGCGGTGCAGAGCAGGGCACTGGCTCTGAGCTGCCCTGGCTTTGCACTTTTATCCGCTCTGTCCCTGCAGACAAGATGGCAGCGGATGTTCTCCAGGTGTCTTCTGGGCTCGGAGCTGCTGTTTCTGCTCCTCAGCAGCTTGGGAAGATGAGGACAGGGAGCTGCCAGGGGCCAGGTCAACCCAGACACCGTTGGGCCACTTCAACACAAAGCCAGGGCCACCTCTCCTCCCTGTGGGGCTGCCACTGCCCCCGGCCCCTCCGGGCACTGTCGCCACCAGTCCCGCAGCCGGCCCTAGGCCCGGCGCCGGCGGCAGCGCCGTGTTGTGGGCTGATCCCTGCAGGGCTGTTCTCTCGGGCACGCTGCGCTTGGCTCTGCCGTTCCCTCAAGCCTTCGGGTCTCCCACTGGGCACCAGAAGGCCTGCTGTGCTTGAAGCTACAGGCAGCTCAGCACCGCACAGCCGCTCGCTCCCCTCCTCCCCAGCAGGGCTGGGGAGAGAAGGGACACTTGGATCTGGCTGCAGGAGCTGGCACTGAGCTCACTCGCACACACAGAGGCCTCGCCAGGAGCTGGCACGTAGGCCTCTCAGCACGCGGACACATGGGAAAGGCTGCGAGTGTGCAAAGAGAAAAGCTTTAATGAGAGAAATGCGACCATAGGACACACAAACACTGACCGGCCCTTTTATACCCCAAACCTAACCCCTCAGCAGGTCCTCCTGCTCCTCCTTCTCTACACACCCCCATGGCTCCGCACAGCAGCTCCACGTTATTTCAAGCTCCCCAAGCTCCCCAAGCTCCCCAGGCTCCCCGAGCTCCCCACACGGAGGTGTTGCCTTCACCACGAGGCTCCCCTTCCCCTCACAGAGCCGGTGGCACGGGGCCCCCGTTCCTCTGCAGCCATGGCTGGAGGAGCGCAGGGAGCACGACGGCGCCTGCCCAGGGCTGTGCCCATCTCCTGATGGTACCCACCCTGCTGGCTGCCCTTACCCTTCACCAGTGCACAGTTGTAGGTGCTGCGCACCCCATGGGAGCGGAGATGGATGTGGGTTCCATTTGGGTAATGGGTGACATCGGTGACCTTGAAGACCTCATAGGGTGGGATGAGGACTTCTTTCTCATTAGGGTAGAAGGAGAAGTTCCAGATGGGGACACCGTAGCAGGTGTACACAAAGAATAAGGTGTCCTGGCCAAATCTCTCGGTAGCTTTCTTATGGAGGGAGGCAGAGGCAAACCGGCCGAAGCGGACGGTCTGGTGGAGCTGGGCCGTAAAGCGGATGCCCCTGACGCCGCGGTAGACGTGGTAGCATCTGTGACCCTGGGCTTTCCGCAGAGTGTGCAGGGCCTCGGTCAGGAGGAAATGCATTGTCTTGAAGTGGAAGCATTCCAGGTAGTGCTTGCGGGAGCGCCCACCCTCACACACGGCCTCGTTGAACTCACAGTGCAGGCCTGTACCAGCAGTGTAGGCCAGCACGGCCACCGCGTACTCCCGCCGCAGCACCTGCAGATCGATGGAGTTCTGCCACGTCTCGTTTGCTTCTCTCCAGGTGTCTGCACAGAGCCGATTTTTGAATTCAGTGCGCTTCACCTTTTTAAGCTACTCTTCCATCTCGCATCTGCAGTCCTGGTACCGGTCATCGAAGGAGTTCTGGGCCATGTCCATCGCCTCCTCCCTGATGGGGCCGAGGTCTTGCTCACGGGTGCTGCTGGCGGCCAAGGTGCCAGCCAAGGTGCCGGCCAGCAGCACCCAGCCCAGGCCGAGGTGCTCCATGTGCAGGAAGCTCCGGGGGTCCAGCCACGAGCGGGGATGCCCCAGGCAGCGCAGGACCCGGTCCTCTGCAACTGGCTGAGCTCAGCCGCTGAGTGCAGCAGTACAGGGCACGGGCGTCTGCTAGGGGGAGAGCGCAGGGTCGGAGAAGGCTGCAGGGAGAAGCGGAGCAGATGCATCAGGGGCACCTCCAAAGCCGCCCATGGCCCCCCTGGCACCAGAGGGAAGCACCCGCAGTGTGTGTCCCCAGCCACGGCCACCTGGGTCTTCCCCACCCCGATACCGGCCCGGACTCCAGCCCAACTACTTGCATCAAACACCGCAGACACCTGGGTTCCCCCGTGCAGCCCCGACATCCTCTGAGGCCGCAGCATTTGTGCCAGGAGGAGCCCTGGTGCTGCAGTGAGATGTTACCTCTGCTCTGTTGCATGCAGGACCCACGGCTCGGCGCTGCTGCAGGGTGCGTGGAGCTGGCTGCTCTGCCTTTTTATAGCAACCCCCAGACAGTTTATGTGCCAGCCCCCCATGACCACCCAGTTGCTGCTGGGCTGCTGCAAAAGGCTGCCGGGAAACCAACAGGAAATCGCCTTTTATCAGTTGCCCATGCTCTAGTGCATGAGTGTGTGTGTCCCAGTCCCTTGGGTGCTGAGAGGTGAGGCGCAGGCTCTGCAGCCCTCAGTGCAGAGGGGCTCCTGCAGGAGCAGACACTGGCTTGTCCTGGTTTTGGCTGGGATCGAGTTGCTTTTCATCACCGTAGCTGGTGTGGGGCTTTGGTTTTAGGATGAGAATGGTGCTGATAACACACTGCTGGCTTAGATGCTGCTGAGCAGAGCTCACACTAAGACAAGGACTTCTGTGCTGCTCACAACGACAAAGCAAACGGCTCTGTGGTGCTGAGCTGCTTAACGGTTAAACCACAGCAGTCCTTTGATGTCCAGCAGGGGGCCCGAAGGGTTGAGATAAGGACAGATCTGACCACAGCATGTTAAAACAAAATTGTTGTTTAACAATTGTAATTTGTAAACCTTAGCTTCTCACACGGCTTGCTTAGAATGCAGAGGAACTCCCACTCGGACTTGGGAGGAGGAAGAAGATGAGGCAGGCTGCTCCAGAGTGGCGGGGCCATCAGAGGAACAGGAAGATGAAGAGGAAGGTATCATGAGAGCATCAGGAACTACCCGATGCCTATTCCAGCATGAGCCATGAGATAGGCGAAAAGATTTCAATCGTTGTCCAGGTGAGCACCTTGTCACCTGGCTGCTGTGGTGCTGGGACAGCGGAGCCATGGTCTGCAATTAGAGGGCAGGGAAGCCAGGCAGCTGGGATCCCTCGCCAGGGAAGGGGGCATTCTGGAGTTGTCTTCTGTCAGGTGTGAAGGAAAGGTGTGCCCAGGAAGATCCCAGAATCCCAGAATCACGGAAATGGAGGGGTTGGAGGTGACCTCAGGAGATCATCGGGTCCAACCCCCTGCCAAAGCAGTTCCCTAGAGCAGGCTGCCCAGGTAGGTGTCCAGACAGGGACAGGCCTTGAACATCCCCAGAGAAGGAGACCCCACAGCCTCCCTGGGCAGCCTGTCCCAGAGCTCCGTCACCCTCACCGTGAAGAATCACAGAATCACAGAATTTCTAGGTTGGAAGAGACCTCAAGATCATCGAGTCCAACCTCTGAACTAGCACTAACCAGTCCTCCACTAAACCATATCCCTAAGCTCTACATCTAAACATCTTTTAAAGACCTCCAGGGATGGTGACTCCACCACTTCCCTGGGCAGCCCTTCCCAATGCCTCACAACCCTTTTAGTAAAGAAGTTCTTCCTAACATCCAACCCAAACCTCACCTGGTACAACGTTAGCCCATTCCCCCTCGTCCTGTCACCAGGCATGTGGGAGAACAGACCAACCCTTTTAAGTCTGCTGCCTCCCTGGGGCTAGGGTCAGGGACGTTGCCAGGAAGCTTCCCAACCTGGTACGCCCCTCTGATTATTATCCTCTTCTGATAGTCCAGGCGGGCAGTGACGACATTGAAGACAGAAGCCTGAAGGCAATCAAAAGAGACTTTAGGGGGCTGGGACGGTTAGTGGACAGAGCGGGAGTGCAGGTGGTGTTTTCATCCATCCCTACGGTGACAGGGAGGGGTACGGAGAGGACACGGAAAGCCCACCTGTTAAACACATGGCTCCGGGGCTGATGCCAACGCAGAGATCTTGGGTTTTTCGACCATGGGGCAGTTTATTCAGCACCTGGTCTGATGGCCGTAGACGGGTCCCTATCCTTTAGGGGAAAAAGGATCCTTGGCCAGGAGCTGGCGGGGCTCATTGATAGGGCTTTAAACTAGGTAAGGAGGGGGATGGGGGTGAAGCAAGGATTGTTGGAGCTGTGCCAGGGGGAACAATAGCAAGGCCGTGGAATAAGGTAATGGCCCAACTGAAGTGCATCTACACCAATGCACGCAGCATGGGTAACAAACAGGAGGAGCTGGAAGCCATCGTGCAGCGGGCAGGCTACGACTTGGCTGCCATCACGGAGACGTGGTGGGACCAGTCTCATGACTGGAGTGCTGCTATGCCTGGCTATAGGCTCTTCAGAAGGGACAGGCAGCACAGAAGGGGTGGCGGTGTGGCTCTCTATATTAGAGAGTCTTTCGATGTTGTAGAACTCGAGGCTAGGAATGACAAGATCGAGTCCCTTTGGGTTAGGATCGGCAGGGACAACAAGGCTAGTGTCCTGGTCGGGGTCTGCTATAGACCGCCGAACCAGGATGAGGAGACGGATGAGGAGTTCTACAGGCAGCTGACAGAAGTTGCGAAATCTTCAGCACTTGTTCTCGTGGGGGACTTCAACTTCCCTGACATATCCTGGAAGCACAACACAGCCCAGAGAAAGCAGTCTAGGAGGTTTCTGGAGAAAGTGGAAGATAGCTTCCTGATGCAGCTGGTTAGTGAACCTACCAAGGGTGGTGCCCCGCTAGACCTTCTCTTCACAAACAGAGAAGGACTGGTGGAGGATGTGATTGTCGGGAGCTGTCTTGGGCAGAGTGACCACGAAATGGTGGAGTTCACTATTCTTGGCAAGGCCAGGAAGGGAACCAGTAAAACCACTGTATTGGACTTTCGGAGGGCTGACTTTGGGCTGCTCAGGACACTGGTTGGTGGAATCCCTTGGGAGGCGTTTCTGAAGGGCAGAGGGGTCCAGGAAGGCTGGGTGCTCTTCAAGAGGCATATCCTAATGGCGCAGGAGCGGTCTGTTCCCATGTGCCCAAAGATGAGCCAGCGGGGAAGAAGACCAGCCTGGCTCAACAGAGAACTGTGGCTTGAGCTTAGGAGAAAAAAGAGGGTTTATAATCTTTGGAAAAGTGGGCAGGCCACTAGGGAGGACTATAAGGATGTAGCGAGGCTGTGCAGGGACAAAATTAGAAAGGCCAAAGCTCATCTGGAGCTCAATCTGGCTACTGCCGTTAAAGATAACAAAAAACGCTTTTATAAATACATCAACACAAAAAGGAGGACAAAGGAGAATCTCCATCCTTTACTGGATGCGGGGGGAAACTTAGCTACAAGAGATGAGGAAAAGGCGGAGGTGCTCAATGCCTTCTTTGCCTCAGTCTTTAGCGGCAATACCGGTTGTTCTCTGGATACCCAGTACCCTGAGTTGGTGGAAGGGGATGGGGAGCAGGATGTGGCCCTCACCATCCACGAAGAACTGGTTGGTGACCTGCTACGGCGCTTGGATGTGCACAAGTCGATGGGGCCGGATGGGATCCACCCAAGGGTACTGAGAGAACTGGCAGAGGAGCTGGCCAAGCCCCTATCCATCATTTATCAGCAGTCCTGGCTATCGGGGGAGGTCCCAGTTGACTGGCGGCTAGCGAATGTGATGCCCATGTACAAGAAGGGCCGGAGGGCAGACCCGGGGAACTACAGGCCTGTCAGTTCAACCTCAGTGCCAGGGAAGCTCATGGAGCAGATCCTCTTGGGAGTCATCATGCGGCACTTGCAGGGCAAGCAGGCGATCAGGCCCAGTCAGCATGGGTTTATGGAAGGCAGGTCCTGCTTGACGAACCTGATCTCCTTCTATGACAAAGTGATGCACTGGGTGGACGAGGGAAAGGCTGTGGATGTGGTCTGCCTTGACTTCAGTAAGGATTTGACACCGTCTCCCACAGCATTCTCCTCAAGAAACTAGCTGCTCTTGGCTTGGACTGGCGCATGCTTCGTTGGGTTAGAAACTGGCTGGATAGCCGGGCCCAAAGAGTTGTGGTAAATGGAGCCAAGTCCAGTTGGAGGCCGGTCACTAGTGGCGTCCCCCAGGGCTCGGTGCTGGGGCCGGTCCTCTTTGATATCTTCATCAATGATCTGGACGAGGGCATTGAGTGCACCCTCAGTAAGTTTGCAGATGACACCAAGTTAGGTGCGTGTGTCGATCTGCTCGAGGGTAGGAAGGCTCTGCAGGAGGATCTGGATAGGCTGCACCGATGGGCTGAGGCCAACTGGATGAAGTTCAACAAGGCCAAGTGCCGGGTCCTGCACCTGGGGCGCAATAACCCCAAGCAGAGCTACAGGCTGGGAGATGAGTGGTTGGAGAGCTGCCAGGCAGAGAAGGACCTGGGAGTGATGGTGGACAGTGGGCTGAATATGAGCCAGCAGTGTGCTCAGGTGGCCAAGAAGGCCAACGGCATCCTGGCTTGTATCAGAAACAGTGTGACCAGCAGGGCTAGGGAGGTGATCGTCCCCCTGTACTCGGCTCTGGTGAGGCCGCACCTCGAGTACTGTGTTCAGTTTTGGGCCCCTCGCTACAAGAAGGACATCGAGGTGCTTGATCGAGTCCAGAGAAGGGCGACGAAGCTGGTGAGGGGCCTGGAGAACAAGTCCTACGAGGAGCGTCTGAAGGAGCTGGGCTTGTTCAGCCTGTTCTCCCATGTGCCTGGTGACAGGATGAGGGGGCATGGGCTAACATTGCGCCAGGGGAGGTTTAGGTTAGATGTTAGGAAGAGCTTCTTTACTAAAAGGATTGTGAGGCACTGGAACAGGCTGCCCAGGGAAGTGGTGGAGTCACCATCCCTGGAAGTCTTTAAAAGACGTTTAGATGTAGAGCTTAGGGATATGGTTTAGTGGGGACTGTTAGTGTTAGGTTAGAGGTTGGACTCAATTATCTTGAGGTCTCTTCCAACCTAGAAATTCTGTGTGATCTGTGTGGTCTGTGTGTGAACCCCCACCTCGCTACAGCCTCCTTTAAGGTGCCTGTAGGAGCGATAAGGTCGCCCCTGAGCCTCCTCTTTTCCAGGCTGAACAAGCCCAGCTCCCTCAGCCGCTCCTCGTAGGACTTGTTCTCCAGGCCCCTCACCAGCTTCGTCGCCCTTCTTTGGACTCTTTCAAGCACCTCGATGTCCTTCTTGTAGCGAGGGGCCCAAAACTGAACACAGTACTCGAGGTGCGGCCTCACCAGAGCCGAGTACAGGGGGACGATCACCTCCCTAGCCCTGCTGGCCACACTGCTTCTGATACAAGCCAGGATGCCGTTGGCCTTCTTGGCCACCTGGGCACACTGCTGGCTCATATTCAGCCAGCTATCAACCAATATTCCCAGGTATTTCTCTGCCAGGCAGCTCTCCAACCACTCATCTCCCAGCCTGTAGCTCGGCTTGGGGTTATTGCGCCCCAGGTGCAGGACCCGGCACTTGGCCTTGTTGAACCTCATCCAGTTGGCCTCAGCCCATCGGTGCAGCCTATCCAGATCCTCCTGCAGAGCCTTCCTACCCTCGAGCAGATCGACACACGCACCTAACTTGGTGTCATCTGCAAACTTACTGAGGGTGCACTCAATGCCCTCGTCCAGATCATTGATGAAGATATTAAAGAGGACCGGCCCCAGCACCGAGCCCTGGGGGACGCCACTAGTGACCAGCCTCCAACTGGACTTGGCTCCATTTACCACGACTCTTTGGGCCCGGCTATCCAGCCAGTTTCTAACCCAACGAAGCATGCGCCAGTCCAAGCCAAGAGCAGCTAGTTTCTTGAGGAGAATGCTGTGGGAGACGGTGTCAAATCCTTACTGAAGTCAAGGCAGACCACATCCACAGCCTTTCCCTCGTCCACCCAGTGCATCACTTTGTCATAGAAGGAGATCAGGTTCGTCAAGCAGGACCTGCCTTCCATAAACCCATGCTGACTGGGCCTGATCGCCTGCTTGCCCTGCAAGTGCCGCATGATGACTCCCAAGAGGATCTGCTCCATGAGCTTCCCTGGCACTGAGGTTGAACTGACAGGCCTGTAGTTCCCCGGGTCTGCCCTCCGGCCCTTCTTGTACATGGGCATCACATTCGCTAGCCGCCAGTCAACTGGGACCTCCCCCGATAGCCAGGACTGCTGATAAATGATGGATAGGGGCTGGGCCAGCTCCTCTGGCAGTTCTCTCAAAGAAGAGGATCTTTTGCGTGTTGGTGCGAAACTGCCTGGGCTCCATTTTGTGGCCACTGCCCCTTGTCCTGTCCCCACAGACCACTGGTTGGCCAAAGAGGTTGGCCAAATCCCTCTGTCTCCCACCCCTCAGGTATTTATACACATTGATGAGTTCCCCTCTCAGTCCTCTCTTCTCCGGGCTGAACAGCCCCAGGTCTCTCAGCCTCTCCTCATAGGGAAGACGCTCCAGGCCCCGTATCATCCTTGTGGCCTTCCGCTGGACTCTTTCCAGGAGATCCCTGTTGTTTTCGTACTGGGGAGCCCAGAACTGGACCCAATGCTTCAGGTGAGGCCTGACCAGGGCAGAGCAGAGCGGGAGGATCACCTGCCTCGACCTGCTGGCTACGCTCCTTTTAATGCCCGCCAGGATCTTGTTGGCTGTTATAAATGGCTCAGGATTCAAATTTTGATTAAATAAAAAAATAGAATTTATTAGAAGAATATAGAGGAATAGAGGTAAGCAAACAGCGCTGGGTGCACCGGGAGTCTCCTCTCCACCAGGACACACACCAGTTATATCAAGGAGCTGATTTTTATGCTCCTAGACTAATACATATTCATTACTACTTCTAAAAAAGCAGGTTATTATAATTAGCTCCCTGGGTCCAGTCCCTCCTACTGGAGCATGCGCATCAATCTCCTCTGGGGTCTCTAGGGGTCTTTCATGCTGAAGGCTCATAGTCTTCCTCTCCCCTTTGTACTCACTCGGCACCATGCCAAGTTTATAGAACGTTTTCTGCAGGTCTTGTCTCCCAGCCGTCCTTCACCTTCTTTTTCCTTCCTCTTAATCTCTTGGCCCCCTGGCCAGATACCAAAGATCCGCATAGTATCCCATAACAGTCACTAGTTGTTATCAGTTGTTCTGAAACCCCCAGACATCAAACACAAACAGCTTTCTTATTTGATGCTTCATGAGTAATGAAAACATTCTTCCCCAGCCATTCACAGACACGTCTATAGCAGTGTTAAGTTAATCTCGAAGAAGACAGGAAAAAAGGCTGTAACTGTTAGAAACAGAAGTCCGGAATAACAAAAGCAATCAGGTTCATAAATTTGAGGAGTATTTTCTGAAGACTTGATAAATTGACTAGAATGAGGGGGAGACTGGGACACACTGCATCTGTGGTTCAAGAATTAAATTGCCAGTGCAGGGCCCAGAGGCAGACAGGATTCAAACAGAATTGTTCTTTATGGACATGAATTGTTAAAACATTCCTCACAAAAGCATAATCCCACAGTGTCCATTAAATGTGTTCTCACGTTTCTGCTCCGTTTTCCTTGCAGAGGTACAGCAGCAGCATAGCTGGGTTAGAGGCATCCCACGGCTGCCAGGGCTGCGGCTGCCAAGAGGAGACTCCAGAGGTGTGGGGGTTCCCTGGGACTGCTCGTGCCTGGGGGGGGGAACAGGGAGTTAATGACTGCCGGAGGGTGCCAGCACGGTGCTGGCCGTGGGAAGGGGCTGGGGGCTCGCCTCTTAACTGCACTGAAAACACACGGCTGGGCCTTGCACCTTTTCTCTGCCAAAGAGACCAACAACATCTGTGCACCGCCCCGCTCTGTGCCCCTCGCCCCGCTCTGTGCCCCTCACCCCGCCCTGGCCGTGCCACAGAGGGCCCCCACTGCAAACCCCAAGGGAGAGCAGCTGGGAGCGTGCAGGGATGCACAGGGAAGACCTGGTCTGAAGGCGAGCTCCCCACCTCCCCGAGCTCCCCAGGTTCCCCAATCTCCCCACCTCCCCGAGCTCCCCACACGGAGGTGTTGCCTTCACCACGAGGCTCCCCTTCCCCTCACAGAGCCAGTGGCACGGGGCCCCCATTCCTCTGCAGCCATGGCTGGAGGAGCGCGGGGAGCACGGCGGCACCTGCCCAGGGCTGTGCCCTGTCCCCAGCCATCGCTCGATGGTACCCACCCTGCTGCCTGCCCTTACCATTCAGCAGCGCACATTTGTAGTTGCTGTGCGTGGAATGGGAGTCGAGATGGATGTGGGTTCCATCTGTGTGATGGATGACATTGGTGACCTTGAAGACCTCATAGGGTGGGATGAGGACTTCCTCCTGTTCTGGGTAGAAGGAGAAGTTCCTGATGGAGACACCGTAGCAGGTGTTCACAAAGAATAAGGTGTCATTGCCAAAATCCTGGGCAATACTCTTATTGAAGGAGGCAGAGGCGAACTGGCCGAAGCGGACGGTCTCCTTGAGCTGAGCCGTAAAGCGGATGCCCTTGATGCCGCGGTAGACGCTGTTGCATTTGGGGTTCTGGGTCTTCTGCAGGGTGTGCACAGCCTCGGTCAGTAAGAAATGCAGCGTCTTGAAGGGGAAGTGTTGCAGGTAGTGCTCACGGGAGCGCCCACCCTCACGCACAAGTGTGTTGAACTGCTTGTACAGGTGTCCCCCGTCAGTGTACGCCAGCACGGCCACCGCCTGCTCCTGCGGCAGCACCTGCGGGTTGGAGTTGCCCCACTGCTTCTGCCAGTGCTCGGCTGCTCTTCTCCAGGTGTCTGCATACGTCTTGTTTTGGAACTCAGTGCGGTTCACTGTTTTCAGCTTCTCCTCCATCATGTGGCTGCAGCCCTGGTACTGGTCATCAAAGGAGTACGGGGCCATGTCCATCACCTTCTCTGTGATAGCACGGACATCTTGCCTGCTGCCAGTGGCTGCGGTGCCAAACAGGGTGCTGGCCAGCAGCACCCAGCCCAGGGCGAGCTGCTCCATGTGCAGGAAGCTCCGGGGGTCCAGTCACGAGCGGGGATGCCCCAGGCAGCGCAGGACCCGGTCCTCTGCAACCGGCTGAGCTCAGCCACTGAGTGCAGCAGTACAGGGCATGGGCGTCTGCTAGGGGGAGAGTGCAGGGTCGGAGAAGGCTGCAGGGAGAAGCGGAGCAGATGCATCAGGGGCACCTCCAAAGCCGCCCATGGCCCCCCTGGCACCAGAGGGAAGCACCCGCAGTGTGTGTCCCCAGCCACGGCCACCTGGGTCTTCCCCACCCTGATACCGGCCCGGACTCCAGCCCAACTACTTGCATCAAACACCGCAGACACCTGGGTTCCCCCGTGCAGCCCCGACATCCTCTGAGGCCGCAGCATTTGTGCCAGGAGGAGCCCTGGTGCTGCAGTGAGATGTTACCTCTGCTCTGTTGCATGCAGGACCCACAGCTCGGCGCTGCTGCAGGGTGCGTGGAGCTGGCTGCTCTGCCTTTTTATAGCAACCCCCAGACAGTTTGTGTTCCAGCCCCCCATGACCACCCAGTTGCTGCTGGGCTGCTGCAAAAGGCTGCAGGGAAACCAACAGGAAATCGCCTTGTATTAGTTTCCCACGCTCTAGGGCGTGCCTGTGTGTGTCCCAGTCCCTTGGGTGCTGAGAGGTGAGGCGCAGACTCTGCAGCCCTCAGTGCAGAGGGGCTCCTGCAGGAGGGGACACTGGCTTGTCCTGGTTTTGGCTGGGATCGAGTTGCTTTTCATCACCGTAGCTGGTGTGGGGCTTTGGTTTTAGGATGAGAATGGTGCTGATAACACACTGCTGGCTTAGATGCTGCTGAGCAGAGCTCACACTAAGACAAGGACTTCTGTGCTGCTCACACTGTGGCGGGGTTGGCTGAGGGGCTGCCATTGCTCAGGGACAGGCTGGGCATGGGTCAGAGGGTGGTGAGCTACTGTTCTGTGCATCACTTTTTTCAGTTTTCTTGCTTGCTCATTTTCTGTCTTTCTTTCTCATTAAACTCTCTTTCTCTCAGCCTGCCAGTCTGTGCACTTTTCCTCTTGTCAGCTCTCTCCCCTTCCCCCGGTGGGGAGGTGACCGAGGAGGTGGCGGTGCGGTGCTGAGCTCTCTGCTGCATTCCACCACAGCGCTGCTTTTAGCACCTAGTGTGAGGCCAGAAGGTACCTGAGATACTGTGAGAGATCAGCAGACCTGAGCAGACAATGCTCGATGGGACAAACTGGTTTAGAATTTGTGCTCATGGTGCGTTTGTTTAGCAAACCCTGGTCCAATGCTGATTTATTTGCTCTCCAGGTTGCTTTGTGTAAGCCCTCTCCTGCTGTGTATGCTCCCCGTGCTGCCATCAGCACCTCCGAGGGCTGCTTGAAGGCTGCTGGGGGCAGCTGGCTGTGCCTTCCCCAGCCTGGTGTGCGTGGGGTGTGCGGCTGCATTCACCAGCAAACTTTAGGTTTAGGCACCAACCAGCCAGCAGCAGGGGTTTTGGGCTGGGCTAGGGCACCAGGCATACAGAGGGTCTGTGCTGGTGACCCCAGGGGGTCTGTGGATGAGGGGTGAGTGCATGAGCCCACAGCTCACACAGGGGAAGGTGCTTCCCTTGGCTGCAGACCATAGCTGATATGGTGCTGTGTTTGGGATTTAGGATAAGACTACTGTTGATATCACACTGATATTTTAATTGTTGCAGAGCAGTGCTCACACTAAGCCAAGGACGTCTCAGCTTCCCGCTCTGTCCTGCCAGCGGGCAGGCTGGGGGTGCAGAAGGAGCTGGGAGGGGACAGGCCCAGGACAGCTGACCCCAACTGGCCAAAGGGGTATTCCACACCTCATGGGGTCATGCTGGACAATATATAGGGGTGGCTAGCTGGGGTGGGGGTGCAGGGTGCCCAGGGATAAGCTGGGCATCCGTCAGCAGGTGGCGAGCAATTGCATTGTGCATCAGGTGTTTTATACGTGTTATTATTCTTACTACCATTTTGATTATTCTTCTTATTTTTTCTTTTCTGTCCTATTAAACTGTCTTTATCTCAACTCACAAGCTTTTACTTTTTTTTGTCTTTTTCTTTTTTTTGTTTTTCTCGATTCTCTCCCCCATCCCACTGTGGGGAGGAAGAGCGTCTGTGTGGTGCTGGTTAAACCACAACAGTTCTTTTGACACCCAACGTGGGGCCCGAAGAGCTGAGATAGTGACAGATGTGATGAGAGCATGTTAAAACAAAATTATTGAAACCATTATATCAGCTTAATAGTGCTGTTTTGTTTGTTTGTTTGTTTGTTTGTTTTTGTTTTGTTTTGTTTTGTTTTGATCTGAGGTCTGCTGTGCCTGTTTTCTGAATTCCGTTATATAGCACATTACTTACTGTATGTGTTCCCTGTTGTGCTGTTTATTGTTCTGGGGGGCTGGTTTAAGGTTAGTTTGCTGCTTACTGTGTAGCACTGGCTTATGATATGATAGAATTACTGGTCATGAGACTGATAGGTACCTTAAAGGATGAGACTACAGGTACCTTAAAGGAGGCTGTAGAGAAGTGGGGGTTGGCCTGTTCTCCCATGTGCCTGGTGACAGGACGAGGGGGAATGGGCTAAAGTTGTGCCAGGGGAGCTTTGAGTTGGATATTAGGAAGAACTTCTTTACTGAGAGGGTTGTGAGGCATTGGGATGGGCTGGCCAAGGAAGTGGTGGAGTCACCATCCCTGGAGGTCTTTAAAAGACATTTAGGTGTAGAGCTCAGTGATATGGGATAGTGGAGGACTGGTTAGTGTTAGGTCAGAGGTTGGGCTGGGTGATCTTCCAACCTAGATGGTTCTGGGTGTTAGAAATGGCTCATTCTTCAAAATAGGATTAAATAAAAAAATAGGATTTATTAAAAGAATAGAGGTAAGCAAACAGCGCTGGGTGCACCAGGAGCCTCCGCTCCACCAGGACGCACACCAGTTACATCAAGCAGCTGATTTTTATGCTCCTAGACTAATACATATTCATTACTACTTCTAAAAAAAAAAAAAAAAGGTTATTATAATTAGCTTCCAGGGTCCAGTCCCTCCTACTGGAGCATGCGCATCAGTCTCCGGTGGTCCCTCTGGGGGTCTCTAGGGGTCTTGCATGCTGAAGGCTCGTAGTCTTCCTCTCCAAGTTTTTTTCTCGTCCTTCCCCGTTGTACTCCCTTGGCACCGTATCAAGTTTATAGAACATCCCCTGCAGGTCTTGTCTCCCAGCCATCCTTCAGCTTCTTTTTTCTTCTTCTTAATCTCTTGGCCACCTGGCCAGATATCAGAGGCTTGCATGGTATCCCATAACAGTCACTAGTTGTTATCAGTTGTTCTGAAACCCCCAGACATCAAAGACTTCATACAAACACAAATAGCTTTCTTATTGACACTTCACCAGTAATTAAAACGTTCCTCACCAGCCATTCACAGGGACAGTCACACCTATAGCAGTGTTAAGTTAATCTCGAAGAAGACAGAAAAAAGGCTGTAACTGTTAGAAATATAAGTCCTGAATTCATAAATTTGAGGAGTATTTTCTGAAGACTTGATAAATTGACTAGAATGAGGGGGAGACTGGGACACACTGCATCTGTGGTTCAAGAATTAAATTGCCAGTGCAGGGCCCAGAGGCAGACAGGATTCAAACAGAATTGTTCTTTATGGACACGAATTGTTAAAACATTCCTAACATGGGATTCTGTAATCTGGTATTTGTACTCAGCATTGCCATCACTTCCGTACTTTGGAAACCATATCTCAGAAACTAGCAATAATTACGTCATTTACCTTTTCTTTTCAGGGAGACAGTCTGTGAAGGGGACAAGGGAAGATGTTTTCCCCACCTGTTCACTCCCCCTTTCTCCTTCACCTGCCCTTTCTCCCCCAGGCTACTTACAGTAGCTCCTCAAAATCTGAATGTCCTTGGGATGTTCCGACCAGCATGTTCTTATTGTAATGTCTCCTGAATGCACTTCAGGTTTTGTTTAAGGTTAAACAACTACTTAGGAATGCCACCCAGACCCCTGTCCCGAGGCAGGATGGTTATGAGTGGCAGGGAGTGTGGCAAGGATGTGGTCTGGCTGGGATGTTAACTTCCCCTGCAGCAGCCCAAGCAGTGCTGTGCTCTGCACTTGGAGCTGGAACAGCAGTGGGATCACAGCAGGGTTGTGTCTGCTGCTGAGCAGTGCTGACACAGCATCGGGCCTCTCTCTAACCCTCCTAGGGGGTGGGCAAAAAATGAGAAGAGAAACATCCCCAGGGCAGCTGACCTAAACCAAAAAAAGGGATGTTCCATACCATGTGGTGTCACACTCAGCAATAAAAGGTGGGAACAGGAAGAAGAGGGGAGGGGAGGGCTCTCATTAGGAAAACGTCGGTCCTCCTCCCGAACACCGTCTCCGCGCGTTGAGGCCCTGCTTCAAGGACATGGTCAAGCATCGCTCATTTGTGGGAAGTAGAGAGTAATTTCTGTCCTCTGCACTTCCACATAGCCTTCATTTGTTTTATTTCTTTGTTTTCCTCCTTTTTTTTTCTTTCCCCTTCCCTTTTCCCCTTTCCTTTTTTTTTCCTTTAGTTAAATTGTTTAGCTCATAATAATCTTTCTTTAATTATTATTATTATTATTTCCCTTTAATTAAGTTATCCTTATCTCAACCCGTGAGTTGTTCTTTGCTTTACTTCTCCCCCTCCTGATCTAAGGAGGGGAAGTGAGAGAGCGGTTGTGGTGTTTAGCTACCCAGCACGGTAAAACCACCACAGTCCTTTTTGGCACCCAAGGTGGGGCTCAAAGGGTTGAGATAACAATAGAATTGATCAAAGCACGTACAACTAACACACTTACTTGCTAGTCACCATGTTCAGTGTCCTGTTAATAATGGCTTGTTTGATCATATGTCATGCAGTCCGTGTCATGGTCTCCTTTCTCCTATATATCCGATCCGACAAAGTGCTACAATCTGTGTTCATTTTTTTGAATTCGCTGTGCTGCCAAGCACTGGCCTTGAGTTTAATCTGGCATTCAGGCCCTGCACTGTTATCATGTGGGTCTCATGGAAACTATCTTTTAGAGAATATTCAGAACTACACTGCCTTCCTTTCCTCATCTGGATACCAGTTTATTAATAATATCAGGAATGGTACTGTGAGGAATGTTTTAACAATTCGTGTCCATAAAGAACAATTTTGTTTGAATCCTGTCTGCCTCTGGGCCCTGCACTGGCAATTTAATTCTTGAACCACAGATGCAGTGTGTCCCAGTCTCCCCCTCATTCTAGTCAATTTATCAAGTCTTCAGAAAATACTCCTCAAATTTATGAACCTGATTGCTTTTGTTATTCCGGACTTCTGTTTCTAACAGTTACAGCCTTTTTTTTGTCTTCTTCGAGATTAACTTAACACTGCTATAGGTGTGACTGTCCCTGTGAATGGCTGGTGAGGAACGTTTTAATTACTCGTGAAGTGTCAATAAGAAAGTTATTTGTGTTTGTATGAAGCCTTTGATGTCTGGGGGTTTCAGAACAACTGATAACAACTAGTGACTGTTATGGGATACTATGCAAGCCTCTGATATCTGGCCAGGTGGCCAAGAGATTAAGAAGAAGGATAAAGAAGCTGAAGGATGGCTGGGAGACAAGACCTGCAGGGGATGTTCTATAAACTTGATACAGTGCCAAAGGAGTACAAAGGGGAAGGACGAGAAAAAAACTTGGAGAGGAAGACTACGAGCCTTCAGCATGAAAGACCCCTAGAGACCCCCAGAGGGACCACCGGAGACTGATGCGCATGCTCCAGTAGGAGGGACTGGACCCCGGAAGCTAATTATAATAACCTGTTTTTTTAGAAGTAGTAATGAATATGTATTAGTCTAGGAGCATAAAAATCAGCTGCTTGATGTAACGGGTGTGTGTCCTGGTGGAGTGGAGGCTCCCGGTGCACCCAGCGCTGTTTGCTTACCTCTATTCTTTTAATAAATCCTATTTTTTATTTAATCCTATTTTGAAGATTGAGCCATTTCTAACAGTACCTTTTCCTTCTTTCACAGTGGGCTAATTACCACACTTTGGGAGTATTTTGAACAGCCATGTGTAACCCATGTATTGCTATTTCTAATTCTGAATAACGGGTTTCCTCTTCTCTCTAAGATTAGTCGATTGTTTAGAAAGCTTACCTGGGAATCTGTCTTGAAACAGTCTTGTGGCGAGTGGCAAGGTGTGTGGGATGATGTTGGCAGATCCTTGTCACGGGTGTCTCCTCCAATAGTTTTGAACTTCACCCCTGAGCAAGTGCAAAATCCTAAAAACCTGGTAGAATGTTTGAGAGTTTTATGTCCTGACCCTGATAATGCTGGAGAACGACAGCTTGCAGCATTGTGCTGGGTCCTGGCTTACTCCCATCAAACACTGTTTAACATCATCCAGCACCTTGAAGAGAGGGAGGAAGTTTCTGTGTCTGATGACCAGGTAACACACGCTGTGGCTGACCCAGAGGACCAACCGACTATGGTATCAGTCACCCCCATAATCAAGTCAAAACAATGGAAACGGAGGTCAGCTCGTTTAGTAAGGGAAGAAGCCTCTCCTAACAAAGAGGGAGAAGGGGAAATGGCAGGCACCTCTAAAGCAGAGCCATCACAAAAA
The DNA here is from genome assembly GCF_963932015.1 of Anas acuta. Lineage (NCBI taxonomy): Eukaryota > Metazoa > Chordata > Aves > Anseriformes > Anatidae > Anas > Anas acuta. Next base: position 750,391 of record NC_088979.1, on the reverse strand, counting down.
CAGCAGGAAGAAGAGATGAAAATCATAAAGGAATCAGAAACCACTCGATCCCTATCGCTGAGTGAGTTGCAAGAAATACGAAAGGATTATGGCCGATGCCCAGGTGAACACATTCTCACCTGGCTGCTTCGATGCTGGCATGCTGGGGCCAATAGCCAACAATTAGAAGGCAATGAAGCCAAGCAGCTGGGATCCCTCTCTAGAGAAATGGACTAAGTAATTAGGAGAGGAGCACAGGCCCTCAGCCTCTGGAGACGACTTCTGGCAGCTGTGAAAGGAAGATATCCCCATAAGGAAGATATTGTATATCACGTAGGCAAGTGGACAACTATGGATAAAGGTCTCCAGCATCTGCGGGAATTAGCTGTGCGGGAGATGATTTATAGTGATTTGGACAATGCCCAGACACCTCAAGACCCCGATGAAGTCCAGTGCACAACATCCATGTGGTGTAAATTGGTGCAGAGTGCACCATCAGCACATGCCAGTACCCTGGCAGTAATTAACTGGGATGAAGGGATGGGACCAACAGTGTGTCATCTGTCCTGACAGCTTCAAAAATATGAAGACAACCTCTCTGCTCTGCTACAGTCCTGTGTCTCAGCTGTGGAGAAACTGTCTGAAAGACTTGACCACCTCGTGGAACGAGCATATTCCCCATATTCCCCCTCATCTAGACGGAGTGATGCTTCAGCCACTAAGAATCAGCGTTTGCCTGCTCAAGAGAGAGAGTACCCAAGACGCACACCACGTGGCACCTTTTGCTTTTATTTGAGTGACCATGGGGAGGATACGAGGAAATGGGATGGTGTACCTACCTCAACCCCAGCTGCTTGGGTTTGTGAACTGAAAGGAAATACAGCAGCAAGAAGAGGGGCTCCTAAGGGCTTTTGGCATAGCTGCTTTGAGCACAGAGAAGATTAGGCAGCTGTCTACCTTGCCTGGCCTTTCAGAAGACCCTTCTGTTGTAGGATTGCTGAAGGTTGAAGAACAACAAGTACCAATTGCTACTACAACGGTGCACCGACGGCAATATCGCACCAACCGAGACTCCCTGATTCCCATCCATGAGTTGGTTCACCGTCTGGAGAGTCAAGGAGTGATCAGCAAGACTCGCTCACCCTTTAATAGTCCTATATGGCCAGTGCGAAAGTCTAATGGCGAGTGGAGGCTAACAGTGGGCTATCGAGGCCTGAATGAAGTCACGCCACCACTGAGTGCTGCAGTGCCGGACATGCTGGAACTCCAGTACGAACTAGAGTCAAATGCAGCCAAGTGGTACGCCACAACTGATATTGCTAATGCATTTTTCTCCATCCTTTTGGCAGCAGCATAGAGGCCACAGTTCGCTTTCCCTTGGAGGGGCATCCTATACACCTGGAGTCGGCTGCCCCAGGGGTGGAAACACAGCCCTACCATTTGCCATGGACTGATCCAGTCTGCACTGGAACAAAGGGGAGCTCCTGAGCACCTGCAGTACATTGATGACATCCTCGTGTGGGGCAACACAGATGAAGAAATTATGGGGAAAGGGAGGAAAGTAATTGAAATTCTCCTGAAAGCTGATTTTGCCATTGAGCAGAGTAAGATCATGGGGCCTGCACAGGAAATCCAGTTCTTGGGGGTAAAATGGCAGGATGGACATCGCCATATTCCGATGGATGTGATCAATAAAACAACAGCAATGTCTCCGCCAACTAGCAAAAAAGAAACGCAAGTTTCCTAGGCCTCGTGAGATTCTGGAGAATGCATGTGCCAGGCTATAGTCAGCTTGTGAGTCCTCTATATCGAGTGACTCGAAAGAGAAACTATTTTGAGTGGGGCCCTGAGCAACAACAGGCCTTTGAACAAATCAAACAAGAAATAGCTCATGCAGTAGACCTTGGGCATGTCCATTCTGGACCATCTGTGCAAAACATACTGTACACTGGAGCTGGGGAGCATGGCCTCAGCTGGAGCCTCTGGCAGAAAACCCCAGAAGAAACTCAAGGTCGACCTCTGGGTTTCTGAAGCCGGGGCTACCAAGGATCAGAAGCCAATTACCCCCCAACTGAAAAAGAGATACTCACAGCATATGAAGGTGTTCGAGCTGCTTCAGAAGATGTGGGTACAGAAGCACAGCTCCTCTTGGCACCGCGGTTACCTGTGTTACATTGGATGTTCAAAGAGAAAATTCCCACTACACACCATGCGACTGATGCTACATGGAGTAAGTGGATAGCGTTAATTACACAGCGGGCTCGAATGGGAAAACCCAATCGCCCAGGAATCCTGGAAGAGATTATGGACTGGCCGGAAGGCAGAGATTTCAGAGTGCCAACAGAAGAGGTAACCCGTGCTGAAGAGGCTCCACCATACAATGAGTTGCCAGAAGACAGAAAGCGGTATGCGTTGTTTACTGACGGATCCTCCTGTGAGGAAGGGAGCCATTGGAAATGGAAAGCTGCTGTGTGGAATCCTATGCGACGAGTTGTGGAGGCCATGGAAGGGGAAGGTGAGTCGAGTCAGTATGCAGAAGTAAAAGCCATACAACTAGCCCTAGAGATCGCCAAAAGAGAAAAATGGCCAGCATTGTATCTTTACACTGACTCATGGATGGTGGCAAATGCTCTGTGGGGGTGGCTGCAGCAATGGAAAGAGAGCAACTGGCAGCGCAGAGGGAAACCTATCTGGGCTGCTACCCTGTGGCAAGATATTGCTGCCCGGGTAGGAAAACTGGATATTAAAGTACGTCATGTAGATGCCCACATGCCCAAGAGTCGCACTACTGAAGAACATCGGAACAACGAAGAAGTGGATCGAGCTTCGAAAATTGAAGTGGCTCAGGTGGACCCGGACTGGGAACGTAAGGGTGAGCTGTTTGTAGCTCGATGGGCCCATGAAACATCAGGACATCTGGGGAGGGATGTCACTTACAGGTGGGGTCGTGATCGACGGGTGGACGGGTGGACTTGACCATTGAGGCCATCACACAGGTTACCCATGAGTGTGAGACCTGTGCTGCAATCAAGAAAGCCACGAAGGTAAAATCTCCCTGGAACAGGGTGAGGTGGACAGGGTTTCGATATGGTGAGGCCTGGCAAATTGACTATATCGGACCACTTCCAAAAACTCGCCAAGGCAAATGGTACATACTCACCATGGTAGAAGCAACTACTGGGTGGCTGGAAACATATCCCATAAACTTTGCCACGGCCCAAAACACTGTCTTGGGCCTGGAAAGACAAGTATTGTGGCGTCATGGTACACCAGAGAGAATTGAGTCTGACAATGTGAGTCCTTTCCGAAACAATCTTGTTACCTCCTGGGCAAAGACGCATGGTGTTGAGTGGGTGTACCACATCCCTTATCACCCACAAGCTTCTGGGAAGGTTGAGAGGTACCATGGACTGTTAAAGACTATGTTACGAGCATTGGGGGCTGGGACTTGGAAACAAGGGGACACAAATCTACCAGAAGCCACTTGGCTAGTTAACAATAGGGGGTCTGACAGCCGTGCTGGTCCTGCCGAAACAAAACCCCTACACACAGTGAAAGGAGCTGAAGTCCCCGTAGTGCATGTAGGAAGTGTGGGTTGCTCCTGCCTCCGGAAAAGGCAAACCCACTCGTGGGATTGTCTTCGCCCAAGGACCAGAGTATACCTGGTGGGTCATGCAAAAGAACAGGGACATCAAGTGTGTGCCTCAAGGAGATTTGACCTTGAGAGGAAACTAATCTGTAATCTAAGTTATATGTTGTAGGAAGATGCTGTAGGATCAACGACAGGCCAACTTTGCAAGGAGCCGGGCGGTGCAACAAGGACTTGAGCTAAGCTGGTGCTGGCGTCCAGACACCCAACTCCACCTGCCCTGAGTGGCCACTTTGGCAGATGAAGACCTAATCATCAACAGTTCTTATGAACATTTTCCACGAAAGACCTATAGAATGAAAAGATACACCTGCCTATTTATCCTGCCCTGTTAAATCCTTGTCCTGTTAAAGGACAAGGAATAATGATGAGAATACTTGTATGCTAAAGTATGGGGATCTGAGTGTGACACAAATGTTATGGAATAAGGGGTGGAGGATGTACTGCGTCTGGCTGGGACGTTATCTTCCCCTGCAGCAGCCCAAGCAGTGCTGTGCTCTGCACTTGGAGCTGGAACAGCAGTGGGATCACAGCAGGGTTGTGTCTGCTGCTGAGCAGTGCTGACACAGCATCGGGTCTCTCTCTAACCCTCCTAGGGGTGGGCAAAAAGTGAGAAGAGAAACATCCCCAGGGCAGCTGACCTAAACCAACCAAAGGGATATTCCACACCATGTGGTGTCACACTCAGCAGTAAAAGGTGGGAACAGGAAGAAGAGGGGAGGGGTGGGCTCTCGTTGGGAAAATGTCGGTCCTCCTCCCGAACACCAGCTCCGTGTGTTAAGGCACTGCTTCAAGGACGTCATTGATCATCGCTCATTTGTGGGAAGAGAGTAATTTCTTTCCTCTGTACTTCCACATAGCCTTCATTTGTTTTATTTCTTTGTTTTCCTCCTTTTTTTCCTATACCCCTACCTTTTCTCCTTTCCTTTTTTTTTCCCCTTCAGTTAAATGGTTTAGTTCTTAATAATCTTTAATTATTATTATTATTATTTCCCTTTAATTAAATTATCCTTATCTCAACCCGTGAGTTGTTCTTTGTTTTACTTCTTCCCTTCCTGATCTAAGGAGGGGGAGTGAGAGAGCGGTCCTTGTCCTTTACCAGGCATCTAGAGCAGTGGGCACCTCCAGTGCTTTGGATATTCACCCCTGAAAAACTGCAGAATCCTAAAAACCAGGCAGAATGCTTCAAAAAGGTGTGTCATCACCCTGGCAATTCCATAGAGACACAAATCACTGCAACATGCTGGGGCTTGGCCCATGCACTTGGCCCATGTACTGGCTGGTTGGTGCAGCCCAAAGTTTGCTGGTTTTGCACCTGCACACCCCCCGCACACCAGGCTGGGGAAGGCACAGCCAGCTGCCCCCAGCAGCCTTCAAGCAGCCCTCGGAGGTGCTGATGGCAGCACGGGGAGCATACGCAGCAGGAGAGGGCTTACACAAGGCAACCTGGAGAGCAAATAAATCAGCATTGCAACCGGGGGCTGCTAAACAAACGCACCATGAGCACAAATTCTAAACCAGTTTGTCCCATCGAGCATTGTCTGCTCAGGTCTGCTGATCTCTCACAGTATCTCAGGTACCTTCCGGCCTCACACTAGGTGCTAAAAGCAGCGCTGTGGTGGAATGCAGCAGAGAGCTCAGCACCGCACAGCCACCTCCTCGGTCACCTCCCCACCGGGGGAAGGGGAGAGAGCTGACAAGAGGAAAAGTGCACAGACTGGCAGGCTGAGAGAAAGAGAGTTTAATGAGAAAGAAAGACAGAAAATGAGCAAGCAAGAAAACTGAAGAAAGTGATGCACAGAACAGTTGCTCACCACCCTCTGACCCATGCCCAGCCTGTCCCTGAGCAACGGCAGACCCTCAGCCAACCCTGCCACAGTGTGAGCAGCACAGAAGTCCTTGGCTTAGTGTGAGCACTGCTCAGCAGCATCTAAGCCATCAGTGTGTTATCAGCACCATTCTCATCCTAAAACCAAAGCCCCACACCAGCTACGGTGATGAAAAGCAACTCGATCCCAGCCAAAACCAGGACAAGCCAGTGTCTGCTCCTGCAGGAGCCCCTCTGCACTGAGGGCTGCAGAGCCTGCGCCTCACCTCTCAGCACCCAAGGGACTGGGACACACACAGGCACGCCCTAGAGCATGGGCAACTGATAAAAGGCGATTTCCTGTTGGTTTCCCTGCAGCCTTTTGCAGCAGCCCAGCAGCAACTGGGTGGTCATGGGGGGCTGGAACACAAACTGTCTGGGGGTTGCTATAAAAAGGCAGAGCAGCCAGCTCCACGCACCCTGCAGCAGCGCCGAGCCGTGGGTCCTGCATGCAACAGAGCAGAGGTAACATCTCACTGCAGCACCAGGGCTCCTCCTGGCACAAATGCTGCGGCCTCAGAGGATGTCGGGGCTGCACGGGGGAACCCAGGTGTCTGCGGTGTTTGATGCAAGTAGTTGGGCTGGAGTCCGGGCCGGTATCGGGGTGGGGAAGACCCAGGTGGCCGTGGCTGGGGACACACACTGCAGGTGCTTCCCTCTGGTGCCAGGGGGGCCATGGGCGGCTTTGGAGGTGCCCCTGATGCCTCTGCTCCGCTTCTCCCTGCAGCCTTCTCCGACCCTGCGCTCTCCCCCTAGCAGACGCCCGTGCCCTGTACTGCTGCACTCAGCGGCTGAGCTCAGCCGGTTGCAGAGGACCGGGTCCTGCGCTGCCTGGGGCATCCCCGCTCGTGGCTGGACCCCCGGAGCTTCCTGCACATGGAGCACCTCGGCCTGGGCTGGGTGCTGCTGGCCGGCACCTTGGCTGGCACCTTGGCCGCCAGCAGCACCCGTGAGCAAGACCTCGGCCCCATAAAGAAGTTGGCAATGGGCATGGCCCAGAACTCCTTCGATGACCAGTACCGGGGTTGCAGATACAAGATGGAGGTTGCGCTGAAGAAACTGTACCACGTGGAATTCAAAAACCACATTTATGCAGACACCTGGAGAAGAGCAGACGAGAGGTGGCGGAAGCAATGGGGTAACTCCAACCACCCGCAGGTGCTGCGGCGGGAATATGCGGTGGCCGTGCTGGCGTACACTGCTAATACAGGCCTCTACAGCCAGTTCAACACAGCTGTGCGCGAGGGTGGGCGCTCTCGCGGGTACTACCTCCAATCCTTCCACTTCAAGACGCTGCATTTCCTCCTGACCGAGGCCCTGCACACTCTGCGGAATGCCCAGGGCCACAGATGCTACAACGTCTACCGTGGCGTCAAGGGCATCCGCTTTACGGCCCACCGCCACCAGACCGTCCGCTTCGGCCAGTACGCCTCTGCCTCCCTCCAGAAGAATGCTGCCCAGAAATTTGGCCAGGACACCTTCTTCATTGTGTACACCTGCTACGGTGTCCCCATCAAGCATTTCTCCTTTTTCCCTACTGAGGATGAAGTCCTCATCCCACCCTATGAGGTCTTCAAGGTCACCAATGTCATGAGTTACTTCAGCAGAAGCATCATCCATCTCCGCTCCCATACCACACAGAGCACCTACAACTGTGCGCTGCTGAAGGGTAAGGGCAGCCAGCAGGGTGGGTGCCCCCGGGAGATGGCTGGGGACAGGGCACAGCCCTGGGCAGGCGCCGCCGTGCTCCCCGCGCTCCTCCAGCCATGGCTGCAGAGGAAAGGGGGCCCCGTGCCACCGGCTCTGTGAGGGGAAGAGGAGCCTCGTGGTGAAGGCAACACCTCCGTGTGGGGAGCTCGGGGAGCCTGGGGAGCTTGAAATAACGTGGAGCTGCTGTGCGGAGGCATGGGGGTGTGTAGAGAAGGAGGAGCCGGAGGACCTGCTGAGGGGTTAGGTTTGGGGTATAAAAGGGCCGGTCAGTGTTTGTGTGTCCTATCGTCGCATTTCTCGCATTAAAGCTTTTCTCTTTGCACACTCGCAGCCTTTCCCATGTGTCCGCGTGCTGAGAGGCCTACGTGCCAGCTCCTGGCGAGGCCTCTGTGTGTGCGAGTGAGCTCAGTGCCAGCTCCTGCAGCCAGATCCAAGTGTCCCTTCTCTCCCCAGCCCTGCTGGGGAGGAGGGGAGCGAGCGGCTGTGCGGTGCTGAGCTGCCTGTAGCTTCAAGCACAGCAGGCCTTCTGGTGCCCAGTGCGAGGCCCGAAGGCTTGAGGGAACGGCAGAGCCAAGCGCAGCGTGCCCGAGAGAACAGCCCTGCGGGGATCAGCCCACAACACGGCGCTGCCGCCGGCGCCGGGCCTAGGGCCGGCTGCGGGACTGGTGGCGACAGTGCCCGGAGGGACCGGGGGCAGTGGCAGCCCCACAGGGAGGAGAGGTTGAGAGAAGGAGAGGGAGATCGCTCAACCATTATCGTAACAAGCAAAACAGTCTCAGAGTAGGAAGATGAGTATCATTTATTGCCTATTACTAACAAGCTAGAGCAGTTAGAAAAAAAAACAAAAAAACAAACTCCAGTGCCTTCCCCTCATCCACCTTGTTATAAGTTGCCCCCTTAATTAATTTTCAGAGAGCATTGCATTAATAATAGAAAGGAATTTATTGAGTAAGCAACAGCAAGCAAAACAGCGCTGGGCGGCCGGGGAGTCTCGGCTCCGCCAACGGCGCGCACCTCACCCCCCCCAGGGTCCCTTTTTATATCTTGGTGATTTCAGGATTACGCAGCACGTCCGGGTATGTTCTGCGCCTGCGTGCACTGTTGCTAGGGGGTCGTCTCTGTCCCTCTGGTGGTCGTGAAGATGAAGGCCGTAGTCTTCCTCGGCGTTGTGGTTCAACTTCTTTCTTTATTTGGTCATGTTGGCCCAGCGTGAGACAGGAAGGCAAGACGTTGATACACTAGTTTAACAACTTATCAGGAGATGGTTACATGAACTTTGCAGCAGTGTTTTTTGAACAAAAGAGGCTACTGAGATGCAGAAGGAGAGAAGGGGAGAGGGTTCTTTTTTTTTTGTTACATTAAGCAAAGGAATTTTCATAGTGTCTAGCTAAGCATTATACAGCTCCTTACTTCAGCAGGGAGTTTTCACAACTCCTGTTCCTCAAACAGAACTCCTTGTTTTTACAAAAGACAATGAACAAACATTTATTGTGTATTACACACCTCTTCCACCTTCTCCCCCCCCAGAAGCAGTGCAGGGGAACGGGCAATGGGGGCTGCAGTCAGTCCCTGACGCTTCATCCCCGCTGCCCCTCACGGTCCCTCTGTGCCCCTGATCCCCGTGGGGTCCCTCCCATGGATGCCGTCCTTCCCAAACTGATCCCTCAGGGGCTTCAAGAAATGCTCCCACACGGCTCCGTCCCACGGGGTTCATCCCCCAGTCCCAAACTGCTCCAGCACGGGGCCCCCACGGGTGCTGGCAGCTCCCCCCAGCCCCCTGCTCCATGTGGGCTCCTCTCCACGGGCTGCAGCTCCGGCCCGGGGCCTGCTCCTGCGGGGGCTCTCCATGGGACGCAGCCTCCTCCAGGCCACATCCACCTGCTCCACCGGGGGCTCCTCCACCCATGGGGGGGCTGCAGCGTGGAGATCTGCTCCGTGTGGGACCCATGGGTGCAGGGGGACAGCCTGCTCCACCAGGGGCCTCTCCCTGCACAGGCCGCAGGGGAACTTGTACTCTGGTTCATGGAGCACCTCCTGCTGCACTGACCTTCTCGCAGAGGCCACCTCAGCAGCCCCCTGCTATCAAGCCCTTGCCAATACAGATTCACAGAACAGCAAACTGAAAAAAAAACACAAATGCACACAGCTTTTAACAAGCCCTCGGATATGATAAATAGCAAAAGAGAGAACAAGGCACAGGATCACGCAGGATCACACTGAAAGATATTAAGAGCAAACCAGACAAGATTGTGGGCAGCAATACAAAAAATATGTTCGACAAATATGATCATTGTAAGCTCCTCTGAAGCACTCTGGTCAAATTTCTTGTTATCTCCACCCCCTGAGCCTCTCAATGGATGCCAAAAGGCTGCCGTGGTTTCACATCGATGTCTAACTAAAACCACAACTGCTCTCTCATTGCTCCTCAGAGACAGAGGGGAGGCAGAAAGGATGACACAAAGAAAAAGGCTAAGGGGTTGAGAGAAGGAAAATTGAAATGCAAAAGAAAAAGAAAGAACAAATTAAAAGCCAATCCACACAGAAGCAAAGAGAAAGCAGTTACTCTCTACTGCCCATCAGCAAGCAAGGTCAGGCACATCTTGGGAAGCAGGGCCCCAATACACATATCTGTTGTCTGGGAGGAAAAACCTCTCTCAATTACTTTCCAATGGTCTTGGGAATCCAGAGAGATCCCGGTCTATTGGGAGATGGCAAATGTGGTTACAGTCTTCAGCAAGAGCGAGAAAGAAGACCCTGGTAACTACAGACCTGTCAGTCTCATTTCAGTGCCTGGTAAAATCATGGAGAAAATTATCCCAGGAGTTATTGAAAAGCACCTGAGGGACAAGGCAGTCCCTGGTCACAGCAAGCAGAGGGTTCAGAGGTACATCAGGCTGACGGCCAGTTATTAGTGGGGTTCCCCGGGGCTCTGTTTTGGGGCCAGTTCTCGTCACTGTTTTCATAAATGACCTGGATGTATCACATGAAGGCTTACCAAGTAAGTTTGTGGATGACACTAAATCGGGAGGAGCTGCTGTTGCTCAGGGACAGGCTGGGCATGGTTCAGAGGGTGGTGAGCAACTGTTTTGTGCATCACTTTCTTTAGTTTTCTTTCTTGCTCATTTTCTGTCTTTCTTTCTCATTAAACTCTCTTTCTCTCAGCCTGCCAGTCTGTGCACTTTTCCTCTTGTCAGCTCTCCCCTTCCCCCGGTGGGGAGGTGACCGAGGAGGTGGCTGTGCGGTGCTGAGCTCTCTGCTGCATTCCACCACAGCGCTGCTTTTAGCACCTAGTGTGAGGCCGGAAGGTACCTGAGATACTGTGAGAGATCAGCAGACCTGAGCAGACAATGCTCGATGGGACAAACTGGTTTAGAATTTGTGCTCATGGTGCGTTTGTTTAGCAGCCCCCGGTTGCAATGCTGATTTATTTGCTCTCCAGATTGCTTTGTGTAAGCCCTCTCCTGCTGCGTATGCTCCCCGTACTGCCATCAGCACCTCCGAGGGCTGCTTGAAGGCTGCTGGGGGCAGCTGGCTGTGCCTTCCCCAGCCTGGTGTGCGTGGGGTGTGTGGGTGCAAAACCAGCAAACTTTGGGCTGCATCAACCAGCCAGCAGCAGGGGTTTTGGGCTGGGCTAGGGCACCAGGTATACAGGGGGTCTGTACTGGTGCCCCCAGGGGGTCTGTGGATGAGGGGTGAGTGCATGAGGGGTAAGTGCATGAGCCCCATGGCTGCAGACCATAGCTGATATGGTGCTGTGTTTGGGATTTAGGATGAGACTACTGTTGATATCACACTGATGTTTTAATTGTTGCAGAGCAGTGCTCACACTAAGCCAAGGACATCTCAGCTTCCTGCTCTGTCCTGCCAGCGGGCAGGCTGGGGGTGCAGCAGGAGCTGGGAGGGGACAGGCCCAGGACCTGTCCCCTGGACCAAAGTGGTCCCCTGGACCTGGCCCTGGTCCCCTGGACCAGGACCCCTACTGGCCAAAGGGGTATTCCACACCATGTGGGGTCATGCTGGACAATATATAGGGGTGGCTAGCTGGGGTGGGGGCGCAGGCTGCTCAGGGATAAGCTGGGCATCCATCAGCAGGTGGTGAGCAATTGCATTGTGCATCGCTTGCTTTGTACGTGTTATTATTCTTACTACCATTTTGATTATTCTTATTATTTTTTCTTTTCTATCTTATTAAACTGTCTTTATCTCACCTCACAAGCTTTTACTTTTTTTTTTTTTTCTTTTTTTTTTTTTTGTTTTTCTCGATTCTCTCCGCCATCCCACTGTGGGGAGGAAGAGCGTCTGTGTGGTGCTGGTTAAACCACAACAGTTCTTTTGACACCCAACGTGGGGCCCGAAGAGCTGAGATAGTGACAGATGTGATGAGAGCATGTTAAAACAAAATTATTGAAACCATTATTTCAGCTTAATAGTGCTGTTTTGTTTGTTTGTTTGTTTGTTTTTGTTTTGTTTTGATCTGAGGTTTGCTGTGCCTGTTTTCTGAATTCAGTTATATAACACATTACTTACTGTATGTGTTCCCTGTTGTGCTGTTTATTGTTCTGGGGGGCTGGTTTAAGGTTAGTTTGCTGCTTACTGTGTAGCACTGGCTTATGATATGATAGAATTACTGGTCATGAGACTGATAGGTACCTTAAAGGATGAGACTACAGGTACCTCAAAGGAGGCTGTAGCGAGGTGGGGGTTGGTCCATTCTCCCATGTGCCTGGTGACAGGATGAGGGGGAATGGGCTAACGTTGTGCCAGGGGAGCTTTGAGTTGGATATTAGGAAGAACTTCTTTACCAAAAGGGTTGTGAGGCATTGGGATGGGCTGGCCAAAGAAGTGGTGGAGTCCCCATCCCTGGAGGTCTTTAAAGGACATTTACCTGTAGAGCTCAGTGATATGGGTTAGTGGAGGACTGGTTAGTGTTAGGTCAGAGGTTGGGCTGGGTGATCTTCCAACCTAGATGGTTCTGGGATTCTGTAATCTGGTATTTGTACTCAGCATTGCCATCACTTCCATACTTTGGAAACCATATCTCAGAAACTAGTACTAATTATGTCATTTACCTTTTCTTTTCAGGGAGACAGTCTGTGAAGGGGACAAGGGAAGATGTTTTCCCCACCTGTTCACTCCCCCTTTCTCCTTCACCTGCCCTTTCTCCCCCAGGCTACTTACAGTAGCTCCTCAAAATCTGAATGTCCTTGGGATGTTCCGACCAGCATGTTCTTATTGTAATGTCTCCTGAATGCACTTCAGGTTTTGTTTAAGGTTAAACAACTACTTAGGAATGCCACCCAGACCCCTGTCCCGAGGCAGGATGGTTATGAGTGGCAGGGAGTGTGGCAAGGATGTGGTCTGGCTGGGATGTTAACTTCCCCTGCAGCAGCCCAAGCAGTGCTGTGCTCTGCACTTGGAGCTGGAACAGCAGTGGGATAACAGCAGGGTTGTGTCTGCTGCTGAGCAGTGCTGGCACAGCATCGCGTCTCTCTCTAACCCTCCTAGGGGGTGGGCCAAAAATGAGAAGAGAAACATCCCCAAGGCAGCTGACCTAAACCAAAAAAAGGGATGTTCCATACCATGCGGTGTCACACTCAGCAATAAAAGGTGGGAACAGGAAGAAGAGGGGAGGGGTGGGCTCTCGTTGGGAAAACGTCGGTGCTCCTCCCAAACACCGGCTCCGTGCGTTGAGGCCCTGCTTCAAGGACATGGTCAAGCATCGTTCATTTGTGGGAAGTAGAGAGTAATTTCTTTCCTCTGCACTTCCACATAGCCTTCATTTGTTTTATTTCTTTGTTTTCCTCCTTTTTTTTTTTTCCTTTTCCCTTCCCTTTTCCCCTTTCCTTTTTTTTTTTTTTTTCCTTTAGTTAAATTGTTTAGTTCATAATAATCTTTCTTTAATTATTATAATTATTTCCCTTTAATTAAATTATCCTTATCTCAACCCGTGAGTTGTTCTTTGCTTTACTTCTCCCCCTCCTGATCTAAGGAGGGGAAGTGAGAGAGCGGTTGTGGTGTTTAGCTACCCAGCACAGTAAAACCACCACAGTCCTTTCTGGCACCCAACGTGGGGCTCAAAGGGTTGAGATAACAACAGAATTGATTAAAGCGCGTACAACTAACACACTTACTTGCTAGTCAACCATGTTCAGTGTCCTGTTAATAATGGCTTGTTTGATCATATGTCATGCAGTCCGTGTCATGGTCTCCTTTCTCCTATATATCTGATCCAACAAAGTGCTACAATCTCTGTTCATTTTTTTGAATTCGCTGTGCTGCCAAGCACTGGCCTTGAGTTTAATCTGGCATTCAGGCCCTGCACTGTTATCATGTGGGTCTCATGGAAACTACCTTTTAGAGAATATTCAGAACTACACTGCCTTCCTTTCCTCATCTGGATACCAGTTTATTAATAATATCAGGTATGGTACTGTGAGGAATGTGTTAACAATTTGTGTCCATAAAGAACAATTCTGTTTGAATCCTGTCTGCCTCTGGGCCCTGCACTGGCAATTTAATTCTTGAACCACAGATGCAGTGTGTCCCAGTCTCCCCCTCATTCTAGTCAATTTATCAAGTCTTCAGAAAATACTCCTCAAATTTATGAACCTGTTTGCTTTTGTTATTCCAGACTTCTATTTCTAACAGTTACAGCCTTTTTTTTGTCTTCTTCGAGATTAACTTAACACTGCTATAGGTGTGACTGTCCCTGTGAATGGCTGGTGAGGAACGTTTTAATTACTCATGAAGTGTCAATAAGAAAGCTGTTTGTGTTTGTATGAAGTCTTTGATGTCTGGGGGTTTCAGAACAACTGATAACAACTAGTGACTGTTATGGGATACTATGCAAGCCTCTGATATCTGGCCAGGTGGCCAAGAGATTAAGAAGAAGAAAAAAGAAGCTGAAGGATGGCTGGGAGACAAGACCTGCAGGGGATGTTCTATAAACTTGATACGGTGCCAAGGGAGTACAAAGGGGAAGGACGAGAAAAAAACTTGGTGAGGAAGACTACGAGCCTTCAGCATGAAAGACCCCTAGAGACCCCCAGAGGGACCACCGGAGACTGATGCGCATGCTCCAGTAGGAGGGACTGGACCCCGGAAGCTAATTATAATAACATGTTTTTTTTAGAAGTAGTAATGAATATGTATTAGTCTAGGAGCATAAAAATCAGCCACTTGATGTAACTGGTGTGCGTCCTGGTGGAGCGGAGGCTCCCGGTGCACCCAGCGCTGTTTGCTGACCTCTATTCTTTCAATAAATCCTATTTTTTATTTAATCCTATTTTGAAGATTGAGCCATTTCTAACAGTACCTTTTCCTTCTTTCACAGTGGGCTAATTACCACAGTTTGGGAGTATTTTGAACAGCCATGTGTAACCCATGTATTGCTATTTCTAATTCTGAATAACGGGTTTCCTCTTCTCTCTAAGATTAGTCGATTGTTTAGAAAGCTTACCTGGGAATCTGTCCCGAAACAGTCTTGTGGTGAGTGGCAAGGTGTGTGGGATGATGTTGGCAGATCCTTGTCACGGGTGTCTCCTCCAATAGTTTTGAACTTCACCCCTGAGCAAGTGCAAAATCCTAAAAACCTGGTAGAATGTTTGAGAGTTTTATGTCCTGACCCTGATAATGCTGGAGAACGACAGCTTGCAGCATTGTGCTGGGTCCTGGCTTACTCCCATCAAACACTGTTTAATATCATCCAGCAACTTGAAGAGAGGGAGGAAGTTTCTGTGTCTGATGACCAGATAACACACGCTGTGGCTGACCCAGAGGACCAACCGACTATGGTATCAGTCACCCCCATAGTCAAGTCAAAACAATGGAACGGAGGTCAGCTCGTTTAGTAAGGGAAGAAACCTCTCCTAAGGAGGAGGGAGAAGGGGAAATGGCAGCCACCTCTAAAGCAGAGCCATCACAAAAACAGCAGGAAGAAGAGCTGGAAATCATAAAGGAATCAGAAATCACTCGATCCCTATCGCTGAGTGAGTTGCGAGAAATACGAAAGGATTATGGCCGATGCCCAGGTGAACACATCCTCACCTGGCTGCTTCGATGCCGGGATGCTGGGGCCAATAGCCAACAATTAGAAGGCAATGAAGCCAAGCAGCTGGGATCCCTCTCTAGAGAAATGGACTAAGTAATTAGGAGTGGAGCACAGGTCCTCAGCCTCTGGAGACGACTTCTGGCAGCTGTGAAAGAAAGATATCCCCATAAGGAAGGTATTGTATATCAAGTAGGCAAGTGGACAACTATGGATAAAGGTCTCCAGCATCTGCGGGAATTAGCTGTGCGGGAGATGATTTTCAGTGATTTGGACAATGCCCAGACACCTCAAGACCCCGATGAAGTCCAGTGCACAACATCCATGTGGTGTAAATTGGTGCAGAGTGCACCATCAGCACATGCCAGTACCCTGGCAGTAATTCACTGGGATGAGGGGATGGGACCAACAGTGTGTAATCTGTCCTGCCAGCTTCAAAAATATGAAGACAATCTCTCTGCTCTGCTACAGTCCTGTGTCTCTGCTGTGGAGAAACTGTCTGAAAGACTTGACCACCTCGTAGAACGAGCATATTCCCCATATTCCCCCTCATCTAGACGGAGTAATGCTTCAGCCACTAAGAATCAGCGTTTGCCTGCTCAAGAGAGAGAGTACCCAAGACGCACACCACGTGGCACCTTTTGTTTTTATTTGAGTGACCGTGGGGAGGATATGAGGAAATGGGATGGTGTACCTACTTCAACCCTAGCTGCTTGGGTATGTGAACTGAAAGGAAATACAGCAGCAAGAAGAGGGGCTCCTAAGGGCTTTTGGCATAGCTGCTTTGAGCACAGAGAAGATTAGGCAGCTGTCTACCCTGCCTGGCCTTTCAGAAGACCCTTCTGTTTTAGGATTGTTGAAGGTTGAAGAACAACGGGTACCAATTGCTACTACAACGGTGCACCGACAGCAATATCGCACCAACCGAGACTCCCTGATTCCCATCCATGAGTTGGTTCACCATCTGGAGAGTCAAGGAGTGATCAGCAAGACTCGCTCACCCTTTAATAGTCCTATATGGCCAGTGCGAAAGTCTAATGGTGAGTGGAGGCTAACAGTGAGCTATCGAGGCCTGAATGAAGTCACGCCACCACTGAGTGCTGCAGTGCCGGACATGCTGGAACTCCAGTACGAACTAGAGTCAAAGGCAGCCAAGTGGTACGCCACAATTGATATTGCTAATGCATTTTTCTCCATCCTTTTGGCAGCAGCATGCAGGCCACAGTTCGCTTTCCCTTGGAGGGGCATCCACTACACCTGGAATCGGCTGCCCCAGGGGTGGAAACACAGCCCTACCATTTGCCACGAACTGATCCAATCTGCACTGGAACAAAAGGGAGCTCCTGAGCACCTGCAGTACGTTGATGACATCCTCGTGTGGGGCAACAGAGCAGAAGAATTTTTTGAGAAAGGGAAGAAAGTAATCCAAATTCCCAAATTCCCCTGAATGCTGGTTTTGTCATTAAACAGAGTAAGGTCATGGGGCCTGCACAGGAAATCCAGTTCTTGGGGGTAAAATGGCAGGATGGATGTCGCCATATTCCGATGGATGTGATCAATAAAATAACGGCAATGTCTCCGCCAACTAGCAAAAAAGAAACGCAAGCTTTCCTAGGCCTTGTGAGATTTTGGAGAATGCATGTGCCAGGCTATAGTCAGCTTGTGAGTCCTCTATATCGAGTGACTCGAAAGAGAAACTATTTTGAGTGGGGCCCTGAGCAACAACAGGCCTTTGAACAACTCAAACAAGAAATTGCTCGTTCAGTAGACCTTGGGCATGTCCGTTCTGGATCATCTGTGCAAAACATACTGTACACTGGAGCTGGGGAGCACGGCCTCACCTGGAGCCTCTGGCAGAAAACACCAGAAGAAATTCGAGGTCAACCTCTGGGTTTCTGGAGCCGTGGCTACCGAGGATCAGAAGCCAATTACACCCCAGCTGAAAAAGAAATACTCACAGCATAGGAGGCTGTTCGAGCTGCTTCAGAAGTTGTGGGTACAGAAGCACAGCTCCTCTTGGCACCACGGCTACCTGTGTTACATTGGATGTTCAAAGAGAAAATTCCCACTACACACCATGCAACTGATGCTACATGGAGTAAGTGGATAGCATTAATTACACAGCGGGCTCGAATGGGAAAACCTAATTGCCCAGGAATCCTGGAAGAGATTATGGACTGACCGGAAGGCAGAGATTTCGGAGTGCCAACAGAAGAGGTAACCCGTGCTGAAGAGGCACCACCATACAATGAGTTGCCAGAAGACAGAAAGCGGTATGCGCTGTTTACTGACGGATCCTGCCGTGTGGTAGGGAGCCATCGGAAATGGAAAGCTGCTGTGTGGAATCCTATGCGACGAGTTGTGGAGGCCATGGAAGGGGAAGGTGAGTCGAGTCAGTATGCAGAAGTAAAAGCCATACAACTAGCCCTAGAGATCACCGAAAGAGAAAAATGGCCAGCATTGTATCTTTACACTGACTCATGGATGGTGGCAAATGCTCTGTGGGGGTGGCTGCAGCAATGGAAACAGAGCAACTGGCAGCGCAGAGGTAAACCTATCTGGGCTGCTACCCTGTGGCAAGATATTGCTGCCCGGGTAGGAAACCTGGATGTTAAAGTACGTCATGTAGATGCCCACATGCCCAAGAGTCGCGCTACTGTAGAACATCGGAACAATGAAGAAGTGGATCGAGCTTCGAAAATTGAAGTGGCTCAGGTGGACCTAGACTGGGGACGTAAGGGTGAGCTGTTTGTAGCTCGATGGGCCCATCAGGACATCAGGACATCTGGGGAGGGATGCCACTTACAGGTGGGCTCGTGATCGAGGGGTGGACTTGACCATTGAGGCCATCACACAGGTTACCCATGAGTGTGAGACCTGTGCTGCAATTGAGAAAGCCATGAAGGTAAAATCTCCCTGGAACAGGGGGAGGTGGACAGGGTTTCGATATGGTGAGGCCTGGCAGATTGACTATATCGGACCACTTCCAAAAACCTGCCAAGGCAAACGGTACATACTCAGCATGGTAGAAGCAACTACTGGGTGGCTGGAAACATACCCTGTAAACCATGCCATGGCCCGAAACACTATCTTGGGCCTGGAAAGACAAGTATTGTGGTGTCATTGTGCACCACAGAGAACTGAGTCTGACAATGTGAGTCATTTCCGAAACGATCTTGTTACCTCCTGGGCAAAGAGGCATGGTGTTGAGTGGGTGTACCACATCCCTTATCACCCACAAGCTTCTGGGAAGGTTGAGAGGTACAATGGACTGTTAAAGACTATGTTACGAGCACTGGGGGCTGGGACTTGGAAACAAGGGGACACAAATCTACCAGAAGCCACTTGGCTAGTTAACAATAGGGGGTCTGACAGCCGTGCTGGTCCTGCCGAAACAAAACCCCTACACACAGTGAAAGGAACTGAAGTCCCCGTAGTGCATGTAGGAAGGTGGATGTAGGCAGCGTGGGTTGCTCCTGCCTTGGGAAAAGGCAAACCCACTCGTGGGATTGTCTTCGCCCAAGGACCGGAGTATACCTGGTGGGTCATGCAAAAGAATGGGGACATCAAGTGTGTGCCCCAAGGAGATTTGACCTTGAGAGGAAACTAATCTGTAATCTAAGTTAGATGTTGTAGGAAGACGCTGTAGGATCAGTGACAGGTCAACTTTGCAAGGAGCCGGGCGGTGCAACAGGGACTTGAGCTAAGCTGGTGCTGGCGTCCAGACATCCAACTCCACCTGCCCTGAGTGGCCACTTTGGCAGATGAAGACCTAATCATCAACAGTTCTTATGAACATTTTCCAAGAAAGACCTATGGAATGAAAACATACACCTGCCTATTAATCCTGCCCTGTTAAATCCTTGTCCTGATAAAGGACAAGGAATAATGATGAGAATGCTTGTATGCTGAAGTATGGGGATCTGAGTGTGACACAAATGTTATGGAATAAGGGGTGGAGGTTGTACTGGGTCTGGCTGGGATGTTAACTTCCCCTGCAGCAGCCCAAGCAGTGCTGTGCTCTGCACTTGGAGCTGGAACAGCAGTGGGATCACACCAGGGTTGTGTCTGCTGCTGAGCAGTGCTGGCACAGCATCAGGTCTCTCTCTAACCCTCCTAGGGGTGGGCAAAAAGTGAGAAGAGAAACATCCCCAGGGCAGCTGACCTAAACCAAAAAAAGGGATGTTCCATACCATGTGGTGTCACACTCAGCAATAAAAGGTGGGAACAGGAAGAAGAGGGGAGGGGTGGGCTCTCGCTGGGAAAACGTCGGTCCTCCTCCCGAACACCAGCTCCGTGCGTTGAGGCCCTGCTTCAAGGACATCATTAATCATCGCTCATTTGTGGGAAGAGAGTAATTTATTTCCTCTGTACTTCCACATAGCCTTCATTTGTTTTATTTCTTTGTTTTCCTCCTTTTTTTTCCTTTACCCCTACCTTTTCCCCTGTCCTTTTTTTTTTTTCCCCTTTAGTTAAATTGTTTAGTTCCTAATAATCTTTAATTATTATTATTATTATTTCCCTTTAATTAAATTATCCTTATCTCAACCCGTGAGTTGTTCTTTCCTTTACTTCTTCCCCTCCTGATCTAAAGGAGGGGGAGTGAGAGAGCGGTCCTTGTCCTTTACCAGGCATCTAGAGCAGTGGGCACCTCCAGTGCTTTGGATATTCACCCCTAAAAAAATGCAGAATCCTAAAAACCAGGCAGAATGCTTCAAAAAGGTGTGTCATCACCCTGGCAATTCCACAGAGACACAAATCACTGCAACATGCTGGGGCTTGGCCCATGCACTTGGCCCATGTACTGGCTGGTTGGTGCAGCCCAAAGTTTGCTGGTGAATGCAGCCGCACACCCCACGCACACCAGGCTGGGGAAGGCACAGCCAGCTGCCCCCAGCAGCCTTCAAGCAGCCCTCGGAGGTGCTGATGGCAGCACGGGGAGCATACGCAGCAGGAGAGGGCTTACACAAAGCAACCTGGAGAGCAAATAAATCAGCACTGCAACCGGGGGCTGCTAAACAAACGCACCATGAGCACAAATTCTAAACCAGTTTGTCCCATCGAGCATTGTCTGCTCAGGTCTGCTGATCTCTCACAGTATCTCAGGTACCTTCCGGCCTCGCACTAGGTGCTAAAAGCAGCGCTGTGGTGGAATGCAGCAGAGAGCTCAGCACCTCACAGCCACCTCCTCAGTCACCTCCCCACCAGGGGAAGGGGAGAGCTGACAAGAGGAAAAGAGCACAGACTGGCAGGCTGAGAGAAAGACAGATTAATGAGAAAGAAAGACAGAAAATGAGCAAGAAAGAAAACTAAAGAAAGTGATGCACAAAACGATTGCTCACCACCCTCTGACCCATGCCCAGCCTGTCCCTGAGCAACAGCAGCCCCTCAGCCAACCCCGCCACAGTGTGAGCAGCACAGAAGTCCTTGGCTGTGTCAGCACTGCTCAGCAGCATCTAAGCCAGCTGTGTGTTATCAGCACCATTCTCATCCTAAAACCAAAGCCCCACACCAGCTACGGTGATGAAAAGCAACTCGATCCCAGCCAAAACCAGGACAAGCCAGTGTCTGCTCCTGCGGGAGCCCCTCTGCACTGAGGGCTGCAGAGCCTGCGCCTCACCTCTCAGCACCCAAGGGGCTGGGACCCACACATGCCCTAGAACATGGGCAACTGATAAAAGGCGATTTCCTGTTGGTTTCCTTGCAGCCTTTTGCAGCAGCCCAGCAGCAACTGGGTGGTCATGGGGGGCTGGCACACAAACTGTCTGGGGGGTGCTATAAAAAGGCAGAGCAGCCAGCTCCACGCACCCTGCAGCAGCGCCGAGCCGTGGGTCCTGCATGCAACAGAGCAGAGGTAACATCTCACTGCAGCACCAGGGCTCCTCCTGGCACAAACGCTGCGGCCTCAGAGGGTGTCGGGGCTGCACGGGGGAACCCAGGTGTCTGCAGTGTTTGATGCAAGTAGTTGGGCTGGAGTCCGGGCCGGTATCAGGGTGGGGAAGACCCAGGTGGCCGTGGCTGGGGACACACACTGCGGGTGCTTCCCTCTGGTGCCAGGGGGGCCATGGGCGGCTTTGGAGGTGCCCCTGATGCCTCTGCTCCGCTTCTCCCTGCAGCCTTCTCCGACCCTGCGCTCTCCCCCTAGCAGACGCCCGTGCCCTGTACTGCTGCACTCAGCAGCTGAGCTCAGCTGGTTGCAGAGGACCGGGTCCTGCGCTGCCTGGGGCATCCCCGCTCGTGGCTGGACCCCCGGAGCTTCCTGCACATGGAGCACCTCGGCCTGGGCTGGGTGCTGCTGGCCGGCACCTTGGCTGGCACCTTGGCCGCCAGCAGCACCCGTGAGCAAGACCTCGGCCCCATCAGGGAGGAGGCGATGGACATGGCCCAGAACTCCTTCGATGACCGGTACCTGGGCTGCAGACGCAAGATGGAAAAGAAGCTTAAAATGGTGAACCGCACCGAGTTCGAAAACCACACCTATGCAGAAACCTGGAGAAAAGCAAATGAGAAGTGGCGGAACTCCAACCACCCACAGCTGCTGCGGTGGCAGTACGCGGTGGCCGTGCTGGCGTACACTTACCCTACAAGTCTGTACCGCAAGTTCAACGCAGCTGTGCGCAAGGATGGGTGCTCCCGCGGGTACTACCTGGAATGCTTCCCCTTCAAGACACTGCATTTCCTCCTGACCGAGGCCCTGCACACTCTGCGGAAAGCCCAGGTCCGCAGATGCTACAACGTCTACCGTGGTGTCAGGGGCATCCTCTTTACAGCCCAGATCAACCAGACTGTCCGATTCGGCCAGTTCGCCTCTGCCTCCCTCCATAAGAAAGCTACCAGGAGATTTGGCCAGAACACTTTATTCAAAGTGTGCACCTGCCATGGTGTTCCCATCTGGAACTTCTCCTTCTACCCTGAGGAGAAAGAAGTCCTCATCCCACCCTATGAGGTCTTCAGGGTCACCAACTTCACACGTGAGAGAGACAGAAACATCATCCATCTCCGCTCCCATGGTGTGCGCAGCAACTACAACTGTGCACTGCTGAAGGGTAAGGGCAGACAGCAGGGTGAGTGCTCCCAGGAGATGGCTGGGGACAGGGCACAGCCCTGGGCAGGCGCCCCCCGTGCTCCCCGCGCTCCTCCAGCCATGGCTGCAGAGGAACGGGGGCCCCGTGCCACCGGCTCTGTGAGGGGAAGGGGAGCCTTGTGGTGAAGGCAACACCTCCGTGTGGGGAGCTCAGGGAGCCTGGGGAGCTTGAAATAACGTGGAGCTGCTGTGCGGAGGCATGGGGGTGTGTAGAGAAGGAGGAGCAGGAGGGCCTGCTGAGGGGTTAGGTTTGGGGTATAAAAAAGCAGGGCCGGTCAGTGTTTGTGTGTCCTATCGTCGCATTTCTCTCATTAAAGCTTTTCTCTTTGCACACTCGCAGCCTTTCCCATGTGTCCGCGTGCTGAGAGGCCTACGTGCCAGCTCCTGGCGAGGCCTCTGTGTGTGCGAGTGAGCTCAGTGCCAGCTCCTGCAGCCAGATCCAAGTGTCCCTTCTCTCCCCAGCCCTGCTGGGGAGGAGGGGAGCGAGCGGCTGTGCGGTGCTGAGCTGCCTGTAGCTTCAAGCACAGCAGGCCTTCTGGTGCCCAGTGCGAGGCCCGAAGGCTTGAGGGAACGGCAGAGCCAAGCGCAGCGTGCCCGAGAGAACAGCCCTGCGGGGATCAGCCCACAACACGGCGCTGCCGCCGGCGCCGGGCCTAGGGCCGGCTGCGGGACTGGTGGCGACAGTGCCCAGAGGGGCCGGGGGCAGTGGCAGCCCCACAGGGAGGAGAGGTTGAGAGAAGGACAGGGAGATCGCTCAACCATTATCGTAACGAGCAAAACAGACTCAGAGTAGGAAGATAAGTATCATTTATTGCCTATTACTAACAAGCTAGAGCAGTTAGAACACAAACAAAAAACCAAACTCCAACACCTTCCCCTCATCCACCTCTTCCACCTCCTCCCCCCGAGCAGTGCAGGGGAACGGGCAATGGGGGCTGCGGTCAGTCCCTGACGCTTCATCCCCACCGCCCCTCACGGTCCCTCTGTGCCCCTGCTCCCCGTGGGGTCCCTCCCATGGATGCCGTCCTTCCCCAACTGATCCTTCAGGGGCTTCAAGAACTGCTCCCACACGGCTCCGTCCCACAGGGTTCATCCCCCAGTCCCAAACTGCTCCAGCATGGGGCCCCCACGGGTGCTGGCAGCTCCCCCCAGCCCCCTGCTTCCCGTGGGCTCCTCTCCACAGGCTGCAGCTGCGGCCCGGGGCCTGCTCCTGCGGGGGCTCTCCACAGGCCGCAGCCTCCTCCAGGCCACATCCACCTGCTCCACCGGGAGCTCCTCCACCCACGGGGGGGCTGCAGCGTGGAGATCTGCTCCATGTGGGACCCATGGGTGCAGGGGGACAGCCTGCTCCACCAGGGGCCTCTCCACAGGCTGCAGGGGAACTTGTGCTCTGGTTCATGGAGCACCTCCTGCCCTCCTGCTGCACTGACCTTCTCACAGAGGCCACCCCTGCAGCCCCCCGCTACCAAGACTTTGCCAATACAGATTCACAGAACAGCAAACTGAAAAAAAAAACAAAAACACAAATGCACACAGCTTTTAACAAGCCCTCGGATATGATAAATAGAAAAAAGAGAGAACACAGCACAGGATCACGCAGCATCACACTGAAAGATATTAAGAGCAAACCAGACAACATTGTGGGCAGCAATACAAAAAATATGTTCGACAAATATGATCATTGTAAGCTCCTCTGAAGCACTCTGGTCAAATTTCTTGTTATCTCCACCCCCTGAGCCTCTCAATGGATGCCAAAAGGCTGCCGTGGTTTCACATCGATGTCTAACTAAAACCACAACTGCTCTCTCATTGCTCCTCAGAGACAGAGGGGAGGCAGAAAGGATGACACAAAGAAAAAGGCTAAGGTGTTGGGAGAAGGAAAATTGAAATACAAACAAAAAAGAAAAAACAAAATAAAAGCCAATCCACACGGAAGCAAATTGAAAGCAGTTACTCTCTACTGCCCATCAGCAAGCAAGGTCAGGCACATCTTGGGAAGCAGGGCCCCAGTACACATATCTGTTGTCTGGGAGAAAAAAACTCTCTCAATTACTTTCCAATGGTCTTGGGAATCCAGAGAGATCCCGGTCTATTGGGAGATGGCAAATGTGGTTCCAGTTTTCAGCAAGAGCGAGAAAGAAGACCCTGGTAACTACAGACCTGTCAGTCTCATTTCAGTGCCTGGTAAAATCATGGAGAAAATTATCCCAGGAGTTACTGAAAAACACCTGAGGGACAAGGCAGTCGCTGGTCACAGCAAGCAGAGGGTTCATGAGGGGAAGGCCCCGCTTATCAAACTTAATTTCCTTCTATGACAAAGTTACCCACATAGTTGACCAAGGGATGGCAGCTGATGAAATCGTTTTGTATTTCGGCAAAGCGTTTGATACGGTTTCTCAAAGTTTCCCTCAGGACTAAATGTGCAGCACACAGCTAGACAGGTCCCTAATGTGCTGGGTGAACAACTGGCTGGTGGGTCAGGCTCCAAGGGTGCTAGTAAATGGGGTTACATCAGGCTGACGGCCAGTTACTAGTGGGGTTCCCCAGGGTTCTGTTTTGGGGCCAGTTTTTGTGAATATTTTTATAAAGGAAAACATTAACATTTATTTTTATAAATGAAAATTACGTTATTTATTTTCATAAATGAAAGCACTGACATTCATAAATTTCATTTCTGTGTCTGGGGGACTGCTGCTGGAAACTGCAGCAGCATTTTTATCCGACAAAACCCCTTTGTGATTGTTTGTCCTAGCAACTCACATCTCCGCAGGTATCAGTACAGGCTGGGGGATGACCTGCTGGAGAGGAGCTCTGAGGAGAAGAACCTGAGGGTCCTGGTGGGTGACAGGTTGTCCATGAGGCAGCAGTGTGCCCTGGTGGCCAAGAGGGCCAAGGGGATCCTGGCGGGCATTAAACGGAGCGTGGTCAGCAGGTCAAGGGAGGTGATCCTTCCCCTCTGCTCTGCCCTGGTCAGGCCTCACCTGGAGCACTGGGTCCAGTTCTGGGCTCCCCGGTACAAGAAAGACTGGGATCTCCTGGAAAGAGTCCAGCGGAGGGCCACGAGGATGATCCGGGGCCTGGAGCATCTTCCCTATGAGGAGAGGCTGAGAGACCTGGGGCTGTGCAGCCTGGAGAAGAGAGGACTGAGAGGGGATGTCCTCAGTGTGTAAAAATACCTGAGGGGTGGGAGACAGAGGGATTTGGCCAACCTCTTTCCAGTGGTCTGTGGGGACAGGACAAGGGGCAGTGGCCACAAAATGGAGCCCAGGCAGTTCTGCACCAACACGCGAAAGATCCTCTTCTTTGAGAGAACTGGCAGAGGAGCTGGCCAAGCCCCTATCCATCATTTATCAGCAGTACTGGCTATCGGGGGAGGTCCCAGTTGACTGGCGGCTAGCAAACGTGACGCCCATCTACAAGAAGGGCCGGAGGGCAGACCAGAAAACTACAGGTCTGTCAGTTTGACCTCAGTACCAGGGAAGCTCATGGAGCAGATCCTCTTGAGAGTCATCACGCGGCACTTGAAGGGCAAGCAGGCGATCAGGCCCAGTCAGCATGGGTTTATGAAAGGCAGGTCCTGCTTGACGAACCTGATCTCCTTCTGTGACAATGTTACACGCTGGGTGGACGAGGGAAAGGCTGTGGATGTGGTCTACCTTGACTTCAGCAAGGCTTTTGACACCGTCTCCCACAACATTCTCCTCAAGAAACTGGCTGTTCGTGGCTTGGACTGGCGCACGCTTCGTTGGGTTAGAAACTGGCTGGATAGCCGGGCCCAAAGAGTTGTGGTGAATGGAGTCAAGTCCAGTTGGAGGCCGGTCACTAGTGGCGTCCCCTAGGGCTTGGTGCTGGGGCCGGTCCTCTTTAATATCTTCATCAATGATCTGGACGAGGGCATTGAGTGCACCCTCAGTAACTTTGCAGATGACACCAAGCTAGGTGCGTTTGTCGATCTGCTCGAGGGTAGGAAGGCTCTGCAGGAGGATCTGGATAGGCTGCACTGATGGGCTGAGGCCAACTGCATGAAGTTCAACAAGGCCAAGTGCCGGGTCCTGCACCTGGGGCGCAATAACCCCAAGCAGAGCTACAGGCTGGGAGAGGACTGGTTGGAGAGCTGCCAGGCAGAGAAGGACCTGGGAGTGATGGTGGACAGTAGGCTGAATATGAGCCAGCAGTGTGCTCAGGTGGCCAAGAAGGCCAACGGCATCCTGGCTTGTATCAGAAACAGTGTGACCAGCAGGGCTAGGGAGGTGATCGTCCCCCTGTACTCGGCTCTGGTGAGGCTGCACCTCGAGTACTGTGTTCAGTTTTGGGCCCCTCACTACAAGAAGGACATCGAGGTGCTTGAGCGGGTCCAGAGGAGGGCAACGAAGCTGGTGAGGGGCCTGGAGAACAAGTCCTACGAGGAGCGGCTGAAGGAGCTGGGCTTGTTCAGCCTGGAGAAGAGGAGGCTCAGGGGCGACCTTATTGCTCTCTACAGGTACCTTAAAGGAGGCTGTAGCGAGGTGGGGGTTGGTCTGTTCTCCCACGTGCCTGGTGACAGGACAAGGGGGAATGGGCTAAAGTTGCACCAGGTGAGGTTTGGGTTGGATGTTAGGAAGAACTTCTTTACTGAAAGGGTTGTTAGACACTGGAACAGGCTGCCCAGGGAGGTGGTGGAGTCACCATCCCTGGAAGTCTTCAAAAGACGTTTAGATGTAGAGCTTAGGGATATGGTTTAGTGGAGGACTGTTAGTGTTAGGTCAGAGGTTGGACTCGCTGATCTTGAGATCTCTTCCAACCTAGAAATTCTGTGATTCTGTGATTCTTCATGCTGAGGGTGACGGACCTCTGGGACAGGCTGCCCAGGGAGGCTGTGGGATCTTCTTCTCTGGGGATATTCAAGGCCTGTCCCTGTCTGGACGCCTACCTGGGCAGAAAGCTCTAGATAACTGCTTTGGCAGGGGGTTGGACACGATGATCTCCTGAGGTCACCTCCAACCCCTCCATTTCCGTGATTCTGGGATTCTGGGATCTTCCTTGAAGGCACACCTTCCCTTCACACCTGACACAAGACAACTCCAGAATGCCCCCTTCCCTGGCGAGGGATCCCAGCTGCCTGGCTTCCCTGCCCTCTAATTGCAGACCATGGCTCCGCTGTCCCAGCACCAGAGCAGCCAGGTGACAAGGTGCTCACCTGGACAACGACTGAAATCTTTTCGCCTATCTCATAGCTCATGCTTGAATAGGCATCGGGTAGTTCCTGATGCTCTCATGATACCTTCCTCTTCATCTTCCTGTTCCTCTGATGGCCCCGCCACTCTGGAGCAGCCTGCCTCGTCTTCTTCCTCCTCCCCAGTCCGAGTGGGAGTTCCTCTGCATTCTAAGCAAGCCGTGTGAGAAGCTAAGGTTTACAAATTACAATTGTTAAACAACAATTTTGTTTAACACGCTGTGGTCAGATCTGTCCTTATCTCAACCCTTTGGGCCCCATGCTGGACATCCAAGGACTGCTGTGGTTTAACCGGCCAGCAGCTCAGCACCACAGAGCCATTTGTTCTTCTTCACCCCCAAGTGGGATGAGGGAGAGAATTGAGGGGGGGGGGGGGATGAAAAAAAAAAAAAAGTAAAAGCTTGTGAGATGAGATTATGACAGTTTAATACAACAGAAACAAAATAATAATACTAACAGTAAGAAAAATAAAAATAATAATAGTAAAAAGAATAACACATACAAAACAAGTGATGCACAATGCAATTGCTCACCATCTGCTGACGGATGCCCATCTCATTCCAGAGCAGCCTGTGACCCCACCCCAGCTAACCACCCCTATATATTGTCCAGCATGACCCCACATGGTGTGGAATACCCCTTTGGCCAGTTGGGGTCAGCTGTCCTGGGCCTGTCCCCTCCCAGCTCCTGCTGCACCCCCAGCCTGCCCGCTGGCAGGACAGTGTGAGCAGCACAGAAGTCCTTGGCTGTGTCAGCACTGCTCAGCAGCATCTAAGCCAGCAGTGTGTTATCAGCACCATTCTCATCCTAAAACCAAAGCCCCACACCAGCTACGGTGATGAAAAGCAACTCGATCCCAGACAAAACCAGGACAAGCCAGTGTCCGCTCCTGCAGGAGCCCCTCTGCACTGAGGGCTGCAGAGCCTGCGCCTCACCTCTCAGCACCCAAGGGGCTGGGACCCACACACGCATGCACTAGAGCATGGGAAACTGATACAAGGTGATTTCCTGTTGGTTTCCCTGCAGCCTTTTGCAGCAGCCCAGCAGCAACTGGGTGGTCATGGGGGGCTGGAACACAAACTGTCTGGGGGTTGCTATAAAAAGGCAGAGCAGCCAGCTCCACACACCCTGCAGCAGCGCCGAGCCGTGGGTCCTGCATGCAACAGAGCAGAGGTAACATCTCACTGCAGCACCAGGGCTCCTCCTGGCACAAATGCTGCGGCCTCAGAGGATGTCGGGGCTGCACGGGGGAACCCAGGTGTCTGCGGTGTTTGATGCAAGTAGTTGGGCTGGAGTCCGGGCCGGTATCGGGGTGTGGAAGACCCAGGTGGCCCTGGCTGGGGACACACACTGCGGGTGCTTCCCTCTGGTGCCAGGGGGGCCATGGGCGGCTTTGGAGGTGGTACTGATGCATCTGCTCCGCTTCTCCCTGCAGCCTTCTCCGACCCTGCGCTCTCCCCCTAGCAGACACCCGTGCCCTGTACTGCTGCACTCAGCGGCTGAGCTCAGCCGGTTGCAGAGGACCGGGTCCTGCGCTGCCTGGGGCATCCCCGCTCGTGGCTGGACCCCCGGAGCTTCCTGCACATGGAGCACCTCGGCCTGGGCTGGGTGCTGCTGGCCGGCACCTTGGCTGGCACCTTGGCCGTCAGCAGCACCCGTGAGCAAGAACCCGGCCGCATCAGGGAGGAGGCGATGGACATGGCCCAGAACTCCTTCGATGACCGGTACCAGGGCTGCAGAAACAAGATGAAGGTGGCACTGAAGAAAGTGCATCACGCGGAATTCAAAAACCACATCTTGGCAGATGCCTGGAAAGAAGCAAAGAAGAAGTGGAAGAACTCCAACCGCCCGCAGGGGCTGCCGCGGGACTACGCGTTGGCCGTGCTGGCGTACACTGCTGATACAGACCTGTACAAGGAGTTCAACACAGCTGTGCGCGATGGTGGGCGCTCCCGCGATTACTACCTGCAATCTTTCCCCTTCAAGACACTGCATTTCTTCCTGACCGTGGCCCTGCAAACTCTGCGTAAAGCCCAGGGCCACAAATGCTACAACGTCTACCGCGGCGTCAGGGGCATCCAATTTACGGCCAGCCAACACCACACTGTCCGCTTCGGCCAGTTCGCCTCTGCCTCCTTGAATGAGAGTATTGCCCAGGAATTTGGCCAGGACACCTTCTTCATCGTGTACACCTGCCATGGTGTCTCCATCAAGCATTTCTCCTTCTTCGCTAAGGAGGATGAAGTCCTCATCCCACCCTATGAGGTCTTCAAGGTCACCAAATTCACCCAAGACAGAAACGGAAACGTCATCCATCTCCGCTCCCGTGGTGCGCGCAGCACCTACAAATGTGCACTGGTGAAGGGTAAGGGCAGCCAGCAGGGTGGGTGCCCCCGGGAGATGGCTGGGGACAGGGCACAGCCCTGGGCAGGCGCCGCCGTGCTCCCTGCGCTCCTCCAGCCATGGCTGCAGAGGAACGGGGGCCCCGTGCCACCGGCTCTGTGAGGGGAAGGGGAGCCTCGTGGTGAAGGCAACACCTCCGTGTGGGGAGCTTGGGGAGCTTGGGGAGCCTGGGGAGCTTGAAATAACGTGGAGCTGCTGTGCGGAGGCATGGGGGTGTGTAGAGAAGGAGGAGCAGGAGGGCCTGCTGAGGGGTTAGGTTTGGGGTATAAAAGGGCCGGTCAGTGTTTGTGTGTCCTATCATCGCATTTCTCACATTAAAGCTTTTCTCTTTGCACACTCGCAGCCTTTCCCATGTGTCCGCGTGCTGAGAGGCCTACGTGCCAGCTCCTGGCGAGGCCTCTGTGTGTGCGAGTGAGCTCAGTGCCAGCTCCTGCAGCCAGATCCAAGTGTCCCTTCTCTCCCCAGCCCTGCTGGGGAGGAGGGGAGCGAGCGGCTGTGCGGTGCTGAGCTGCCTGTAGCTTCAAGCACAGCAGGCCTTCTGGTGCCCAGTGCGAGGCCCGAAGGCTTGAGGGAACGGCAGAGCCAAGCGCAGCGTGCCCGAGAGAACAGCCCTGCGGGGATCAGCCCACAACACGGCGCTGCCGCCGGCGCCGGGCCTAGGGCCGGCTGCGGGACTGGTGGCGACAGTGCCCGGAGGGGCCGGGGGCAGTGGCAGCCCCACAGGGAGGAGAGGTTGAGATAAGGGCAGGGAGATCGCTCAACCATTATCGTAACGAGTGAAACAGACTCAGAGTAGGAAGATGAGTATCATTTATTGCCTATTACTAACAAGCTAGAGCAGTTAGAAAACAAACAAAAAAACAAACTCCAACACCTTCCCCCTACCACCTCTTCCACCTCCTCCCCCCGAGCAGTGCAGGGGAAAGGGCAATGGGGGCTGCGGTCAGTCCCTGACGCTTCATCCCCGCCGCCCCTCACGGTCCCTCTGTGCCCCTGCTCCCCGTGGGGTCCCTCCCATGGATGCCGTCCTTCCCCAACTGATCCTTCAGGGGCTCCAAGAACTGCTCCCACACGGCTCCGTCCCACGGGGTCCATCCCCCAGTCCCAAACTGCTCCAGCACGGGGCCCCCACGGGTGCTGGCAGCTCCCCCCAGCCCCCTGCTCCCCGTGGGCTCCTCTCCATGGCTGCAGCTCCGGCCCGGGGCCTGCTCCTGCGGGGGCTCTCCATGGGCCGCAGCCTCCTCCAGGCCACAGCCACCTGCTCCACCGGGGGCTCCTCCACCCATGGGGGGGCTGCAGCGTGGAGATCTGCTCCGTGTGGGACCCATGGGTGCAGGGGGACAGCCTGCTCCACCAGGGGCCTCTCCACAGGCCGCAGGGGAACTTGTGCTCTGGTTCATGGAGCACCTCCTGCCCTGCTGTGGCACTGACCTTAGGGGCTGCAGGGCTGCTTCTCACTCCTCTCTCCAGCTGCTGTTGTGCAGCAGTTTTGGTTTTCCTGTTCTTAAATATGTTCTCACAGAGGCACAAACAATATCACTTATTGGACTGGCTCTGGCCAGCAGTTCAGCCTGTATCTAACGTGGGCCAGATTCTGGATTCTACTCACAGAAGCCACCCCTATGTCCCCCCACTACCAAAATTTTGCCTCATAAATCCACTACAAGTGGTCAAATCCCTGCCTGGGTCTGAGCTTTCATTGCCAGCAGTCCACGAGACGTGGAACCACCTGTGAAGATTTTGGGGCTGGGTCCAGGTGAGGGTGCAAGCCTTGTCTGGCTGCGAAGTTGCTAAAAATGGGAAGCTGGAAAAATGTAAAATAAAAAGTACAAAGCTTCCCCTGTCCTGGGGGCTGGGTGCTGCTTGGTGCCGGGTGCCCTGCTGTGAGCACAGTCCGGGGTGAGCCCCAGCAGACCAGCCCTGGCACTGCTGTCACTGGGCCCAGAGGTGCATGAGGCAGGACGGCGGGTGAAGCGCTCTCTGCATGGCCGCTGGCTTTTCTCCTCGGGGCCACCAGCTGGGCGCTGCCTTTCACAGCTCCTCTGTGTGCCTGGGACCAGCTGCAGAGGGATGGGTTCGTCAGCCGCTCGCTGGCTCAGCCCCGCAGCAGCGGCACGGGCACTGCCTGCGGCTGTGGGGTCTGCAACTGCCCCGCTGAGGCTGAGCCCCTTCCCCTGCGCAGAGACCCCAAAATGCGGTTAGACCACGATTCTGTGACACCTGTGGGGGTTCCTACCTGTGCTGCCCCTGCACTCCGGGCTCTTCTCGTCTGGGGGGGAAGAAGAAGGGCTGGGGTCAGTGCTGGCCCCGGCAGCCCCAGCTGTACAGCACCAGGACGATGCCAAAGGAGCAGCTGGGGGTGCCCGAGCCCCCTACTCACTCCCCAGGAAGGCGCAGTTGAAGTGGCTGCAGGTCCTGTTGGTGCTCCGCAGGACAAAGCGGTGACTGCCCTCGTCCGGGAAGACCCAGAAGATCTCGTGGCCAGGGATCAGCACCTCCTCCTCCTCCGTGTACAAGGAGAAGGCGTGGATGGGGACCCCAAAGCAGCTGCGGATGCTGAGGAACGTGTCCTGCCCAAAGCTCTCTGCCTGCTCCCTCCTGAAGGAGGAGGAGGCGAAGGAGCCGAACCTGAAGGGGCTGGCGCCCTGCAGCTGGTAGCGGGTGTGGGCGATGCCCCGGTACACCGGTGTCCCGTAGGTGGCCTCGCAGGGACGCCGCAGCAGCTGCAGGGCTCTGGTCAGGTAGAAATGCAGCGCCTTGAAGGGGAAGCTGGCGTTGTAGGCAGCCCGCGACCGCCCGGCCGCCCGCATGGCCGCGTTGAAGAAGTGGTGCAGGCCGTTGTCCGTGTAGGCAATCACGGCCTGGCCGTACTCATCCTTGAAGCCGGGGGGCAGGCGGGCAGCCAGCGAGCCTTTCACCTGCTGCCACCGCTCCCCGGCACGTGCCCAGACCCTGCCGAAGAGCCTGGACTTGCCCCGCGCCTGCTCCTGCGCCAGCAGCGCCGGCCCCACCGCCTCCATCGCCTCCGTGCACCCCTCGTACTGGTCATCAAAGGCGTCGTGGCTCATGTCCATCAGGAACTGGGGGGTCCTCGCCTGCGCGAGGGAACGGGGCTGTGTGGGGTGCACGCTGGGTGCTGGAGCCCCCTCCCCAGGTGCCGCGTGCCATGCACAGGGTTAGCTGCGCCCACGCATCCCACGGCGTTCCCCTGCCCTGCCGTGGGTCTCTGCCCCTCCCCGAACCGGAGCACCGCGCTCCTTGGGGCTCCCTAGGAACTGGAGGGGTGCAAGAAATTATCTTTGCAGAGGCAAGCAGCGGGAGGGTGAGCAGCACCCGCATGGCTCGGGGCAGAACCCACAGCGAGCATGGGGACAGTGGCAGCAAAGCGAAGTAAAAGCAAAAGCCGCAGGATGGTGTGGAACAAGCACCAGGGGCAGCGGGGTGGGGGTGCCGCACTGCAGGGCCCCCACTCACCCAGGGGGCTGCCAGCAGGGCCCCGAGGCACAGCCATGCCCAGCGCAGCCGCGGGATCATCCTCAGGCCCATGGCACCTCCGGCTCTGTGGGGACAGGGGTTGGTGAAGCCTCGGGAGGAGCCTCGGAGAGCTGCAGGAGGGAGAGCCTGGGACGTGCCCGTGTGGGGCCGTTCACCATCAGGGATAAGGGCGGCCATCGGGTGCAAAAACACCCCATAAGGGTCACCCCGCATCCCCCTGGCTCAGGAGAGACAGCGGCTTTCCCAGGCAGGGAGCAGCCCCCGAGGCGATGAGGGGCACCCCGGGGTGCCAGCCCTGCCTGCGGCATGGGGACGGGGCCCTCTGACAGCCCCAGGGCTGCAGCCACCCAGGGGGACCCCCCAAATCCCCTGGGGTCCCGCAGAGCTGCCCTCGCTCCCCACCAGCCGGGCAGGAAGCAGCCCCCAGGCTCCTGTCCCGGTGCCCCCGGAGGTGTCCCCATACCAGTGGTGTCCCTGTCCTGGTGGCATTCCCGGTGGTGATGTCCCTGCGGGTGGGTGCCCCTGCCCACGGGTGTCCCTGCGGGTGGGTTGTCCCAGCCCAGCAGGCCCCGGGGGCCCTGTGCAGGGCCAGGGCTGAAACCGGAGCTGCAAAACAGAAAACAGGAAAGGGGCAGACCCGGAGCTGCTGCTTGCTCGCCTGCTTTCATTTTCTGCACGACGTGGTGCTGCAGCCTGCCCTGCCCAGCCGCCACCGCCCTGCTTCTCAGTGCAGGAACCAAACCCCACGGAAGGGAAATTCCAAAAGCTGCAGGACGAGCCCAGGGCCCGGCCACCCCACAGCCCAGGGGGGCTCAGGGGGGAGACCAGGAGGCAGGGGGGATATGGGGTGGGTTCTTGCTGGACCCGGCGTTTGGCATCGAGGGGCTCCCATCTACATCAAAACTCTGTTTGGGGCTGGAAGGAGGGAGAAGAACTGCGTGGTGTCACAAAGGGGGGGTGCGTGTGCACCTCGCTGTGCCCCAACGGGGGTCCCGCAGGGGTGGGAGCGGGCAGTGGGCATCGCACCGTGGCACCATCCCGGTGGGCTCCGGCTTGTGGGGGGGCCGGGGAGCTCGGTAAGGCTGGCCGGGGGGGGGCAACCCTGCAGAAGTGGGGTCAGAAGCAGGCTGCGCCCCTTCTGTGGCACCCCAGCACCCATGGGCAGCGTCCCCCATGTGTGTGCAGCACCCTGGCACAGGATGGGGGGCTCATGGGGAGGGGGGGGTGCTCAGCCCCAGGGGATGCTGTGGGTGCTGGTGGTGCCGTCCCCATGCTGGGGGCTCCTCTCCCAGCCCCTGGCATCGGTGCTGAGCCCTTCTTGTGGCTCATGAAATTCGGGGCTCTGTGCCACAGGCCTGTGCCCACCGCCCGGGGACCTGCGGCATCGCCGGAGCCATGGGGGGCTCTGGCATCCCCCCCCCATCCGAGCTGCTCCCGCTGCTGCCGCTGCTGCTGCGGCTGAGCCTGGTGTCCACCGTGCTGAGGCTGCGGCGGCTGCGGGTAGGTGACAAAATTTGGGGCAAGGGGTCCTGGGGGGCTGCCCCCCGCCCCTCACCCCTCACCCATCTACCTGGGGCTGATGCAGAGGAACTGGCGGAGGCTGAGGAAGCAGAGGCAGCCGGGGAGAGCCCCGCAGAAGGAGCGGAGCAGTGAGTGACCCCCCCACCAGCACCGGGCACCCCGAGGGCTGGCATCCCCCGGCGGGGGGCTGAGCTGGGGGGGCTCCCAGCTGCTCACCCGCTCTGTCCCCAGCAGCTTCCCTGCGGATGGAGGCAGCAGAGGGGAAAGCATCGCCGGGACGGGACATGGGGTGAGCGCTGCCCGGGCTGACCCCGGCCCCCCAGGGGCTGCAGAGCTCAGGGCTGGGGCCTCCCCTAGGTCTCCCCCCCCCAGGGCAGGGGGGGCAGCGGGGGCTCCTCCATCTCCATCTCCTCCCGCAGGACGAGCCTGGCACCGAAAGCCTCCCTGCTGTCCCTGGCCGCCTCCTCCTCCTCGCGGTGCTCCCTCTACTCCTTCCCGGAGCCCTGGCCGGGCGCCCTGGCCGAGCTGGCCGCCCTCAGCCCCCCGACCCCCCCGGAGCCTCCGCCTCCTCCTCCGCTTCCACCTCCCCCCTTGGGGGGCTCCGACCCCCGCCGCCCCCCGGGGCCGTGCTCCCAGCGCCTCCCCGGGACCGAGGCGCGGAGCCCCGAGGGCTCGGAGCCGCCCCGGCCCCATTCGCCCCCCGGGGGGGCGGCCCCGGCGGACCCCATCCTGGAGCTGCTGCGCGCCGCTCGCCGCTCCCGGGCCGCCACCGAGCGCCGCTGCCGGCTCCTGCGGGCGGTGCTGGCGCTGCGGCGGGGGGCGGCGGGGGACGGACGGGTGGGACCCCCGGGATCCCCCCGGCAGGCGGGAGAGAGCCGGGAGCCCCCCAGGGAACCCCTCCGGGAGCACCCCCGGACCTCCGTGAAGGTGCGTGTCCGGCTGGAGATCCTCGGTGCCGGTGCCGGGGGGTGGCAGTGGTGCCTGGACACGGACACGGACACGGACACGGACACGGACACGGACACGGACACGGACACGGCCCGGAGCCTCCTGCTGCAGCCGGCCGGGAGCATCCCAAAGGAGCCGGAGCGGAGCAGCCCCCGCAGGAGCAGCCCCCTGGGGCCGTGCTGGGAGCCCACAGGCGGGGTCCGGCCCCGAGTGGCCGTGGGGCTGTGCCGGGCCGGGCAGTGCCTGCAGGAGACCTGTGCCAGGCTGTGGCTGTGGCTGGGGACCCGCTGGAGGCAGCGCTGCCGCTCGCTGCCCTTCTGGGAGCGTTGGTCCCGCAGGGTCGGTGGGCTCCT
This sequence comes from Anas acuta, assembly GCF_963932015.1. NCBI lineage: Eukaryota > Metazoa > Chordata > Aves > Anseriformes > Anatidae > Anas > Anas acuta. The sequence continues at coordinate 714,123 of NC_088979.1, read as the reverse complement.
CTGGCCCCGAGCAGGGGGCCAAGCCCCAGGACAGCCCCCTGGTGCTCCTTCGGGCTCAGCCCATTAAAGGGTGCAGCCTTCACGGGGTGCAGCTCTTCATTTCCCCATCCTGAGGTCAAACACAGCGGGGATGGGGCTGGCACTGGCCACATGAGGTGGTCACCAAAGGAGCGGGTATCTCACAGGGCTGTGCTGGCCCCCAGAGGGACGTGGCCAGGCTGGGAAAGGGGCTGCGGGAGCCTGGGGGGGCTCATGCATGAGCACGACCCACATCAAGTCTCGGTTTGTGCTCTGGATTCGTCTTCAGCCGTGTTTCTCCCCGCATGCTGCACGCACACCCTGCACCAGCAGCACACTGGTGGCCCTGGGAACCGGCACTGGTGCCCCCACTCATCTGCACCTGGCTGTGCTGCCCCCCCAACCCCTTCTCCAGAAGCCCCTGAGGCTGAGCTCAGCAGTAAAGGGCTCCCCAGGAGCAAACCCCAGGCAGGAGGCAGAAGCCAGGAGCTGCACGCTGCAGGGTTTATTCCCACTTTGGTTTCTGCACCCGGGTCCGTGGCGCACGGTGCATCGAGCACCAGCACGGACAGGGGCTTACCCCAGCCAGGCCCCTCCAGCTCAGCCCCCTGGCACGGGGGGGCTCCCAGCACCTCCCCAGCACTTCTGGAGCCCCCGTCTGTCCCCACGGTCCCTGCTGTGCCTGCCCCAGGGCCCCTGGCCGTGCCAGGGCTGAGCCACCCATGGGACACCCGGGGTGCTGTGTGTGGTGGTGCCGTCAGGCGGCTTTGCCGATGACCAGCACGCTCATGAGGAAGACCATGATGAAGAAGACCCACATGAAGAAGCGATCCATCACCTTGGCCACCTTCTTCCACTCCCCGGCGCGGCGCTGGGCGGCTCGGTGGCGTCGGAAGCAGCCGGCGATGTAGCCCACGCTGCTCAGCAGCACGTGGTGGTGGCACAGGCAGTGGCCGCGGGGACACGGCCCCGGCTGGGCGCCCACCCCGGGGGGCTCCTGCGGCACCGTTCCGCCCGTGCCCGCCCGCCGGGGGCTGCTGCAGCTCTCGCCCACCTCGCAGACGCAGAGGGCGCGGGCCAGGTGGTGCAGGATGAGGCGCCGTGCCCACGGTGGCACCGGCCTGGCCCCCGGCCCGCAGTGGTGGACGTTCATGATGAAGATGGTCAGCGCGGTGGAGGCGGCGATCATGGTCATGGTGGCGATGTAATACTTCCCTGCAAGGCAGGCGGTGGCAATGAGGGGCAGGGGGAAAAGGCAGGGACCCCCCCTCGCCACGAGGACCCCGTCCCCAGCACCCCCCATCCCCTCGGGGGCTCACCGATGAGCGGCACGCTCTCCGACGGCGGCATGCTCTCCGCCACCAGCAGCTGGAAGACGGTGAGGGCCAGCAGCACCGTCACCCCCAGCGACACCTTCTCCCCCGAGTCGGCCGGGAGGTAGAAGCCCAGGGGCGCCAGGAAGGAGATCATGACGCAGGGCAGGAGCAGGTTGAAGATGTAGAAGGAGGCGCGGCGCTTGAGCAGCAGCGTGTAGGTGACGTCGGGGTAGGGCTCCGAGCAGCACCCGTAGGTGACGACGTTCCTGGTGGCCGGCATGCCCAGCACCTCCCACTCCACGTTCTCCACGAAGTCCGTCAGGTCGCCCGCGTCCAGCCGGTTGCGGAGGTCGATCTGGTTCCCGTTGTAGGTCCAGGAGCCGAAGGTGAGGCGGCACTGCTGCCCGTCGAAGGGGAAGTAGGAGACGTCCACCTTGCAGGAGCTCTTGGTGATGGCGGGCGAGTCCCACATGATGTGCCCGTCGGAGCGCAGCACCACGTTGGTCTCCATCGAGCCCCCGAACCGGTCGTCGGCGCTGGGGCAGGGGCAGCCATGGGGCAGCTGCCCTGGCACCAAGCCCCAGTGGGGCTGGGGGCTGGTGCGGGACCCCCACACTGCACCCCCCTGCATCCCCCAGGGTGGCCCTGTCCCTTGGGGTGGTCCCACGCCTGCTGACAGCCCCTCAGTCCCCCCAGCCCAGCAAGGATGACGGCCTCACCCCCACCGGGACCCCTTCCCCCAGCCCCGAATTTGTGATGCCCCCCTGCAGCCCCCCCGGGTCGGGGCGAGCGCGACCCACTTGTTGTAGAGGACGATGTCCGGCCTCCAGACGTAGCTGCTGGGGATGCGGATGCTGTCGATGCCGCCGTAGGCGTCCTTGTCCCAGGTGAGGTGGGCGTCCAGCCAGGCCTGGCGGACCCACAGGTAGGAGGTGAGGACCTGGTTCCTCTCGTCCTGCGAGGGCGGAGGGTGGGCGCGGGCACCGGCCCCAGCACCGCCAGCAGCACCCCCCCCCCCCGTGTCTGCAAGGGCTTTGAGGGGCTGAGATGGTTTCCAGGGGGTTGTGCTGAGGTTGTAGGGTTTGGGCTGGTTTTGGGGGGGGGATCTGAACTGGTTTCAAGAGGTCTGAGCTGATTTGGGGAGCTGCTGGACTGGCTTTGAGGGGTCTGGGCTGATTTGGGGTGGCTGGGATGGTTTTGAGGCATCTGAGCTGGTTTTGAGAGGTCTGAGCTCTTTCCCAGCTGTCTGAGCTGATTTAGGGGGTCTGAGCTGATTTCAAGAGATCTGATCTGATTTTGGGGCAGCTGGGCTGGCTTTGTAGGGCCTGAGCTGCTTTGTGGGGCTGAGCATCATCCTGGGGCTGGAGCAGGACCCAGCGGCAGAGCAGAGCCCAGGCGCACGGTGCCTGGGGACGTGATGGGGACAGAGGGGTGCCGGTGATGGGGACAGAGGCGTGCCAGTGCCGGTGCTCACCATGTCGATGATCTGGGACAGGGTGACCTGCAGGGTGACGTTGAGCGCCCGGTCCGTGTCCTCCGCGGGGCGCAGGGCGCTGGAGTAGTTGGCGAAGAGGTCGTGGAGCAGCTTGTGGGCGAGCCTGCCCTGCGCGCCCCCGCAGCCTGCGGGACCCGGCACGGGGTGGGGGGGTGTGACGGTGAGCATGGGGGGCACCGACCCCCTCCCCACGGCTGGGATCCCACCAGACCCTGCCCAGCGCTGCTGCTGGGACCCCCGTGCCCCCCAGTCCAGTCCCCACCTTTGCCTTCCCTCGCCACCCTCCAGGGATGCCCAAGCTGAGCCGAGGTCCCTGCCCGTGGCAGCCCCATGCTCTGCCTCCCCCCTTCCCCATCCCATATTTCTGGCAGTCCAACCCCAAAAATTATTTATTTCATAGAATCACAGAATCAAAGAATCTCAGAATCCCCCCAGCTGGAAGGGACCCAGAAGGATCGAGTCCGACTCCTGTCTCCACACAGGAGCACCCAAAAACCAGACCCTGTGTCTGAGAGCATTGTTCAAACACTCGGAATCACGAAATCACAGAATATCCCAAGTTGGAAGGGACCCATAAGGATCATCAAGTCCATCTTGGTGCCGTGCCCACACCCCTGGGCAGCCTGTCCCAGTGCCCGACCACCTCTGGGTGCAGAACCTTTCCCTAACACCACCCTGACCCTCCCCTGTCCCAGCTCCGTGCCATTGAACAAGTCCTCCTAATTGCCAAATATTTCTGTTATTTCTACGATTCCTGTTATTCCCATGATTCCTGTTATTTCCATGATTCCTGTTCCTGCTTCCACCAAAGCCAGGAGGGGCTCTGGCTCCTGGGGGAGGAAGCACCCCAAAAACACAGGGGTGTGGAGAAGGGATCTGTCCCCCCATCCCAGCCCCTCTTTAGGGCCATTTCTTGGCTGAGAGCCCCCAGGCCAGGGCAGCAGCCGGTGCCCATCCTGTCTTTGCTGGAAGCTGGACAAGCTGGGTTGTGTTTCCTGGGCTGCAGGCAGGTGAGATGCGTTTACAGAGCCGCTGCCAGCAGTGCCGGAGCCCGGGCAGCTCCATGGGGTTGGCAGAGCTGCGGCACAGCCCACGGTGAGTCCCCAGTCCCCAGAGCCCCCGGGGCTGGGACCGGGCAGCGGGGGCCCCGGGCAGACTCTGCCCGCCGGCTGCAGCTCCCAGGGGGTTTGCTCCGCTCACCCAGTTTATTGAACCGGGGCCCTGCTGGTCCCAGTTCAGGCTGGCAGGTGCCAACCCCGGCACTGGCACCTTCCCCCGGCGCTTACCTGGGGCCAGGACGGTGCTGGCGAGGCCGAGCGCCAGCAGCCACGCGGGCAGGCGAGCGCCCGGCTCCATCCTCGTGCTGCCGGGGCCGTCAGGAGCCGGGCGCTGGGGACATGGCGGTGTCACCTGCCGGGGGTGCGGGCTGTGCCATCCAGCCCCTCCTCGTGTGGCATCTCCCGGGGCTGGGCAGGGTTTTGGTGCTGCCTTTAAGGGCTCGGCGCTGGCTGACGTCAGGGCTGGGGACGGAGGGACGGAGGCTGCTAATCCCGGGCAGCAGATGCCAAGCAGAGCCCGATCGGTTTTAAGGCCGGAGGTTTTGTTTCCAGGCGGTGAATTATTCATCCCCTGCCTGCGGTCCCAGCCGCGCTGCTCCCCGGGGCCCGCCGCGAGCGCCAGGGCAGCAGCTGGGCTTGCAGAGAGGCAATTACCCTAATGGAAGGAGGCGAAGGCGGTGACTCTGCGGCCGGTGTCACCTTTACGCAGGGCAAAGCTGGCCCTGAGCACCCAGCCCAAGAGCGGGACCCTGGAAACCCATGTCCAGGACGAGGGATTTGGGGCACCCGACTCCAGCCCCAGCACGGGGCTCTGGGGGGAGACCTGAAATCCTTTGGTCCCTTGTTGAAGCCGTTCCAGCTTCCATACAGCACGGCGAAGCACGGTCTTCTGCTCGCCCTAAGCTGTACGTGGTTTCTGCCTCACCTCCTCCTTGTCCATCCCCTTCCTGACTGCAGCTGGGCACTGAACTTTTGTTAATAAAAATGATCCCCAAGTCCAAAAGTCCAGCCCAAGGTGGAGGGGACTGCTCAGGGCCAGTGCTCCCAGCCGGCAGAGCTGCAGGTGGCCGGGATCCCCGGAGATCGCCTTGTCCAAACCTTCCCCATCGCCTTTCTGGGGATGGAGGCGAGGCTGCCCGCCCCCCCCTGCTTGAAGGGGGACACAGAGGGGCTCTTGCTCTCCTCCAGTGCTCTGCCAGAGCCTTTCACAGGTATCGGAGCTGTATGTGCACATATCTGTGTTCCTCATGCCACCCCCGCATGCTCACAGCCTCTCCATTCCTCCCAGCTCACCCATCCTTTCTTCCAGCCCTTGTGTTTGCCTCCTGTGAGAAACAAAGCTGTGTTTTTGCAATTAAAGATGTTTTTGCAGTGGAAAATTCCCCTAACTTCGCATATTCAGAAGTGATTGTGGAGGCATAGAGGTAGCATAGCAGTGGGGAGTGTGTTAAGCAGATCAGGGGAAGGTCCCACTGCCCCAAAATAAGGAGGATGTCTAAGAAAAACAAGATGAGCAATGAACAATCAGTAAAAACAAGAATCATGGACCTCCAGCCAGGAGAGAAGAATGGAAAAAAAAGAAAAGAAACAGTTGGTCAAATAAAATCATACATCTGTGGTATAGAAGGGAATCAAGTGGGTAGTACTCAGGACTACAGGGGAGGAAACGGGAGAAATCAGGTGTTGGGTAACAGGGAACAGGAGGTCAGGATATACTTTTGCTGGGCACTCCTGCTTGCAATTGCAAATAAAAGAGCTTCACAGGAGTTCCTGTCTGAGAAAATTACTGAGATATTCCCCACACTCGTTCCCTTCTCTCAGGATCCAGCCCAGGATCAGACCTTCCTAAAGAGCCAGCCCCTGCCCACTGCCACCGAGCCCAAACCCCGGGACAGGTGCCTGTGGAACTGGAGTCTTATTAAAAAGCAAAGAAAGAAAACCGTGGGAATACTATAAACATTTTATTTATTGTTTTCAAAAAGACAGGAAAATAATCTAGATCATTTTATTTATAACTTTTAATAAAAACCTTTACATAATCCTCATGCACGAAGACCTTCAACGAGCCAATGCAAAGCAGCACCGAGGCAGGAGGCGCTGCTGCAGTAACCCTGCAATCAGAGCAGACCAATAGACAGCTTTTTTTTTTTTCTTCCAAAAATAGTTGGTTTCTAAACACAGTAACGGAGAAGACTGTACACACTGGAGCAGACTGACACTGCCAGCTGTTCACTCGCGGGATGTTCTGATGCTGATGGTGGCTGCACCCGATGTAACGCAGCAAGCACAGAGGCGCCGGCAGGCTCCCGGCTACGCGCGGTGGTCGGAGGGGCTCCGTGGGCACCGTGCCCCTGGGGCAGCCCGGTGCTGGCTCCCACCACAGCCTTGTGCAGGGCAGAGCACCACGGTGCTTGTCTGCACCGGCACCTGCCTCATGCATGGCTGTGAAGAGGCAGCCCGGAGCTCCTGGGCCGTGTGACTGACCTTTTGGCAGAAATTGTGCAGAATTTGCCCCCCTCCGACCAGCAGCGCCTGGCCTGGAGTCCTGAAGCAGGGCGGGTACTGGGAGAAGCTCCTGGGTTTTGCTGCATGGTGGCAACACGTGCGTGTGGGGCCCGGAGGTCTGTCTTCAGAGGCGTGGGCAGCGCAGAGCACACCGTAAGGCACACACGTAGGTGTCAGCTCCCCCCTCTGAGGCGGGGAAGCAGCTTCCTTGGGTTTTGGAGATGGAGGATGGAGAAACAAGGAACACCACGCTTGCGGGTCTCCAACTCAGCAAGAGAACGCAGGCAAAGACGAGTCTTCTGAAGTTAGTTTCTTCTCCCACCCCCCACCCACAGAGCAAAACGTTTAACAGAAAGCCCCAGTTAAAGCTTATCCTTGGTCAGTTCGGGTACCAAAGGCTCGGCAGTAACAGGCGCAGCCCCGCTGATTCGGGCACGCCCAGGACGAGCTGTCCCAGAACTTGCTTCACCGTCCTCTGTGCCGCAAGCGAGGACTAAAACGGATCTGCCAGGAGATGAAGCCCCCTCTGAACCCCCTCCACAGGCACAATCTCACCTGCAGTCAGGTTCTACAAGAGGGATTTTATTAATTCTTGGAAAAAGTGTCATGTAGCTGAGGGTGCCAGCCAGCAAGGCCCAGCTGGGTCTCGCCGGTCCCCCAGGTTACAAAAATTCCTGCCATAACCCACGGAACTAAAGCCACTTTATGCCTCTATGGAAAACCGGTGTGGCTGGAGGCTGCTGCCAAGGGAATGCTTACCCTCAGAGCAGGAAAAGGGTGAGCAAATGGTAAAAAACCTGTCTGTCCGTGAAGAGATCCGTCCTCACTGAGTCACCACTGTCAGCTCCCGTAAGTACGACTGGGTGAGGCTGCGCAGCTCCTCCAGGGCATAGTCCTCCGGCATGGGCAGCCGCCCGATGTGGGGAGCCAGCAGGCGAAGGGGGACGCGCTGCACGGCAGGGGTGGAGTCGGAGACGGGCTCCGGGGTGTGCTGCAGGCTGAGGACCACCCTGAGCAGGTTGGCAATGCGCTTGGCCATGTCTGCGGAGAGCAGGAAGGTCAGTGGTTGTGCACAGCCCACACCACAAAGGCAGCTAGTGTGAACACCTGCGAGCTTACTCCTTGTTGAGGAATGCACTTAACTACAACTCAAGAGCCAATTCTTGAGCAGAGGCATTTGGCTGGGTTGGTAAACCCATGCCCTGCTATGAATTTGTCTTTTCTCAGCTCCAGCACTGAATCTCATCTCCAGACTTCCTCCCTGAGCGTAATCAACATTTGGCCTTATTCCTCAGAGCAGATGTTTTTCTGCAGGTAAGCTCACGTTTTATTTGGCACTGTAACACTAAGTAAGGACAAGACACTTCACTGTTTAACCAGAGACAGCTTCAGGAGACGAGGCACTGGAAGCCTAATTAGCCAGGTAACAAAAACTGCCTGAAACAAAGGCAGTTTGTCACAAAGAAACAGTAGCTGCATGTACGGGAACCATTAAGGCAAAACACAGCTCACTTCACCAGCTCCAGGCTTCCTTCTCTGCACAGGCAAAGAAACAGACACCGGCAGCCTGGGCAACAGCCAGTGCTAGCTGGATCAGGTTCTAAACTGGCTTTAGTTTTAAAACTGCCTTTCGCAGCAGGGTGCTCGATATTGGCGGTACCGTACCTGACTGAGCCAGCCGGTCCCTGGCGTTGTGGCACTGTATCTGCTCTATCCTGTTGCACAGCGAAGTCACTTTGGTATGCAAACGCTCCAGCTCATATGGGGAACAATCCAGCTGAAAGTAAGAGAAGACAGTCAGCCCCAGAGGCATCTACAAGAAAGTAATGAACTCTGCCTGAGTTCATTCCAAAGCCGTTTACAAGAATCACTGCTGGAGTTTATTCCAAGCTGAATCTGTCCAACAAGACAACATGTTACAGCCTGTTTGAACTCAACACCTTTAAGCAGAGAAACAAGAAGTCTGGAACTGAATTAAATGGGACCAACACACAGACTGCCCGTTAATTAGCTAACTGCTAGCTTTGTTCCTCACTTATCTCACTGCCATGCTACATAACAACACGTTTTCAGGGCAGAGACCACATCTTATTTTCACATTATCCACCATCTCTCTCTGTATTTTCAGAGATGATGAAATTGTCTGCTAGTGTCTGTAACAGAAACACTGAGTTAACAATGAACAGCGAGTAAAAGGTTTCTCTAAAAACAAGACTCTGCGTGAGCTTCCAAACGGCAGGAAAGAAAACCACCACTTCGGTTTGTTACCTGTTGAATCCTATCAACCATCTCGATAACACGGATGTAATCTAGATAGACCAGCCCTGCCACCTCCCAGTCCTGGATGAGCACGCTGCGTTCGGGAGGGGAGAGGTCTTCCAGGAATCCTTTTAGGTACTTGTAGTTCTCATTAATAATAGCATCTAAAGAGAGCAAACACAAATAACTGAGCAATGGGGTTTCTTACCAAGTCAATGATATTGATTATTAAAGAAAACAGCTGTCTGCTGCACGGTCAGTTTCCTAATTCTGTGACTGTCAGCCATGACCACAGGTGTTTACCTGATTTATGACCTACAAAAGACAAGCCTAAGGCCATTCCGTTTCCTAGAACAGGGACACGCATAGGATCAGCACTCCAGGAATGCTACTGCTGCCCTTGTTCCCCAGGCACTGCTGGCACAAGGTGAGTGTGCAGAAGGTTAAGCACTACCCTGCTCACGTGTTTGCAGTGAAGAATCATCGTGCCAGGTACCACACGAGAGCTATTTTGAAACAGCCAGCCACTCTGTACTGCCCCTCTTGCTAGAAAGCATCCTACTGCTTCACGTTATTGAAAACCCAACGACTTTTGTTCCTATTCTATTTATGTGGACCGTTCAGAATGGGAAAAAATCAGGCATAGACTCACCTGAGGCTAAGTGCCTGACAACAAGCTTGTGACACTGGTTCCAGTGCCCAGCCTTGAACAAGAAGAGGGCTTCTTTATGCCGGTCGCCCTCCATCCTTGCTCGAACAGCCTTTGCTTCATGGATCCACTCGGCAGGGACGCAGAGCCTCTGTGTCAGGAAGGTCTCCTTGGCCCACGATTCGGGTGTCTCGGACAGCACGCAGTGCCGGTGTAAGAGTTCTCGCACTGCCTTTTCCCGTATGCTGGTGGGAAGAGAGAGCAGGTCGTTATTCCAACACGCAATCCTGTGAGTCCCACCATCAGAAGATGCGCCTCAACACAAGGAACTGGCGACTGAAAGCAGCAGCAGGGAACTCCACTGCCCTTACTGGCTACAGCAGAGGCATTCCAGGTGGTGAGCCAGCCTCGCCAGGTTTTAAGTGGTCTTACTTCAGATACTACAAAAAGTTCTACAACCAACTGCGTTACTTCAACACAGGTGACACACTAAGAAAGAGGTCACCACTAGTGCTTTGCAACATCGTTAGTGTTGTAGCTTAAGACTGTTTTAATATGACTCATGACCCTGGAAGTAATAAACAAGCTTTACTTGAAGTTATTGCTGGAAGAAAAAATCTGATGCAATGTATTAATTGCAACTGTAAACACTAATAGCAAGAGACACCCTTCCACAAATCAGGCCATTATTTACATTATTTACAAGTTTAAGACAATTTTTCATTCACTACGTATTTCACAATAGAAGCAAAACATGTATTTTTGTGATTCACACGGTATCCCTTCAAACCACACTTGTTTCTTGCTCATTAGAATAGATGCAGTATTTTGCATTCATGTTTTCAGGCCAAGTTCCTGGATGTAGTAGGCTTCCTGAGCCAGAGAAGATAAGCAAATCTCACCTGTTTTGATATTCTAGATCTGTTTCTACTGAACAGTTTAGGAGTTATAGCTGTTACAGTACAACGCTACATGTAACTAAGCAGAATTATGCACACCACTGTGTAACCCGACACACTTTTTACAGTTGGCATTGGGTTCTCCAGCTTGCAGCTCCAACATCATGAGAGAAGCTATGGTGATTACAGTATACATGCCACGTCTATAAAACAGAACAATTTATATTTTTTGGGGGGCATCGTAAATAACAAAGAAAAGCTTTTACTTACTGAGTATCAGGCTCGTGCAGCAGTATAAAAACAGCCCATTCCCAAAGGCCTTCGCTTTCAAGCTGGGCAGCGTAGCTGGCATTCAGCACTCCCTGCCCCTGCTTGAGGAGGTGGGTGTAGTTCAGGGCTCTGAGCACCTCCCACAGGTGCCAGCTGAGACGATAATCTACAGGGTCGGATGTTATACTCCTTGGATCCAGCAGATGGTCAAGGTCATAGTGCCTGTAGAGAAAAATATTTGCAACATAAATAGCTGTGTCCAAACAAAATCAGAAATATTGCTGCCATTTAGTTCCTCTCCTTCCCCCTTCTCCAATTATTAGGCAAATTGTGTGGATTTATCATTTATATATATATATTTTATTTTTTTTTTAAGATGAGAGCAACAGTTAAAATCCTTTTGCTCTTTGAGTCTGCATCTAGACTGCCATCACCTTTTATTTTGTACATGCTCCTCCTGCAGATTTCTCAATGTCTTGAAGTAAAGACAACTACAATGAAGGTAAGATTACTGCAGAAAGTTGCAGAAAGCATGTAAGAAAAGAAAAAAGCAGATGTGTTCCTAAACTTGAGTTTAATCATCTACACCACCAGCAGCAGCACATTCTGTGATGCTGTGCACTCAAGGCAGATTTTTGACTATTTCAAAGTGGTTCAGTGAACACTGAAGTTCATTTCATACCCCTAGTTTGGGAAGCCCATTAGTCACTGCCTTCACAAAGTTTTTCTGAATAGTTTTGAACCATTTACCCACGTACCTGTCACTGTAGAGCTTTAACAAATGGAAACAGACGTCTCTCAGAGGTCTTCCTGCATTATCATCTTCTTCAATTACACAACCAGAACCTTCTAGGTAAGGAGGCAGGGGGCAGCAGGCATATTTTTCAGACTCTGGTGTGTTCTAAACAAATAGTTTAAAGACAATACTTTGAACACAATGCATTCTGAATGCCACATTGCTCAGCAGACTGATGAGCAGGCGGTGCACTCTAGTCCATCTGAGTTTAAAGCCTACATAGCAATTACATACTAGCACAATACTAAGAAGAAAAAACTAAATGCAGAGTGCTTTTGGAGGTTTAACTGCATCTCACACTGCGCTTTTAAAAGCCACTGTGTGGAGAGACACTCGGTTCTCCCACATAGACCACCCATATTCTTGAAGAGTTTTAGAGCTGGAAAACCACATATGACTTGCAGAGATGCACCATCTTTCATTTCTTCAAGACCTCTCTCTCTGAAGCAGAGTTTTGACAGCTTAGTGGCAGCACTGGACGCAGAGTTGGCAGGAGACATTTTACCAGGCACTGGAAACCACCCCCACACTCTAACCTAGTAGCATTATCTTCAGTTCAAGCCATGCTAAAACTGAAACTTGTTCTTTCCAGTGTACAGCAATAAACAAAGGTTGCGTAACACGCAGCCACACACTGCCCGTAGGACAGCTTCCACATTTGCTGCAGGAACAACAAGTGTGACAAAGGGCAGGTGGTTTGGCAATGGCTATTTTAGCAGGCAGCCGTATATTTACCACCTCATAGGGAAAACTGGCTGGCTATTCCTAGCACAAATAGCCTTCCTGCTGGGGGTTGCTACACACTAGTCCAATTTTGTGAAGCTGCCAAACACCTGGAAACACTGAAAGCAAGTGGGAGGTATGCTTGAAATAAGTCACTAAACACAACAACCTAAAGAGCAGGTCCTAAGCCTCTAGATTGTGACTCAGACTATCAACACGTCCAGCCCCAGGGGGCTATTTCCATCACACAGAGGGGAAAAGGAAGATCCTTATTGAAGAGAACTGCTGCAGAAACTCATCACCAAGAGGGGTGAAGGAATCTGATGCTGTGACAACTGAAGTAATGAATCCATACGCAGCACCTCAGCAGCAATACTCGACTGCTCACAGACGTCTCTGTGCAGGTACGGAGTAAAATCTCCTTTACCCAGGCACGCTGACCTACCTGAAATGCTGACTCGTACATGGCAAGGGCCTGGGAAATAGAAGCTGTTGGAGGCAGCAGGTACCAGAGATGGACAGCCATGCAGCGCTTCCAGTCCAGCTGCGAGCACACGTTGATGCTTACTCTCTCGGAGAGCTGCCACACCTAAAGAAATAAATTACGAACTGAAGTCAAACTTCTCACACAATGGTTGGTATGTACTAGACTAAAAGGGAGCAAAATGCATCAGTGAGAGATCCCATGAGTAAAACAAGCAAAAAACCCAACAGGTCAACACCTTGTGCTTTGCTGCTGCACAGCACGTGCCAGGGCTGCCTCTCACAACCTGGCCTTACTGCTGTCAGGAAGTGGAAGACAAATTAATGACGGAACAGAGGGGCAGAACTTACAGGCTTCCCTGCAAGCAGTGCGAAG